>NW_016107751.1:213866-270833 GCF_001604975.1 Cebus imitator
TTTGAGATGAAGTCTCGCTCTGTCCCCCAGGTTGGAGTGCAGTAGCATCATCTTGGCTCACTGCAACTTCTGCCTCCTGGGTTCAAATGATTCTCCTGCCTCAGCCTTCTAAAGAGCTGGGACTATAGGTGCATACAACCATGTCTGACTAATTTTAAGTGTATTTTTAGTGGAGACAGGGTTTCAACATGTTGGCCAGGCTGATCTCAAACTCCTGACCTCAAGTGATTCGCCTGCCTCAGCCTCCCAAAGTGCTGGGATCACAGGGATGAGCCATCTAGCTTGGCCAAGCAACTCTTCTTAATGATTTCTTTTAAGAAAATTATTTGCCAAATTTTATAAATAATATAATTTATTTATAATCTTTTAAAATATCTGGAGAACATTATATCAATTTTTGCAATGTATTAAACAGCTAAATATATGTCAGACACTCCAGTAGGCACCTTACATATGTTAAGAATAATTATTAGTCTATTTCTAATACTATTCTTTTCCAAACATGATACTTGCTTCTTGTTACTGGAGAGGGGTCCTGATCTAGACCCCAAGAGTGGGTTCTTGGACCTACACCACAAAGAATTTGGCTCAAGTCCACAGAGTAAAGTGAAAGTAAGTTTATTAAGGTAAACAAATAAAATAATGGCTACTCCATAGACATAGTAGCCCTGAGGGCTGCCTGGTTGGCTATTTGTTGTTGTTGTTGTTATTTTTTGATTAAATGCTAAACAAGGGGTAGATTATTCATAAGTTTTTCTGGAAAGGGGTGAGGAATGGAACTGAGTGTTCCTCCCCATTTCGAACCATATAGGGTAACTTCTGAATGTTGCCATATCATTTGTAAACTTTAATGGTGCTGGTGAGAGTATCTTTTAGCAGACTAATGCATTATAATTAGCGTGCAATGAGCAGTGAGAATGACCAGAGGTCACTTTCATTGCCGTCTTGACTTGGCATGTTTTGGGCTGGCATCTTTATGGCACACTGTTTTATCAACAGGGTTTTTGGGAATTGCATCTTGTGTAGACCTCAAATCTCATCCTATGACTAGGAATGCCTAATCTGCTGGGAATACAACCCAGCAAGTCTCAGCCTCATTTTGCCCAGCCCCTATTAAAAATGGATTTCCAGTGCCTCTGACACTTCTACATAATTATTCAATTTATTAATGGCACTACATATTTTCTCAGAATACCCTTTATTTTTTTTTTTCTATTTAAAAACCATACTTTAAGAGAATGAGGCTAGAGACTTCGTAGCATAGGGAAGCCACTCTAGATCTGTACTGCCTACTTCTATATTTCTCATTCTTATTGAAATAGTTTTTATTTATTGAAATAAATAAATTTTTAAAAGTCCTTATTTGATAGAGTCATTGCTTAAAAAAACAACAAAAATAAATAATGGATTCAATAACCATTAACTGATACAATCAGGACTGTATCTTTTCAGTATGTTAACTTTGAGGATTTTTCTTTCTCTTCATCCTTGATGGTTGCAGTTTTCCACTACATGTCATTTTGTTTATATCATTTGATTCTGAGTCATGTTTCAGTGTGAGTTCTCACCCTAAATTTTCTATAATGGTTTTAAAGTATGTATTCTCAAACACTGTTTTTGTGCTATTTTGCCCATTTTATTCTGTTGGAACTTTTTTTTTGGTCTAATTTTAAAATCCTCCCATTTTATTCTTCTTGTCTCTTAACTGCTCTTAAAATTTTAATTTCTCTGGAATTCCTACAAAATTAATTATTTCATACTCTCTTGTAATTTATTTTACTTCTTTGTGTTAGTCTAGAGCCTAGCATTTATCCTGTTTGTTGATTTTGTGATTTAATTATATTTCCCAAAATTTTAAAGAAGGATTTTTCATGTCCACCAATTCTGATTCTATTTCTTCCTGCTTTTATGAAGTTTTCTGAAGGCTATCTAATGGTGGTATTGGTGAGATATTTATTAATATTCAATACCTCTCTGTATTATTGATTTATTATTTGGGCTCATTTTCAATAATATTTTAAACATGCTTTATTACAATTAATTTAAAATATGCAAATATAGATAAAATGGTATAATTAATCCCTACATACAACTGACCTACGTTCAACAATCACAATTTTTTCACGTTTTGAAAGTTTGTTTTCTTCTCTATTGTTATGCCTTTTTTAGTTTCCCCATTTGGGCTAAACTATTTTAAAGCACATACAACATACCATGACATACCCATATGTAATTCAGTATGTATCTCCAAAAGATAAAAGCATTTTCTACCATAACCCCTATGACATTATTAACATCTTGTAATATTAAAAAAATAGTTTGTTGATATTATCTAATATTAGATAGTATTAAACATTTTCTCATTTGTTCAGTTTGTCTTTTTAAATTGGTTTGTTTCAGTCTGGATCCTAAGCAATTTTGAGTAAAAGTTTACACTGCTGCTTCCTCTGTGCTCTCTCTCTCTCCTTCTCTGGTTGTCTTTTACAATTACTCTTGTTGGTACATAAACCAAGGTAAAGATGAGGCTGCAGAGCAGCAGTGTCTGATCTTTTGGCTTCCCTGGGCCACACTGGAAGAAGAATTGTCTTGGGCCACACATAAAATACACTAACACTAATGATAGCTGATGAGCTAAAAAAACAAACAAACAAACAAACAAACAAAAAAAACCTCACAAAAAACCTCATAATATTTTAAGGAAGTTTACAAATTTGTGATGGTCTGCATTTCAAGCCATCCTGGACCGCATGCAGGCCAAGGGACGTGGGGTGGGCAAGTTTGTTGTAGAATGAAGATCCGCAAATTTTTGCTATAGAGATTTCTAAGAATTCCCTGATTATTTAGCCCCTTAAACTTGATTTTATGTTATTCTTGCTATTATAAGATAGCCTATTACATTACAATCAATGAAAGTGTTTTTCTCTCCTTTATATAGCTGAAGCTGGTTTATAGCAGGCTATTCTCATCTGCTGATTTATATTTTAAGCACCTGCCTTTAAACAATTTCTGTTGGGATTTAGGTTAAATTCCCTCACACAGCACCCCTGCTTTTTTTCCCCCTAATTTAGGAAAGATTAACATCTGTGACTTTTATGCAAGACTGAGTATTTTCTTATTTTCTGTCTTTATTGGTCAAGTTCTACTTCTTTATTCGAAATTGTATGTGGGTTTGCACATTCAATGTTATAATGTAATTTGTGTTATAACACACAATTAAAATGAACTAGTACTGAAGGCTCATATTTAAATGCAAAACTTCATTGTTCTACCTTAATTTAGACCCAGTTACACCCCACAGATTGAACCAATTTCAACTGTGTAGATTTTTATAGTGTTTAATCTCCATATTCTGAAGTAATATATTGCTATTTCGGACTTATCCATTTTAGAGAGCATATTTGCCTGCTCTAAAGTACACTCATAGGGGAAACAGAATTCCACTATCTAACATAATGACTTGTTTCTTAATTCCCAGATGAAACAGAATCATGACAATTACATGCACTGTTTTTTTCTCCTGTACCATTTTCATATAAAGTAGAAGAACAAACAAAAAATTCAACACAAGGAGAACTTTTTGCATACCTGGAAGTAGAACTGTGACTTAAAGTGCTCTTGCTGAAAATGGTGAGAGAGTGACATTAACCCATCTTCACTATCATGAATGGTCATTTTTAAAACACAATGGGTATTTTTATAACACTATGGGTATGCAAGTCAGTTGGCTGATAACAAAAGGTTTATAATTGTGAACCAAATGAAACTGGCTAGCTTAAAGATGGGGAATATTCCTGTGACCTTGTCTATATTAGCCCTGATATGTAATAAATTGTTGGGAAAAACAGCAAAGGAGAAAGGACTCACAGAGTGCCTACATAAATCGGTTATGAGTAACACATAAACAAGGAACAACAAAGTGTGGAAGGCCGCAGGAGGCCTCTGAGGAGGCCTCTCCATGCCTCATGTTCCGGTGCAGGGTGACCTAGGCTCTGTTACCATAAACATTGTGCTCAAGGACGTAAAACCCCTTTGTAGTACTATGATGTAGCTAGACTTGTAGGCTCCTTGTAAGGCCCATGTTCCATTAGCTGTACATAGATAATAAGCTAAAGATAGCCACATGTTCTTGTTTTGTGAAACCCCCAAACCACCACTGTTATCAATCCTTAGGATGACACACCAGTTCCGGCCCACTGATTCACTTCCGACTCACTGATTCACTTCACCATTACTCCACCCATACCCTGTAGATCAAAGTGATTGTAACCAATAAATAGTGTGGATGATCAGAGCTCAGGGCCATCACTGTTTCCTCCAAAGTACTAAGTGATGGCCCCCTGGTCCCACTGTCTCCCTTACTCTGTCTTTTTCCCATTCCTTCGTCACCACCAAACTCGAGGTTCTCATGGGTGATGTAGGGTTGGCTCCCTACATTCTGGTGCCCAATGTGGGGCTCATGGATCCCTATGTTCTGGCACCCAGTATGTGGGGCTCATGGATTCCCTAAAATAAATTAAGCTATATAGCCATAGATGGAGGAAGCATTCCCTTTAAAGAAGATAAAATTAGGCTTCTGTACTATTCTGATAAAAATTGGCACACACAGGGACATGTCTAATGTGTATTTGATTTGGACTAATTTTATGTAAAATTGGAAATACTTAGAAAACCAACATGTATTAGAGTTGAGGTTAGATTCCAGCACTGATGTAATGTAACCTTATTTTATAGTTGAGGAAAATTGAAAAGACAGATGTATTCATCTGTACTCTAATTTTAGATATAATCATCCATTGGGCATATTTCTGATAAGACACTTCACTGAATACATTATTTATATATCAGGCTTCCTGCTGGGCTGTAATTTCATGAAAGCAAGGGGCAACATCTAGAATCCTAAACATTTGGACAGTGCCTATCTACTACTTGTGTCTTAGGAATACCAAGCACATAGTCTTATATTCTGGGTACATTGTTCTTAGTACTCTATAATATGATAACCATAGTTTGAAAAGACATTTCTAGGAAACAGCCAACAGTGAACCCTCAGATACTACAAGTGTCTCTGAGAAAAATTAGGCTAACGGTTTTTTTGAAAGAACAATTTTGTTTTGTACTCTTTAAGAAGGAGCTGTTAGTGTAGAAATTACATCAAAGGATTCTAGAGAAATGTAGTTAAATATTTGTTATTGCGTTAAATCTTGTCTTGTATTAATTAAATTTTGATAGCTATATTAATGGCCTAGTTTAACATTGTAAAATGTATTTTATGAAAAATTTATTTATTTTCCAAAGTTTAAATATCCAAAGATGTATTTATATTATTGGTATTCTATATTCCTATGACCTTTTATTCCTTCTAGTTTTTCTTTTTTATTTGATACTTAAATTGAGAAATTCTTACTGTTGTAATTTGGCTAGGTGGTTCTTTTTTGACTGTTTTGTCTTTTTCGGTTTTTGCTTACAGCCCAAGTCTGACTCATCCATGATGTCATGTGGTGATATAAATGGAGCAACCTGAAGGGTTAGCAACATTCAGGAGGTAAGAAACAGTAACTCATGTGATATTTTTTTCCAACAGCCTCAAAAGATGGAAAGATTTTGTTTGAATCGTTCTAACTCTCAATGCTGTGAAAACAAATCCTGAAATATTGACTAAAAATTTCTCTTTTTGAAAAACTTCCTTAAGGGTTTTCTGCCTAAAACATGTGTTTGATGACCTTAGGTGAAAGCTAGCCAGCAGTGTGCTCTGTCCAAATTTATGGAGGGATTCTTCTAAGCCTGGAGGTGGAGGCTGGCTTAGACATCCACATGTAGTGAGGTGGGTACAAACAGAGCTTCTCTCAGAAAAAACATCATCTTATGTTCCCAAACTTCAAGAGGGAAAGAGTTAATGGCAGGCTTTAATTTACTCAGCATCCATAGCCATAGCGGGTTTTCTGTTGGAATCACATAAACCTGTTTTCTAAACTATAGTCAGGCTTTTTTTTTTGAGATGGAGTCTTGCTCTGTCACCCAGGCTGGAGTGCATTGGTGAGATCTCTGCTTACTACAATCTCCACCTCCTGGGTTCAAGCGATCCTTCCACTTCAGCCTCCTGAGTAGCTGGGACTACAGACGTGCACCACCAAGCCTGGCTAATTTTTGTATTTTTGGTAAAGATGGGTTTTCGCCATGTTGGCTAGGCTGGTCTTGAACTCCTGACCTCAAGTGATCTGCCCTCTTCAGGCTCCCAAAATGCTGGGCTACAGGCATGAGACACCGTGCCTGGCCTATAGTCAGGCTTTTTAAAGAGTTGAAAGGACTGTCTCAAAGAACTAAATACAATAATGCGACTGGGGAGAGAGAATATAAAAGTAAGAGAGAGCTGATCCTGGTATTTGTCCTGGCCATACCACTGAGAGTTGTAAAACATTACTTAGTTTGTAGCTCAGTTTCTTCCTTCTGAAACTGAGACCTTTAATAGATGATCTTCAAATATTTAAATTCTACGATTTAATAATAAAATAATTTATGTGTTATATTTAAAGGAAAAAAGGTTTTGAAATTTTGGGATACGTACTTTATTTTGAACTAATTGCTTTTCTACTGACATCATTTCATTTAATGCTTTAGATAATCTTGTGAGAAAGGCTTAATTTCCCTCCATTCACACATGAGGCTGAGAGGCTAAGAGAGGTTAACAATCTGGTCATGGTCACACCCCTTCCAGAAAAGGAAGGAACCAGGATACAAACCTGGATATGGCTCCAAAGTTCATGTTTACATTAATTATGTGCAGCTCTCTTCAAAGAGCTTATGGGCTAGTGGAAGAAGTGAGCATACAGCTATCAAGACTGCAATACTGACCAAACACCCATCTGAAGAGTGCAAATTAAATATTTTTAAAGTCTGTTTTATAAAGCACCACAATTCCACAAAAGTTAAATCAAAATTTGGTTTAAACCACCAATGTTTGGTATACATTTCATAAATACTGAGGCTGATATGAGATCTTATCTGTCATCAAATAATGTCTGATTTCAATTTTTGCAATCATCAAAATAGCCTCATTCTTATTAATTGATTTTCTAATTAGGAATTGGCTTAAATTTAGGCATACCAATAAAATTACATGAACATATATCCACAATTTTTCATATTTGTGTTGTAATCATTATTTAAAAAACACTACTCCAATATAATAAATTCTTATTTTGCATATGTCTTATCATATATTTATATATTTCTTAAGGTGATTTTTTAAGTGAGTGTTCATTTCTTAACATGAACATTTCATTTAGTTGTAACCAGTCTACATGTAATTTTATGTGCTGCTTTTTTGCATATAACACTACATAATATATTCTTAGCTTATAAAAATTTAAACTGAAAAGACTGGATTATGATTCTAAAAGAGAATAGTAAATGTGGTACTGTCACTAGAACACATTTTTAGAAGTTTTAAGTTTTTTAGGTAGATTTCTTTTTGCCTTAAAATATATTTTAATATTGAAAATTAAAAGGAATTAAACAGAAGCAGACTATAATCTCACCTACCAGATAATCTCTGGTGATTTTAAATTGAAGCATGAACTTTTACTGATTAGAGAATTCAAAAACTTAGGAAAGGTATACAATTATGAAAAGAAAATCTTTGTTACCTCCTTAGTACTTGCCGGCAAAGCTAACCAACATTAATTTGCTGTTTATTCTTCCAAATAAAAATAGACACATATCACTATGTGTAATATGTGTCCTTCTATTTACACAAAAGAGATCATGCACGTATCCTATCTTACACATTGATTCTTTTACTTAATGACACTTTGGGAACTCTTTATATATTATAAATTGTTCTATCACATTTTTTGAAAGCTTCAGTCTTCATAATTTACCATTATATTAAGGTCTCAACTTATTTAAACAGATAGTTTCATTAATTAAACATTTTTTCTCATTTATTTGCTATAATACTAGATTTGTATTGTGCAATGAGAAAGCTTCAATCTGTATCTTTTCGTATCTATTTTTGTTTTTCTATCAAATTTGCGTGGTACGTTTTCAGAATTTTAGTTCTTAGGTAAAGGAGTATTGTCATTTAAAATGTTTATGAATATTGCTAATTTTTTTGTACATACGTTGTATGAAATCTGTCCCCCAAAGTGGATAGCAATAGCTAACTTTCCAGAGTGGTCACTGCTAAGCGCTTACAACTTATTATATTTGACATTTGACATATATTAACTTATTTAATCCTCACACTGCATTAGATACTATGTCACTACCCACATTTATTTTCTTTTTTCTTTTTATTTTTTAAATATTTATTTATTTATTTTGAGACCAGA
Source organism: Cebus imitator (assembly GCF_001604975.1). Classification (NCBI taxonomy): domain Eukaryota; kingdom Metazoa; phylum Chordata; class Mammalia; order Primates; family Cebidae; genus Cebus; species Cebus imitator. The sequence continues at coordinate 222,197 of NW_016107751.1, forward strand.
GTCTCGTTCGATTGCCTGGGCTGGAGTGCAATGGCTCAATCTTGGCTCACTGCAACCTCCACCCCCAGGTTCAATGGATTCTCCTGCCTCAGCTTCCTGAGTAGCTAGGATTACAGGCATGTGCCACCATACCAGGCTAATTTTTTTGCATTTTTAGTAGAGACAGGATTTCACCATATTGGCCAGCTGGTCTTGAACTCCTGATCTCTGGTGATCCCCCTGCCTTGACCTCCCAAAGTGCTGGGATTACAGACGTGAGCCACTGTGCGCAGCCCAATATTTTAAAGAGAAATATCTGAAACACAGAAGAGTGGCTGAATCACTTAGCCAAAGTCATGTGGCTGACAAATAATGTAGCTAGACTATGAACATTAGCAGTTTAGCTGTACGGTGCTAACCACCCCAACACACTGCTTAGCGGTGCAGAAAGAGTAGATACTATCAACTTTTGGATTTTGACTAATACGACAAATGAAAACATTAGGTCAATTTGAGTTAGGTGTTTTTTAATAGGTAAAGTAATATTCATATTTTGTTCCTTTTTTTTGTAAACTACTTTTTCATACACTTTTGCATAGTTTAATATTTAATTACTCAAGTTTCTCAGTTATTTTTACAAAATCAATAGAAAAAATGAAGTGAAACACTGCAATATGTGATACATTTTCCAGGGAGAACTTTTATATCTTTACGTTTTAATTTATTGATTTTTAGCTTCTGGATTTGATATTCTTGTGGACATTTTTATTTCATTTTAATTGTTTTGGTATATCGTTTGCAAGATTTAAGAATTTTTTAAAATTTAAAAATGATTGTTATTGAATTTGTATTATAAGAATCCAGATAAGGAAAAACAAAGTATTTTATAACTAATTAAAAAGGTTGCTTTTAAAATAGTCCTTCAAAACTGACAAGATGTTTATAAAGTGACAATAGATGAGAAGAGGAAGATAGATAGTTGGGAAAGGTAATATATGCATGGGAAAATGGCACAAGAGTCTGCCCCCAGGCTAACTGGATGAATACGAGGAAGCAGATCACTAGATGAATGAGTATAGCTACTCAGTGGGCAGCATCACTGAACATACAGACCTGAGGCCACCTTACTTGATCTCATCTGTCTGAAAATACAGCAACTTTGAGAATGGAAAATGCACGGTAATCTATGCGGAAATTAGTCCATGAGGGGTAAGAAAATCCTACATTCTTTGCTTGTGACCTGAAAGACATCTAGATCTGTTGATGAAATACTGGCAGTTTTAATTCAAGTCAACGTCTTCCTAAATAAATATCAAAAAAATAGAGGACATAATTCAACACAAAATGAAAATTCTTCTGTGAAAATGGCAATAGCCTGATAAAGAGAATTTACTTCTGTATCTATATTGGTTCATAGGTAAAGAGGCAACATTAGTAAATCATTTGGAATTTCTTCCCACCCTGACATGTTGCTTTCAATATCTGCGATTGGTTCCTAGCAAGCTGCCTTCCATCTCATATCTGAAAAAAATAAATAAAAATTAGGAGCCATTATTTGTTTGATTAATTTGTATGAGCCCAGCTGTTACAACATTGAGTATGAATTTAGATAAGGGAATGAAATCGGCCTCATCTGTCCAGCCCTATTGTGTTGTTTTACCAATTATATTTTATGGAAAAAATCAGTTGGAGAAAATGTTTGGCAGTGATAAAGCAGCTGACAATAGAAAAATCAGCATAGTTAGAGTTTAAGAACATCTTGGCTTTCTAGCCCTTATTCATTAATTCTATCTTGGTTCTTTTTTGTTGTTGCCGTTCTCTTTTTCTGTCTCCTGATTGTTATTAATTTTCCTTTCTCTCCACCACTTATACAATGTATCGATCAAAAACTTTGTTTTTATATTTAAGGGAGAAGGCAGTGGCTAATTATTATCAGAATTATACTTTTTCTATTTTCAACTTTTTCTGGGAACAGACCCAGGCTTGAGTTAGTTTTAAGTGTTACTGGACAGCTCCTGATACAAAACATTCATACCCAACTCTCTAAAAGGGAAAAAAGGAATTTAACAAAAGTTTAAGCACATAACATCAGCAAGAACATAGAAATTCTGTTATATCCATGAAAAGTATATTTATTGGGAAAAAAGGCAAATGTGCCTAAATCTAAGCTACTCTCCAATCCTGTGCGAATTGAGTGGCCTTACTGAGGTGTTGACTCTGGCCCTGGGGAGTTCCTACTCTAAGTGCAGAGCCAGTTGCAAATGTGTTTTCAGTCAAATATAATTACTGAAGAACACAAACATAACGTTTGCCGTCCAAGACCTTTGCAACTTGAAACCTCAGATTAACTTGCATTGAAGGCCTTTTGAGTGAAGATCAGTCTGGAAAGATTTTTCGGTAAAGATGGTGTGGCTAACCAGATAGAGGAATCTGACTCCAGATCTAGCAGGCGGCCCCTCTTATTCTCAGGCACTAGCCACAGCAATTACATGTTTGCCTCATTAATATGACAGAGGTGAGCCAAGATATACAGGAGAGTATTATCTCTATCTTCACTGTAATATCAGTGCTGTGTTTAGTATTTGGGGACAAAGGATTAGCTTCATTTTCAGGGAGAGATTTATACAATAATGAGCTAAATCTGTGCTTAATAAGGTTTTTGTTCTTTTGTGTTCACTGTAATGTGGAAGTAATTTCAGTCTGTCTGCACAGAGGTCCCGACTGACTCTGATCACAGTATTAGCAGGGCTCCAGCTACACAGTGGAACACATCATCTCTGGTTGCACATGGCTGGCAGCCCCTGCAGATGGGGTTTAAACTGATGGAGCAGTCTTCCCCATTCAGTACTGCCTGTTACAAGTGGCCTTTATTATGTTAATAGTTTACCAATCTCCATTACACTGAGCTCTTTGCAGAAATTCTCTAAGGTTTGTACCCTACTTCATGATACTAATACATTATGCAAGGAAAAAATGTCCCTATTAGTAGAACAATTTGTATGTTTATGTACACACAAAAAAGTTAAACTAAGAACAAGTATATATTGAAATATATGTTGTGTGTGTATATTACACACACGTATATGTGTGTGTAATATATGTACATACACAGTGGCAATAAGGTGCTGAACAAAGATGAAGAACTTGAGATCTTGGTGAATCCTAATGTTGAATTTGATACTTTTAAAAATATGAAAATTACTAAAAGGATCATCTTTAATAATTTAGAAATGCAATTAAAATTGTATTGCAGACTCTGTGCCCTGCCTTGCATGTCAGGGAATCTGAGATCTTGCCCAAGTCAAATATTGATCCTATGACATTGTGCAAGTCATTTAAACTCTCTGAGCTTTCATTTCTGCTGGGTAAAATAAAAAATTTGAGCTTGCTCATCTCCAAGCTGCCCACCAGGTTCAAAGGGCTGTGGTCATAACCAAAGGTATCCATTAATGAACTTCCCTTAAAGAGAGGTTCCCAAGTTAGTGACAGAACTGTAATGCTGACAAAAGAACAGTGCTACTGAAAGTTCTGTTTAACACTGTAGAACCTACGAGTGAAACTGAGTCAAATAAAAATTCACACTTACGTGAGAGCTCCTAATTTCTCCTAACCTGTCAACATTTATCTGGTTTCACAGATGCTTTTTCTCTGATACAAAACTTTAAATTCAAGACACATGGCATAAAAACTGTTTCTAAATACATCTTTATAAAGCTTCAATAGCTTATTTAAGTTGTTTCAATTACCTTTTTCTGCAGAGCAAAGTACTCCAAATCTTTGCTCCCAAGGCTGAGGATCAGAAACATGGAGAGTAGGTCACCTCTGCCTCATATAGTTAGGCAGGGTCAGTTGGGGTGGCTCAAACAGCTGTGGACTGGCTAAAATCGTTTACTTGGGGTCTGCTATGGACTGAATGTTTGTGTCTCTTCAAAATTTATATGTTGAAATTCTCTTCCCGTTGTGATGGTATTTGGAGGCAGGGCCCTTGGGAGGTGATTAGTATGAACTGAGAAGTGGGCCCTCACCAAATGAATCTGTCAGCTGTTTGATCTTAGACTTCTCAGTCTCCAGAATTGTGAGAAATTCATGTTTGTTGTATAATGCACTCCCAATGTAAGGTCTTCCATTAAGAGTAGCCTGAACTAACAAAGGTAGGGCCATATGTGTGCGACCTCAGCTTGTGCTGTTGCCTACAATCTGTCCTGCCCCTGTCCTTGGATAATGGCTGTGATGGCTGGAAGAGCCACAAAGACTTTCTGTCACATATGTGGCGACTCCGGCCTACCCATGTGCTCTTCTGTCACCCTGTGAAGCTCAGGTGGGCTTCCCACCACATGACAGTCTAAGGGGAGTTGAATTTCTTACATGGTGACTGACATTCAAGGAGAAACTGGAATCCTCCAACCTCCAGACTGGCCCAGAACTGGCATAGTGTCACTCCCATCATATTTTATTGGCTCATCCAGATTTGACAAGTATACAAATGATTTTCATCTCTGGGTGGTAGGGATGGTCAAATATTTGCAACCATCTTTAACCTGCTTTAGTAACCACTCCTGGTTTGGTTACTTCTCTAGAGGCAGAAGAATTGTTTAGATTTTGTTATTGTGTGGATACCTGCTCCATTTTAGTTACTGGCAAGTTTAAATGACCAGATTTTTTTCCAAAGGGATATTAAACCAGGATGAGGGCACAACTAATTTCAGAAGTTCAATGAAGACCTCACTTGTAAAATGCCTTCGACAGCTCAATATAGGCACCAGAAGGTAAAGTGGTTTTTGCATTAAAAGCACATACTTTGACTGTCAGCTGGAGACCATCTCACTTGAAAAAACTGTAGAGCCTCACTGACAATGGATAAAGAATTAATTCTGTAAAAAAACAGTATATGAGTTTGCAAGGACTGCCATAAAAAGGTATCAAAGACTCAGTGGCTTAACTAACAGAAACTTACTTTCTCACAGTTCTGGAGGCTAATGATCTAAGATCAACATGTCAGCAGGAAAGGTTCCTGAGGGCCTTGAGGAGGAATTTGTTCCAGAACTCTTCCTTTGGCTTGCCAATGGCCATATTCTCCATGTGTCTTCTCATATCTTCCCTCGGTATTTGTATCCAAATTTCCTCTTTTTTTTTTTTTTAATTTTTATTTTGAGGTGGAGTTTCACTCTTGTTGCCCAGGCTGGAGTGCAATGGTGCAATCTCGGCTCACCGCAACCTCCACCTGCTGGGTTCAAGCGATTCTCCTGCCTCAGACTCCCAAGTAGCTGGGATTAAAGGCGTGTGCCACCACGCCTGGCCAATTTGATATTTTTAGTACAGACGGGGCTTCTCCACATTGGTCAAGCTGGTCGTGAACTCACCACCTCAGGTGATCTGCCTGCCTAGGCCTCCCAAAGTGCTGGGATTACAGGCGTGAGCCACTGTACCCGGCCCAAATTTCCTCTTATACGAAATTTGGACAATATTGAAAAAGGGACCACCCTAATAACCTCATTTTAACTTGATTACCTCTTTAAAGACCTTATCTCCAAATATCATCACATTCTGAAATATTAAAGATTAATGTGTCAATATATGCATTTTGTGAGGGGCAGGGAGACAGAATACAACCAACTTACGACATCCAGATACACAGCACAATCTATTTCTTCTAAGCCCCCTGTGCCTGTGTCCACCACTTCATCCTCTGATTAGCTATATTTGAAAAAGTAAGAGGGAAAGAAAGGATGGAGGGGGAAGAAAGAGAGAAATAAAGAAGAGAGAGAACTTACATTATGTGCCCTAGATGTTGGCCTTACCAAACAGGAGCAAATTTTAACCAATCATTGTAGTAAAACCTTTTGTTTATGAAGGATGTTCCTTTTTTTTTTTTTTTTTTTTTCAGCCCGCTCTACCTGCTAATTAAAATCAATAATATGCCGTGCTGTCTTTTCTACCTGAGCCACTTACACTGTATTGCCAAGTTTGGTTTATTTCATTTTCTGGGCTTATTTGCCAGTTAATCATTTGTTTTTATATTACAAAGTGGCTCATCTCTGCCTCATTGCACACTGAAAGTAATGCCTGACAAGCGATTGTCCAACGCTCACCAAACCGTGCTTGTGCAGGTTGGCAAAGGATGCTCTCGGCATAGACAAACTGACTGACACCCAGCCAGCCTGCCTTTCCCGGCTCACTGTCAGATCTGCTCATAGGTCCTGACACAGGGAAGAAAGTCAGAATGATATATAGAATTAAGGGATAATGGAACTGGAACAATGTTGAGCATCTTAATTAGAGACTTTGGGCCGGATATAATCATACACGTGTTGAATATGTAATTAGGAGAATATTAGAATCTTTGAAAAAGAAGGAAGCTTTAACTCTTTAGCTAGCAAAATGCATTGTTTTATAGAATGTAAAACAACCAGCATCAAAGAAAATAATGTTTTATAAAATGACTTTCCCAAGGTTTACTCATTTNGACGGAGCCTCGCTCTGTCACCAGGCTGGAGTGCAGTGGTGCGATCTCAGCTCACTGAAACCTCTGCCTCCCGGGTTCAAGCAATTCTCCTGCCTCAGCCTCCCAAATAGCTGGGACTACAGGCGTGTGCCACCATGCCCAGCTAATTTTTTGTATTTTTTAGTAGAGACGGGGTTTCACCATGTTGACCAGGATGGTCCTGCCTGCCTCGGCCTCCCAAAGTTCAGGGATTACAGGTGTGAGCCACTGTGCCCGGCTCATTTCTTAATATAAAAGAGAATATGCTTCCAATTTACTGCAAAGATATATAGCATTATTTATTTATGTTAAAGGAAACATTTTTCATTAATTATTTTGCCCATCTTTTGAGTCCTCCTGTATTTCATACTGTACCAAGGTCTATCAGTAAATTGACAAGCCCAGTGCAAACAGAGTAAGTGTGCTTTGACAACATTGTATGTGCTGCACTTCATTTATCTGAATGAAGCTATGGCTGTAACATCAGTGGGATAGTCAGTTTGATTTTTTTTCTTTAGTGAAAATGGATGCTCACTACTGACATTCACACTTTATACCTTAAGTCATTGATGGTAAACAATATATAGTAGCTAAAAAGATGCCAGAGATGAAGGGTAGGATGTAAAACTAGCTGGTTAAAGTGACATTTGAGCACATGACTCATAACCTCAGCTTTGTAGGACTGCCTTAAAATTGGACTTTGGACTAACATGCTTGTTGAATAGAGCTGTGGTTTTAATTTTCTGAATGGCATTACTTTCTAATCCAAGAAACAATTTACAATCAATACAAGTTTTAGAATCCAAAAAATCTCAAGTATAAAGCAATTACAGGTTAATTAGAAAATAAAACTTACTGGGAGAAAATACTCTAAAATTTAATTGTATTATTTGATAAACAGCATGACTAATAAGCCCAAGTGTTAAAATGCTGGTGAATGATAAATATATTTTTGACAACCAGCTTTTCACCAGAAGACTAAGAACTGAAAGCCCATTATGAGAGTGGGTGGGGTTAACAAACCTTGTAAATTTCAGAGCGGACTAGGGAACGAATGACAACCTGGAAACCTTGCAAAATTAATCTTTCATGACAATATTTGAAGATTGCCATTACTGTCATCCCTTCAGCAAATATTCACTGAGGTGTGACACAGTGCTTGGGGCTGTGAATAGCACAACGGTATATAACATAGACTATGAGATCAGGAAGTCCATGGTTGATGTCACTTATTTAACAATCATTTATTGAGCACTACGTATGTGATAGGCACCTTGTTAAGTATACCCTGGAGATTAGATAGAACACTATGACATAGTCCTTGGCTCAGGATTTACCTAAGTGCTCCACATACCAATATATGGAAATTCCAAAACCAGGTTTGTTATATGCCTAAAGAAGACACTAGCTAATTAATTGATAGAGAATTTATCTGCAGTATTATCTCTCAGCCCCCAGGAAACTGCATCTTCTTTGCTACCTTACTTCTATATTCTTAACTGATCTGCTGTGGTTTTTGTAAGTGGTGTTCCTTGTGTGACCTGTATTCTGGAACTGTAAGGTCTTTTAGGCTGACTGATGGCACTACAGACGCCATGGCGACCCCTGTGATCCACGTGTACACCTCTGGATAACCTCCCAGAATTAGAAAATCTAAAGTAACTAGAACACCATGACAAAAGGAAGAATGATCAACCCCTGTGGCGCCTAATTAACTTGAGACATTCTTCTATTGTTTCTTATTCCCGCCTCTGTTGGTAAGGCAACTGGACTTTGTAACCGACCTTAGTCAACCTCATGACTCCAGACTCTATGACCCCCTCGCAGCCTGCAAAAAATCGCCCTAAACTGTAACATCTGTAACTTTCCACTGCCTATCTCAAACCTATAAAACCAACTCCTATCCCACCGCCCTGTGCTGACTGTCTTTTTGGACTCAGCCCACTGCACTCAGGTGAATAAACAGCCTTGTTGCTCACACAAAGCCCGTTTGAGGGTGGGGGGGTCTCTTCATTCAGATCATGCATTTTAACAGGAACCTCTGCTCTCGTAATGGTGTTTGGCACACAGTTGAACTTTTGAACTAATTCTTCTATATTCTGACCATACAGTTTTCTTAGATATTTTTTGTACCTGTGTCTCAGTTTCCACTTGCTTTGACCCTTCATGTGTATATCCTGTAGCTGCTGTCTATTGTCTGAAAATGTCCTTTCTCAGAAAGCCTTATTCTGGTATTTTACTTTGCTGCATTTCTAGAACAAGGAATTATTGTCTAATCTACTTGAAAATGGACTAAAATCCCTACTTAACATTTATTTTTAACTCTGATGCACTAAAATCAAAATGTTTTTCAGTTTTTAACATAATAAGAGAAACTTACATATTAAAACAGACATTCATTTAATTAGTCTTACTAATAAACTTCCTAGGTAGTTTAAAAAATAGAGAAAGGTTGTTTGAAAGAGACTTTGCTTTGACATTGTTGAATTCAAAGTCACCCAGAAAGAAGATTGGACATAATAAATATTTTTTGTCTTTTCAAATTTCGCACTAAGAAACAAAAATAAAATTCTAAGCCGCCAAATGACTGAACCAACCCTCTCTTGGTCAAGGGGAACCTCATAGAAACCTTGGAAGCTGAGTTTATGACCATGATGGGGTGAGGGATCAGACGTGTTATATGTCCACTCCCTTGCTAACTGTCATTAGGCTTTCTACCCTCAGAGCTTAACAGAAACCAGCTCTTTCAAAAGTCTTGCCAGGTACAGAGCAAAGACAAAAAGAGATTCATCCTTCCTTCATCCCTCCCTGAGGCATCCATTTCCTCTATTTCCGTTTCTTCAAACGTTTATCTTATGTAAAATGTAGATTTATCAAACACCAACGAAAGTCTCACCAGCATGTTATTATTACTTTTGCTGCTGTCTTCCTTCCCTCTTTTTAAATAAAATGTACAACTACTAAACCTCTGGAGAACCTCTTTGGACAAAACAGCCGTATGTGTCTGTAACTTGAGTTTTTCCCAAGTGCACCTTCAGGCTGGCTCAAGAAACCTTGATGATTTGAGATTTATTATGCCTCAATTACTCATTTTGGTTGTTACCACCATATTTTAGGCTGTTGTTTGTTACTCACTGGAACACTTCTTAATTCCAAGAAATCCTGTAAATTCTTCCAAACATATAAGCTTAATAAACACTTTAATACTAATTCTCTACATAGGGTGCTATGAGTACATGTGTTTTCACATCACCCTTTGGCTTACGTTATTATAACAGCAACAGTGTTTTACTTATTTTAGTCACACTTAGAAGGGCTTCTTATAATCAGACTTCATTTCCATTCCACAAATTTCTGAAAAGAAGCCTTAAAAAACTTGCCAGGATAATCTGATAATACATATCAAGATTATATCGGCTGATTTTTAAAAATTTATATTTCCATACTTTTGGGAATACAGTTGGTTTTTGGTTACATGGATAAGTCCTTTAGTGGTGATTTCTGAGATTTTAGTGCACCCATCACCTGAGCAGTGTATACCATACCCAATATATAGTCTTTTATCCCGTACCCCCCAAACATTCCCCCTGAGTCCCCAAAGTCCATTATATTATTCTTATACCTTTGCATCCTCTTAGTTGAGCTCCCACTTATAAGTGATAACATATATTTGGTCTTCCATTCCTGAGTTACAAATAATGGCCTCCAGCTCCATCCAAACTGCTGCAAAAGGCATCATTTTGTTCCTTTTATGACTGTGTAGTATTCCGTGGTATACATACGCTACATTTTCTTTATCTACTTGGTTGATGAGTGCTTAGGTTGGCTCCATATTTTTGTAATTATGCTATAAGCATGTGTGTGCATGTGTCTTCTTCATATAATGACTTCTTTTTCTCTGGGTAAAAGAGAAGAACCCAGTAGTAGAATTGCTAGATTAAATCGTAGTTTTACTTTTAGTTTTTTAAGGACCCTCCATACTGTTTTCCATAGTGGTTGTACTAATATGGACTGCTCTTCTGTACTTACAGTTAAGAGTTGTTAAAGCAAACTAAATATGGCCTGAGAAGGACTTCATACTTCTATATTTGATTCCTTGTGGATGAACTGCAACCTAACTTAATAGGTAGATAAGATTGAAAACCTAATTTAGGAGTATGCGCCTGTAACAGTGTCTGAGTTTTGGCCAATCCCAGCAGCCGTACTTCAACCAGTCATACACTGCCGAATGTTCAGACTGTGTTCAAACAAGGTAAATGCCTAACTGTAACCAATCCAGCTGTTTCTGTACCTCAGTTCCAATTTCTGTACATCACTTAACTTTACTTATCTATAAATTTGTTCTGACCATGAGGTGCCCCTGGAGTCTCTCTGAGTCTTCTGGGATTCTGTGGGCTGCCCAATTCCTGAATTGTTTATTGCTCAATTCAACTCTCTTAAATTTAATTCAGTTTATTTTTTAATAGTGTTAAAAAATAAAAATCGAATTAACTGTTAGAGTTGTGTTTCTATTGCCTTAAAGGGCTTGGTTGAGAGATTTTTAAGAAAATTGTGCAGAGATATGTCATCTACTTGGTCACTCACAGAGCCTGGACTTATCAAATTTTGTTTGTATAAGATTTGTATATATACATTTAAACAAAATAACATTCCCTGGGTTCAATTTTAAAGATTAATAAAACCGGTTAAAAAAAAGGACACAATTAGCAAGGAAATGATGACTTGGACATCTATGGTATTGAATATGCCTATAATGGCTTTTCCACCATGTCCTCCCTCACTTTACCCTTTCTGCAGCTACAGTGTGATTAACCTAATTGATTAATTCATTTTTCAAATGTACAGATATAAGGAATTTTAATTTTGTTTTAATGACAGCAAAGAAGTATATTCCTCTGCTAGGACTGTCATAACAAAATATCAGAGACTTGGAGGCTTAAACAACAGAAAGTTGTTTTCTCAGAATTCTAGAAGCTAGGCGTCTAAGAGGATGGTGTCAGCAGGGCTGTTTCATTCTGAAGCTTCTCTCCTTGGCTCGCAGTTTGGCCACTTTCTGGCTGTGTCCTCACATAGTCTTTTCTCTATGCAAACATATCCCTGGTGTCTCTTTGTGTGTCTAATTTTTTTTCTTATAAAGACAGTAGTCAGTTTATATTAGAAGTCACCCTAAAGGCCTATTTTAACTTAATCACCTCTTTAAAGGGTCTACCTCCACATTCGAATTCTGAAGTACTAGGGTTAGGGATTCAGCATATAAACTTGGAGAGGGCACAATTCAGCCCAGAACAAGAAGAGTCTGATTACTAATTCATTTAAACATGAATTTGTCATTCTTATACTTCAAAGTTATGATCTGGTCTTCTGGATTGCCTTGATTTTTACACTGAAGAGTTTGCAGAAAGCAACATCTGGGTTCATAAAACCATGCCTTCATGGAGAAACAATGTGAAAAAAGTATTGACAAATTATCCATACCAAAGAGATTCTGATTTATATTTGTTAACATGTCAGAATAAACATCTTTAACAATACCTGAGGTGGTTCAATAATGTATACATATATACACACACTAATATATGTTTATATAATATATAGATGAATATATGTATATGTTATATATGTACACATATGTGTACATATGTGTGTAATATTATATATGCATATATATTAGATATGTATAGATATGTATACAATATATACAAATATGTTTGTATTATATATATGTACATATTTACATTTATACATATATTATTGAATATATACATACATACAAATTTATGCATGTATACAAACACACACACACACACAAATACAAAATATGTAGGTCTATTAGCCTGTTAACTATAAGCAGTAAGCCATACTAACAATGAGAATATATATATGCATTTCTCTTTGGTTAGCTAAAGCAGGCTCCCAGGTGATGCGTTATAAAGGAAGTAGTGAAATGTTTCACTAGGCATGGCCAAGAGAATTGTCTCTCTTCTAGTCAGACAAGTGTCATGTGTTTATTTATTTATTTTTAGTCAAGAAGCCCCTGAACCAGAATAGATTCAGAGAGGCTCTTTTTTTCTTATATTATCTCACATTAGCTACTCCTCTGCTATGCCTCCCCACCACTAATTCTCTTTTTTACTTGTTCATGATTCTGCTTTCTTTGATCAAGTTCTTTTTAATAATTCCTAGACAAATTTTCACACCTTTCTTTTGCTTATTAAATATATTAACTTTCAGCAAAACCTCTAGTGATCTACACTTAAATGTGCTTTAGCTGAGATCAGCTTCCTCTCTGTGTATAGGATTCTGAAGTTCTCTCTCTAATTTAAGATCTAAGTATTATATAATGATGTTCTCTATCACTGTGCTGAACCAAAAGGTTCATAGCAGCTTTCAGTAAGCTGAGAAAATTTCTGGTTGGGTTATGACTTGAAATTGGTGTAACAGCAAGTAGAAGTATGAATGCCAGAACACTTTTCAAGTAAAACCAAAACTAATCTTCCATGTGAAGTCTTTAAGGGTGTTCTGCATTAGGTCTTTATTATATTGCCATAAAGAAGTACTTAAGAATATGTAAAGAAAAGATGTTTACTTGACTCATTTTCTGTGGGATGTACAGGAAGCCTCATACCAGCCTCTGCTCAGCTTCTGGGAGGCTTCAAAGGGCTATTACTCATGGTACAAGGCAAAGAAGGAGCAGAAACTTCACATGGTGAAAGCAGGAGTAAGACAGGTGGGAAGTGCCATACACTTTTAAATGAATAGCTCTCCTGAGAACTCACTCACCGTCATAAGGATAGCACCAAGCTATGAGATATGACCTAAGCACCATTACCAAAACACCTCCCACCGTGCCCCACCTTCAACATTAGGGATTACAATTCAACATGAGATTTGGTAATGATATCTATTCAAACTACATCATTCTACCCCAGCCCCCAAATCTCATATCCTTCTCACATTGCAAGAGCTTTAAGTCAATTCTGTGAGTTCTTGTAGTGAATTATCAGACCCAAGATGGTTGGACAGACTTCTGAATCTTCAGTTAATGCTAGTGGTGAGGGCAGTCTTGGGGATGCCCAGATTTCTAGTTGGTATCAAAAGTAACTGGTTTGGGAAATCTTCAAACTTGTAGTTGGTATCAGAAGTGATGGAGGCCTTGAGGACTCCTGAACTCTGTAGGACCCCAGCAAAGTAAATACAAATATTATAACAAATTTCGATATGTAAAAACTTCTTAGGTTGACAGTATAGTATAAATGAAAAATGATGGACTGTTAACCCAAAGTGGGACTCAAATTCTGGGTCACATAGTAGCTTTAAATAGAATATTGTCATTACATGGCAGTGGCTTTTGAATTTTTAAGGCCAAAGTTCAAATTTATACTCCATCACTACTCTTTATACACAAGTAATGTTATCCTTTCCATTGTCTCGTTTGTAAAATGTGTACTGATTACCTTAAAAGAATATTTTGAGAATTATTACAAGCCAACAATTGCAAAGTTCCTTGCATATAAGGAGCATGACGAAGTGATATATTTAGTGACTATACTATTCAAGCAATTGTGTATCATTTTGTTATTTCTAAGTAGAACAGTGCATAAGAAGTCACCTTGAATCACCCAAGAGGCCCCAAGGCTCAGATGTGCTTACAGAGTTAACAGGGGACTATCTGTTCATGCAACTAATATTTAGTGAGTCCATTATGCCAGCTATTGTTTTAGGTACTACAGTAAAAAGATAGATATGCATACCTTCTAATGGGAAAAGAGAGAAAAAATCAGATAGTAAGATAAATGGATACATATAAAGATATATGGCATATCAATGGTAAGTGCTAATAACATAAATAAATCAGGTAGGGGTGATAGGGAGTATGGAGGTGAGGTAAAAACTATTAAATAGAGTGATCAAGGAAGTCTATACTGGAAAAGTAATATTTCATTAAAGACTGAAAGGGGGAGAAGGAAAATTTTTCTACAACTTTTTTTTTTTTTTTTTTTTTTTGAAAAAGAAAATTCAAAGAATCTGGGGCAAGACTGAGCCTGGTATGTATAAAGAATAGCTGTTAATTTAATGAGTTTGTATACTTCACACTTCCAACTCCCCATTTGGAAAGATCATTTCAAGAAAATGGCACTAAAACTTCTTTGAAGTATATGAAAAAATGCTTTTGGAGAACTCAGAGCCTTGCCTGCTAACCATTTACTTATTCAATCAATTTCATGTATAGATTAACTTGTCTAAAGCATAAGGATGTTTATATGTAATTATATATGCCCAAGGTATTTGAAAACAGTTTTCTAATGAAAAGTAAGATTCTGAACTATTCTATTGAAAAAAAGTAATCATGCTATCTTTTACTAGAACATACTGAATTGAAAACATTTTCAGGTTTTTATCCTGTGTTGGAAATTCACACAATGGGTGTGTTTATGGTCTTTGTATTACAAACACCTTTTCCCTCTCTTTGCTTGAATGCATTATTTTTCTTTTATTTTTATCTGCTGCTTCATTCAAAATTTATTTTATGGAAGAAATAATGTGCTACTTAACTTTTCATCATAAAAGAAAAATGCATTCCCATTTTTTAAAGTTAAAAATTGTGTATGAAACAGTCTAATTCGGCCGGGCGCAGTGGCCCAAGCCTGTAATCCCAGCACTTTGGGAGGCCGAGGAGGGTGGATCACGAGGTCAAGAGATCAAGACCATCCTGGTCAACATGGTGAAACCTCGTCTCTACTAAAAATACAAAAAATTAGCTGGGCACGGTGGTGCGTGCCTGTAATCCCAGCTACTCAGGAGGCTGAGGCAGGAGAATTGCCTGAACCCAGGAGGCGGAGGTTGCGGTGAGCCGAGATCGCGCCATTGCACTCCAGCCTGGGTAACATGAGTGAAACTCCGTCTCAAAAAAAAAAAAAAAAAAAAGAAAAAAAGAAACAGTCTAATTCTAGTAGGTAATAATTATCTACATGCCCAGAAGCCAATTATAAATGTTTTTTCAAAATCACATATTTGTTTTGTATTGCAACAAGAACACATTTATGAAAAATGGCTTTTTCAAAATAAAATTGACAATGCATAGTGTACAGGTTCATGGGAGTAAATTGGACCTTATGTATATTATTTAAAGTCTTCAATCAGCTGTCCCAGACTTGGTGAGGAATTGCTATTCACTTGAGTATATTATGCTCTCAGGGCCTCCTGTCGCATTAACACACCAATGAGTCAGTTGCATCAAATTCATCCAAGATGCATGAGAAATTCGAATCCCCATGACATTTAGGTAATTTAGTGTGTTAAAAGAAGAACTCAAGCCTTTATAAGAAAGATGATTACTTCGTATTGTGTTGGTAAGAGAGCATAGACTGTGCTTCTATGCTAAATTTATTTTTTCATATTGTTGCTTTCTTGAAGAATAATTCCAAGAATATTTTTTTGGTAAATGAGGAGCAAGCCAATTAAGCCTCTCATGCTTGCAACTCAAACAGCAATCTGGATTGCTATACTGGAGAGGGACTCAATATAAATTAAAAGCAGAGTGAGTATTATAGAGAAAGGGTCAGGCCTTTTGAGTAGCAGAGAATAACAAGTACGTTTATGGGAAAATTGTTCATTACAAATCCTTCCTTAAAATCATTTTAAAATAAGAATTACACATTTTAATTTCCAATTTAAACTGGCTTGCTTTACTTCCTTTATATGTTCAATTTTAATGTATAAAGAGATTTAAATTTAATAATTAACTCTCATTTCTTTCTAGCTTTTAACCAGAACTAATAATATATATTTTGTTTTTACAAGGGAGAGAAAATATGTTGCTTAAACTAAAGATAAATCACTTAATTGATTCTCCATATATTTCTTTCTTTTCTTACTTTGCTAGCAGATACATGAAACATGTTATTATTTTGTTCTGATTGCAAAAAGCATATTTTGTTATAACCTAATAGTTTTACTCAGTGTTATTGCAGTAAGACTTATACAATATTTTTCCATTTTATCCTTTTCATTAAAGTAGGTACATGCACTGTGTAGCTTATTTCTTTAAAGATTTAGGGGATGCAGAATACTTACTTTCTAATAAAACAAAATCATATAGTTTTATACTGACATAAAACAGAATTTGAAGAATTCTAAAATGATAGAGCATTTTAAAATTTTATGTTTATGTTACCCAAAGTGTATAAATACTGTATTTTTAACTCAAGGATTGCTTGATTTGTTTTGACATTAATACCTCAGGTCTATTTATTTTTATTTAAATACTGAAGATAGATTTCATTAAATAACTTTGGTATTAAACAAAATAAACAGGTGAATTTTTCTAGTTGTGATTAGCATTGGGAATCAAATCTCTTGAAATTTGACATTATTAAATTTATTATATTGTTGCTCAGTTCTTGTACTATAAATAGATTGTCATCAGGCTGTTTTGAAGGAAGAACACTGCATCCAAAACAATATGAGACTGTCTTTGAGAAATGAGTGGAAACCAAAGACCCTGACCATTACTGTGGTACATGATAAATGTGTTTCTCTGTGAACTTTGGAGATCATCTGTAAAAATAATTGCATTTTCCAGGTACCAAAAAAATAAAATTAAGAAGTCTCAAAATATTGAGGAAAAAAATTTGGTCATGGCCATGGGTTTACTTTTCACATATATGGCTCAATGTGGCGTCATCCTCACTTTTAAGCATCATCTGATGCAATGCTTTTTTGTTAATACTCTCCTTTCTATTTTGCACCCACATGCTCCTCCTTTGTTTCAATGCATACAAAGACTTTATATATATTGCTTATTTTGCTCGGAGCAGTCTTCACCACATTTCTTTCCCAAACAAAATTCCCTTTTGGTCACCTTCTCTGAGCTCACTTAACACTTGGTAGATGCCTATAAATATTTCATAATTCTTATCAAAGACAGTGTTGAAAGTACATGCCTTTTCTTCTTTTTCATTCCTTGCCCTATCATGTTCCTCTTCATTTATGATCATTCAGCAGAGTGTTAGATAGCTAATATGTTCAATAGTGCTAATATAAGTAAACTAAAAATGACTAGTCTCTTTAATAATAAATCAGTGTACTTAACTATATCACTTTGGAATTCTGAAGCTTCTTTCAAGTCTTTTACTCCTATAGAATCTGCTCTGATTATTATTTATATATGATATGCAAATCAAGACTTTGATCAAATGCAAAATTATTTGAACTCACACAGAAATTCCAGATCAAATCAAGAAAATGGCTCTGCATGTGATCTGATGGTTCCCCTCATTTTTTTTTTTTTAATGTGGAAAGATATATAGATGCACAGAGAAGCTATGGGCTAACCAACCCTCAAGTGCCTTAATAACTAGGTCCATGGATGATATACTGAGTTGAATGTTGCCCCACAAAATTTCATGTGGATGTGAAACCTGTGAATGTGACTTATTTGACAATAGTTCTTTGCATACATGATCAAATAAGAATAAGGTCATACTGACTTTGTATGATCCTCAGATTCATTATGACCAGTGTCCTTATAATAAAAAGAGGGACATTTGGAAACAGGGATATAGACCCACAGTAGATCTGTCCATGTGAAGGTAGATGCATGGATTGGAGTAATACATCTATAAGCCAGGTAATGCCAAGCATTGCTAGCAGTCGCCAGAAGCTAGAAGATTCAAGAAGGGATTCTACCTTTGACCCTTTAGAGGGAGCATGGCTTTGCTGACACCTTGATTTCAGACTTCCAGCCTTCAGAACTGTGAAACAATAGATTTCTGTTTTTTGTTTGTTGTTGTTGTTTTGAGATAGGGTTTCCCTCTGTTGCCAAGGTGGTCTCAAACTCCCGGGCTCAGGTAATCCTCACCCTTTGCCTCCCAAAGTGCTAGGGTTAAAGGCATGAGTCACCACTCCTGGCCAAATTTCAGTTGTTTTAAGCCACCCAGTTTGTGGTATTTTGTTATGATAGCCCTAGGAAACCAATAGATATCACCTGCACTTCCAGTAAGGTAATGTTGTTTTAGATCTGTTTGATTAACATTTATTGAACACATAGGATAGCATAGTTAGAGGCATTAGGAGTATGTCTTTTATTATTATTATTATTATACTTTAAGTTCTGGAGTACATGTGCAGAACGTGCAGGTTTGTTAATAGGTATACATGTGCTGCAGTGGTTTGCTGCATCCATCACCCTGTCATCTATATTAGGTATTTCTTCTAATACTATCCCTTCCCTAGACTCCTGCCCCCTGACAGGCCACCGTGTGTGATGTTCTCCTCCCTGTGTCTGTGTGTTCTCATTGTTCAACTCCCACTTATGAGTGAGAACATGTACTGTAGTGTTTGATTTTCTGTTCTTGTATTAGTTTGCTGAGAATGATGGTTTCCAGCTTTATCTATGTTTCTGCAAAGGATAAATGCTGTTGGGAAAACTGGCTAGCCATATGCAGAAAGCCGAAACTGGATCCCTTCTTTACAACTTATACAAAAATTAACTCAAGGTGGAGTAAAGACTTAAACGTAAGACCTAAAGCCATAAAAACCCTGGAATAAACCTAGGCAATACCATTCAGGATTTAGGTATGGGCAAAGACTTCATGACTAAAACACCAAAATCAATGGCAACAAAAGCCAAAATTGACAAATGGGATCTACTTAAATTAAAGAGCTTCTGCACAATAAAAGAAACTACCATCAGAATGAACAGGCAACCTAAAGAATGGGAGAAAATTTTTGCAATGTATCTATCTGACAAAGGATTAATATCCAGAATCTACAAAGAACTTAAACAAATTTACAAGAAAAATAGAAACAACTCCATCAAAAACTGGGTGAAGGATACAGACACTTCTCAAAGGAAGATTTTTATGCAAACAACAAACATCTGGAAAAAAGCTCATTATCAATGGTCATTAGAGAAATGCAAATGAAAACCACATGAATGTTGACCATTAAAAAGTCAGGAAACCACAGATGCTGGAGAGGATGCGGAGAAATAGGAACACTTTTACACTGTTGGTGGGAGTGTGAACTAGTTCAACCATTGACAAATATGCCTTTAAGAGTTTCAGAAAGAATGAGAAAGATTGACACATCAACAGAAATTTCAGTGTTATGGGTGGCAGGCACTACTGGTCACCCATCCATCAGCTCTTCCATTTTGCTTTTGAGTATGGCTGTATGAGCATATTAGATTTGGTACTATGGCAGCCACCTTATACTAAGAATAAGAGAATTTCAGAAAAGCAAATCCAGATTCCTAACATTTCTAAACCCTCAATCAAACTGAAACATCCTCCTGCCAATCATCTTATTATGGGAAATAATGAACCCTACTGTAGGAGCCATATTTAGCCTAATCATAGCTCAAATATCCTAACGACTTCATTGATTATGTTGAACGTTTATGGGAATGGAGGAAGTAAGTTAGCTAAGTTTGAAGAATCGAGAGATGGCTAACACTGTGTGATAGGGCAATACTGGGTGGTGAGGACTGAAGGCAGAGAGTTAGTCATGACGCATATCATACAGATCTTGTAGGCTGCCGTAAACAGAGAAATATTATTCCAACTGCAATTAAAAAGTATCAAACTACTGTAAGCATAGAAATAACATACTTACTTTTATACTTTAAAAATACAAGCTGACTGCCTTGTGGAGAATGGAAGGTAGGGGAATAACAGTGGAAAGAAGGAGACCAGTTAGGAAGAGATTGCATTAGTCTAGGCATAAGAAATTTCATTAGACTAGCCATGAGAAAGAAAAGATGTATTAAGTCTAAATTTTGCAGGTAAAACTGACAGAAACTGGCGTTAAAAGCATGCTTTTGCTTTCAGTTTTTCTACTGCATCTCTGTGGATTATTGCATTCAAATTATCAGATGGTCGGAACTATCTAAAATGGATGCTGAATGATAGTTTGAGGGATTTCTTTTAAGGAGAGTTTGAACTCCAGTGTATTATTTTTATGATGCTTTTTTGGGGTTCTCAGAAGTGTTCCAGTAAGTTTTGGTTGCTGGAGAGTAACTTCTATAAAAATATTATACTGGTATATTATAGATTAATTTCAAGGCTTTTACTTTAGGGACATAACATCATTTTGAAAGAGCTTGCCTGTGGCTCTCAGAACACTGGGGCACAGCAATAAACATTTACCAAGGAATTATGTCATCTGGCAGGTAGAATGAAACTTGGAACCTCTGGAATATTCTCATTTTCAGTCTCTGACCTTGCTCAATACATTTAATGGCTTGGTGTTAGAGTTTCTCAATTTTTGAACAGTAGTAATGATCTTTTCCATCTAAGTTGAGACATATTTGTAAAGTACATGGAAGTTGCCAACAGGAAATCACTACGTACACGACAATTTATTGTTAGTTTTATGGCCAATTCAAATCTCAAAGGAATCAAAGTCATTGCCATTTGAAGGTTGTCCAGTTCATTTCTTAGACAGATGACCGACCCAATACAATAGTCACACAGTCTCTGAACAATTACACTCAAACTCTGCCTTTGCTATCACTGAAGAAAAACATGATTGTTCAATAAATGTGGCTATAAAAATGACCTGCCTTTCTTCCCTAAGCAGTTGGGAACTGTGAGAACATGATAAAGAAAAGTTAGCACTGTTCTTCTAAATATTTTTTTTTCTTTTTTGAGGTAAGAGGATTAAAAATTGTTTAGGTTTCTTCTGAAGTGATCATGAGAAATATTGTCATGTAATTCAAAATTTACTGAGTATCTCATGATAATAAAGTCAGAATCTGCTGAGTGTAATGAGAGGTACTAAGTGTTTGTTGTAGTGTGGATCTGAAAACAATTGTTTATGTTTAGTGAAATGAAAAAAGCTACATAGAGAAGATGACATTTCAACTAGGTCTTGAAAACAGAATTTCAACAGTAGAGATAAATAGAAAAGAAAGTTTGCCTCATAAGAAAACAAGGTGAATCAATGCATTCAAATGGGAATATAGTGGGTACATTTGAGAAAAACTGAGTAATTAGATTTCACTGGAGCACATAAGGGGAGAAAGAAACCAGATATTTAAGAGAGAGAGTGACTACAGTGAGATGTCTTTATTGTTATCATTTGAATGTTATGTCATAGATGGGGAGCCTGTGCTTGAGACAATCTGATTTTTCTGAAGTAAAAAAAGAAAATCTTTTAATGATCTGGATAGAGACATTATTACCTGATATCTCCCCAAAAGTTAGCCATAAAAATAGACAAAAATAGGGTCAGTTTAAATAAAGGACTAGAAAAAATTGTTTTTAATTGAGACATACAGCTGACCCTTGAACAACATGGGTTTGAACTGTGCAGGTCCACTTACATGTGAATTCTCTCTCACCTCTGCCACTCCTGAGACAGCAAGACTATCTCATCCTCTTTCTCTTCCTCTTCAGTCTACTCACTATGAGGATGAGGAGGATGGTCTTTATGAAAATCTACTTCCATCTAATGAAGAGTGAATATATTTTTCTTCCTTATAATTATCTTAATAACATTTTCTTTTCTCTAGCTTACTTTATTGTAAGAATAAAGTATATAGTGCATACACAAAACAAGTTGACTACTTACATTATTGATAAGGCTTCTGGTCAACAGTAGACTATTAGTAGTTAAGTTTTGGGGAATCAAAAGTTATACTAGGATTTTCAAAATGTGCAGTGGTTCAGTCCCCCAACCTCTATGTTATTCAGATGTCACCTGTAATTCACTTATGTTGAAGTCATCATTTTAAAGTATACAGTTAAGCGATGTTTGCTATTCACAGAATTGTGCTACCATCATTGCTACCTAATTTTAGAAAAGTTTTATCATCCCCCAAAGATTCCCCACACTAATTAGCACTCAATTCCCATTTTTCCTTTCCTGTAGTACTGTGAATATGTAGTACCATTTCCACTAATACTAATTAGTGCTAGAAATCACGAATCTGTTTTCTATCTCCATGTATTTTTATATTATGGATATTTCATATTCTTTGAATCAAAAAATATGTGGTGTTTTTGTTACTTTTCTTCACTTAGTATAATGTTTATAGTTTCACATATTCTTACTTCATTTTCTTTTTTCTTAGATAATATTCCATTATATTGGTAACCACACATTGTTTATTCACTTATCAGGTAATGGAATTTGGGGTTCTTTCCCTTTCTGGTGATTATAAATAATGTTATGAATATTCATTTAAAAGCTTTTGTGTGGACATATGTTTTCAATTGTGATATGGTTTGGCTCTGTGTCTCCACCCAAATCTTGAATTGTAATCCTCAATGGTGGAGGAAGAGCCTGGTGGGAGGCAATTGGATTACAGGTGCAAACTTTTCTCTTGCTGTTCTCATAATAGTGAGTGAATTCTCAGGAGATGTGGTTGCTTAAAAGTTTGTAGCACTTCCCTCTTTGCTCTCCATTTCCTGTTCCCACCATTTAGGACATGCCGGCTTCCCCTTCATCTTCTGTTGTGATTGTAAGTTTTCTGAGACCTCCCCAGCCATATTGCCTATACAGCCTACTGAACTGTGAGTAAATTTAACCTCTTTTCTTAAACAATTACCCAGTCTTGGATATATCTTTATAGCAGTGTGACAATGAACTAGTACAGAAAGTTGGTACCAGAGAAGTGGGACATTGCTATAAAGATACCTGAAAATGTGAAAGCAACTTAGGAACAGGGTAATGAGCAGAGGCTGGAACAGTTTGGAAGTCTCAGCAAAAGACAAGAACATGAGGAAAAGTATAAAACTTGCCAAAGGCTTGTTGAATGGTTGGAACTAAAATGCTGATAGTGATATGGGCAGTGAAGTCCAGGCTGAGGTAGTCTCAGACAGTGATGAGGAACATACTGGGAATTGGAGTAAAGGTCACTCTGTCTATGCTTTAGCAAAGCGACTGGCAGCACTTTGCCCCTACCCAAGAGATCTGAGGAAATTTGAACTTCAGAATGATGTTTTAAGGTATCTGACAGAAGAAATTTCCAAACAGCAAAGCATTTAAGATTTGGCCTGGCTGCTTCTAAAAAGCTACACTCATTTGCATTAACAAAGAAATGACCTGAAATTGGAATTTATATTTAACAGGAAGGCAGAGCATTAAAGTTTAGAAAATTTGCAACCTGACCATGTGGTAGAAAAGAAAAACCCATTTTTCTGGGGAGGAATTCAAGCCAGGTATAGAAATGTACATAAGTAAAGAGAAGCTGAATGTTAATAACCAAGACAATGGGAAAGTGCCTCCAAGGCATTGCACAGACCTTTGCAGCAGGCCCTCCCATCTTAGGCCTGGAGCCCCAGGAGGAAAAAATGGTTTCATGGGCCAGGCCCAGGGCCCTGCTGCTCTGTGCAGCCTCAGTACATGGTGTCTTGCATCCCAGTCACTCCAGCTTTCACTGTGACTAAAAGGGCCTCAAATATGTCTGAGATTATTACTACAGAGGGTGCAAGCCACATGCCTCAGTAGCTTCCACATTGTGTTAAGCCTGTAGGTGTGCAGAAGACAAGAATTGAGGCTTGGGAGCCTCTGCCTAGATTTCAGAGGGTATATGGAAATGCCTGGATGGTGGAGCCCTCATGGAGAACCTCCACTAGGGAAGTACAAAAGGGAAATGTTGGGCTAGAGCCCCAACACAGAGTTCCCCACTGAGGCACTACCTATTGGAACTATGAGAAGACAGCCACCATCTTCTGGACCTCAGATTAGTAGATCCACTGACAGCTTACATCATGCGCCTGGAAAAGCCACAGGCACTCAATGCCAGCCCAGGAAAGCAGCCAAGGGGGCTGTGCCCTGCAGAGAAACAAGGACAGAGGCTTGAGAGACCATCTCTTGCATTAGCATATCCTGGATGTGAAACATGGAGTCAAAAGAGATTATTTTGCATGGGGTCAAATAGGACCCCATGCAAGTCACCAACCCTGCCCTGCTGGGTTTTGGACTTGCATAGGGCATGTAGCCCCTTTGTTTTGGTCAATTTTTCCCTTTTGGAATGGGAGTATTTACCCAATGCTTGTACCGCCATTGTAATTTGGAAGTAACTAACTAGAATTCAGTATTATAGGTTCATAGGCAGAAGGGACTTGCCTTCTGCCTTGAGAGATGAGATTTTGGACTTGGACTTTTGAGTTAATGCTAGAATGAGTTGAGACTTTGAACACTCTTGGAAAGACATGACTGTGTTTTGAAATGTGAGAAGATCATGAGATTTGGGAGGGGCTGGGGTGAAATAAAATGGTTTGGCTCTGTGTCCCCACCCAAATCTCATGTTGAATTGTAATCTTCAATGTTGGAGGAGGAGTCTGGTGGGAGGTGATTGGCTGATGGGGATGGACTTATCCCTTGCTGTTCTCATAATAGTGAGTGAGTTCTAATAAGATCTGTTTTTTTTTTAAAGTGTGTAACACTTCCCCATTTGCTCTATTCCTCCTGATCCCACCATGTAAGATGTGCTGGCTTCCCCTTCACCTTCTTCTATGACTGTAAGTTTCTTGAGACTTCCCTAGCTATGACTCATGTACAGCCTACAGAACTGTGAGTCAGTTAAACCTCTTTTCTTTATAAATTATCCAGCCAGAGGTAGTTCTTTATAGCATTGTGAGACTGGACTAATAAAAATTGTCTTCAGTAAATACCTGTGAGTGGTTTTACAGGGTAATATGATAACTCTATTATTAACATTTTGAGGAGCTGTGGAACTATTTTCTAAAGTGGCTACACTATTTGACAATTTTTGCAGTGATACGTAAAGTTTCCAATTTCTCCACATTTTCTTCAACACTTGTCTTTTTTATTTTAGCCATTTGAGTGAGTGTGGGGTTATCCCTCACTGGGGTTTTCATTTGTAGTGTTTCCATAATGATGAATGATGTTGGTTGAACATTTTTAATATGTTTGTTAGCCATCCATATATATTCTCTGAAGACACTTCTATCCAGATTTTCTGCCTATTCTTAAATGTGTTATTGTGTCTTTTACTATTGAGTTATATATTTTGGATACCAATTCCTTATCATATATGTAATATTACATGAAATCATGTATTTTCCCCCCATTCTAGAGTGTCTTTTTTCTTAATGGTTTCTTTGAAGCACAATTTAAAAATTTTAATCAAATCCAATCTATGTATTCTTTCTTTCATTGATGTACTTTTCAGTGTGATATCTAAGAACTCAGTGACAAATCCAAGGTTATGAAAATTTACCCCAAAGTTTTTGTGGAAGGGTTTTTGTTTTGTTTTGTTTTTGTTTTTGTTTTTATTTTTATTTAATGGAGTTTTGCTCTTGTCGCCCAGGCTGGAATACAATGATGTGATCTCGGCTCACTGCAACCTCCACCTCCTAGGTTCAAGTGATTCACCTGCCTCATCCTCCCAAGTAGGTGGGATTACAGGTGCCCACCATGAGGCACAGCTAACTTTTTATTTTTTTAGTAGAGACATGGTTTCACTATGTTGGCCAGGCTGGTTTCAAACTCCCAACCTCAGTTGATCCACGGTCTCAGCTTCCCAAAGTGCTGGATTACAGGCATGAGGCATAGTGCCCAGCCAAGAGTTTCATATTATAGTTTTAGCTCTTCCTTACAGATCTTTGATGAGTTTTGCTCTTATATACAGTATGAAGTAGCAGTCCAAGTTATTTTTTTGCATGTGGATATCCACTTGGCCCAGCACCATATATTGAAAGACCACTCTTTTTCCATCGAATTGTCTATTTACCCTTGTAAAAAGTCAATTGATCAGAAATGTAAGAATATACTTCTTGATTGTCAACTCTGTTTCTTTGATCTATATGTCTGTCCTTAGGCTAGTAGCACAATATCTTGATCATTGTCATTTTTAAGTAGGTTTTGAAATCAGAAAGTGTGGATCCTCTTACTTTGTTCTCTTTGAACATTGTTTTGGCATTTTTTCTGGGTTCCCTGCAGTTACATATGAATTTTAGAAGTAACTTGGAAATTTCTGCAAAAGAGCCAGCTAGGATTTTGTAAAGGATCCTATTTTATTGCTATATCAATTTGGGGAGTGTTGCTATCTTAATATTTAGTGTTCCAATCTATAAACATGAGATGTCTTTCCATTTATTTACATCTTTCTTTAATTCTTCTTCAACAGCGCTTTCTAGTTTTCTGGATACATACCTTGTGTGCTTCTTTTGCTAAATTCATGTCTAAATAGTTCATTCTTTTTGTTGTGATTATAAATTGATTTTTTTCTTCTTAATTTCATTTTTGGGTTGTCCATTACTACTATATTGACTATAGAATTGCTTTTGTATGTTACTTTCTTTTTTTTTTTTTGAGACAGTCTCACTCTGTTGCACAGGCTGAAATGCAGTAACACAAGCACAGCTCACTGTAGCCTTGACCTGCTGGGGTCAAGTAATCCCCCTACCTCAGCCTCCTGAGTAGCTGGGACCATGGGTACGTACTACACTGCCAAGCTAATTCTTTGTTTATCATAGACATGTGGTTTCTCTGTGTTACCCAGACTGGTTTCAAATTCCTGGACTCAAGTGATCCTCCTGCCTGTCTTCCAAAGTGCTGGCAATTATAGATGTAAGACAATGCACCCAGCTATATGTTAATCTTATATTTCACAACCTTGATGAACTTATTCATTCATTTTAGCCGTTTTTCTTTTGTATATTCCTTATGATTGTCTATATACAAGATCATATTATCTGAAAATGGACGTGGTTTTACTTATTTCTTTCCAACAAGGCTGTGTTTTACTTCTTTTTCTGGTCCAATTGCCCTGGCTATAACCTTCAGTATTATAGAATAGAAATGATGAGAGTAGACATTATTGTCTTATTCCCAATATTAGGGTAAAGTTTTCAGTATTTCACCATTAATTTTAATGTTAATTGTGGTTGTTTGTGGATGCCCTTTATCAGGTAGAGAAAGCTTCGTGGTATATTCCTATTGTATATTTTATTACAAAAGGATGTTGGGTTTTGTCAAATATTTTTTCTGCATCTACCAAGATAATTATGAGTTTTTATCTTTTATTCTATGAATATGTTGCATTACATTGAATTTTTAGATATTAAATCAACCTTGCATTGCTATAATAAATCTCTTTATCCATTGTATAATGCTTATTTATATGTTGCCAGACTCAATTTGCTAGCCTTTGTTGAGGATTTTTGTATCCATATTCATGAGATATTTTCATCTGCATTTTTTTCTTTTAATACCTTTGTGTGGCTTTGATGTCCGATTAACACTGACTTCATAATAATGACTTGAGGAAAGTATTTGCTCTTCTCTTTTTTGGAAGACTTTGTGAAGGACATTTATTCTACTCTAAAAATATGATAAAATACATACACTTTGAGGGCAATATAGTTTACAGTAACTTTTCAGTTTAAACAAACTTTAACACTAAATACGTCAAATCTGAGGTTTGTGCCATCCCTTCTCAGAGAAAGATTTTATGTAAAAGATCCATGCATCACTCTTAGTGGCATAAGTTTTTCTTAAATTCTTTAAATTTAATTTTAAAAATATCAAATTCTTAATATAGATTTTAATAATTCTAGGCACTTGTTATTTAGAACAACATTCTTGAAAAATGAAGCAAATGTTGTCACTTAAAAAAAGTCACAGGAGGATGGATGCAGCAAACCACCATGGCACAAGTATACCTATGTAACAAACCTACATGTTCTGCACGTGTATCCCAGAACTTTAAGTATAATTAAAAAAAAAAAAAAAAGTCACTTTCCTAGATCTTGACTGAAGATCCAGCTTACAAGAAGATGTTAACTCTCACTCTTTCTGGGCACACTGAGCAACTCCAGCATTCACCTAGAAAGTAACATTTTATAATTAATATCAGTATATGTTTGTTTTTACTTTTGCACAGAAGAAAGTGAAAGAAGTAGAACGGAAAAGGGAGAGAGACAGACAGACACAAAAGCAGAGACTGATACGGAGATATTGACAGATCTAGACATTCGATATTATTTTATTTAATTGTGAGAGGCCACCATGGAAAATAATTGCAAGCTGCATTCAAAGGAATTGCAGAGTATACTGCAGAGTTCCTTTTGCTTTCTTTTAATTTGAGGCTTTTTGTCTTATTTGGGTGATTTGAAAGAAAATAGGCAGAGTGTGTGTGTTAGATTAGTTTATAGTAAACCAGCATTATATTGTAGCTTTTGGGAGTATAATTATTTCAAAAGAAATGGGCTGAAATTTCCCCTCCCAATTCCTGCACATTGCAGACAGCTGTTAATAAACCACCAAGTTGATCATATTGGTGAAAAAAACAGGAAAATTTATTTATGTTTGCAGCTTATAATGTTTTGCTAATAGACTTACTATTCATAAAAAGTCAGTAATTGGTCACTGTCCTTTCTAGCATTTGTATTTCTTTATCCTAATCTGTAGTCCACATTCATATATGTCCTAATTACCCTATTCTGCAGTGAGTGATTTTAAAAAGCTTTTACTAACTACTTACCAGAAAGGAATAATAAGATGATTAATGAGAACATGTATAAAATATTTTGAATGCAGAAAAGGAGCAATTTTTAAAAGTAAAATAATGGACTATTATAGGGAGCATTCTTATTTCTGTGTCTACAGAAATACACTTATTTTGGCATAATACATAAATCCACACTTTCAAGACACTTTATTTTACAAATACGTATCCTCTATATGAATGGAAAAACCATTATTTTTGATTAATTTCTTTTGAAATATAATTTTATTTTTTATAAAATATTTTATAGAAATAACATTAGAATAAATAAAAATTAAAAGTAAAGATAAAATTTTCTATATTCACATGATCAATGTTAATCAGCAAATGTCTTTCTAATTGACTGATAAATCAATTTTATGTATACAGAGTATTTTATCATTCAATAATTAATAAATAAATTGATAAGAATGTATATAGAAATTTATCTTTTTACAATGTAGTGTTATTATACCCCACATATTTCTTCCCTACTTTTTTCTCTTTTAAATATGTACTAAAACTTTCTATAGTTTCCAGATTTCTACTCCATTATTTAGTGGCTAGGTGGTGTTCCATAGCTAATGTAACCAATTTCTATTGTCAAATACATACGTAGATTGCCTTTCTTTATTCTGTTTACAACCCACGATGAATATTCTGACAATTGTATTCATTGTATAACTTCAGGAAACATTGTCAGAACCAAAACTACTAAGTCCTCTGATTCGGACAATACAATTTTTAAGAAAATAATACAAACTGGCAATAGCACTTTCAGAAAGATGTGACCAACTTACATCCCCACTATAAGTGTATTGATGTTCTCATTTCCTGTGACTTAGGCAGGATTTCTTTATGCTTTTTATTATTGCTAATTTATGTAAGAGATAAGACATCTCATTATTTCCTGTTATTCAAATTAAATTCTGGATTAAGTCATAATGCTTATTTTCCATTTTATGTCTCTCTAAAATGTTTAAGGTCAGGTTCAATGTCAATAACTTGAAAAATGAATAATTTCAGCTATTTTTTTTAAAAAGTTGAGGGAGAAAAGAAAATATTTCCACAACAAAATTAAGTGATCTCTTTTACCTATTCAAGAACCGTGTGAGTTCTTTTTCCCCCTGGGATTTATTTGTTTGCAACTGGGGGAAAGGGGAATGTTACTCTTATTCTTTTTAAATTAATTCAGTTTTTAAGCTTTATGATATTTAGTTAATACATAGACCACATTATTCATTATTTCCTAATTTATGACTATGTCAGCAATAGTCAATCTAAAAGGTAGTTGAGTTGCAGAATTGGTTATGAGCAATGATTTTTTTCAAAATATTTTCCCACAATGGATATAATATAAACTTCCAAAAATATTGGTATAGATCATGTGTATCCAAAAATAGCATAAAGTAGGTACATTATTGGTACCCAGATATTTTGAATTGATATGTAATTCATTTGATAAAATGTATGGGTATGTAGATTTTACTTTATGAGTTGAATGGGAAAGCTATTTCCTTCCAAAATATGACTTAAGATAATGTCTGTGTTATATTATTTAATCAATTTCAAGTCATGAGAGAATTTAACTGCTTATAAGTATTTTTGCTCTATCACTGAATTTTGTAGACTCTCTTGTTTAGTTTTTTAGGCCTTGACTAAATCAGACAGGAAATTCCTTACAACATATTATACAATTAGAACGATATTGGTCATGTCGCCTAACGTATGCCTGTTACAATATTTGTTTGCCTTTAATCAAAGTGCCAAAGTACCAGGTGTCTTTTTATCGAATGTGGATTTTTACAATGAATCCCCATTTCATAGTGTTCACTATTACGTCTGGCTTCTTTCATTCAACACTATTTCAATGACACTCATCCATATAATACATGGTATTAGTTTAATTCTTTTCATCACTTTATAGCATTTAATTGTATAAATATACCACATTGTATTGTTTTTTTCTATTATTATTCACCTTTAGATTGTTCTGGTATCATATTGCTATTAACAATACTGCTATGAACATTTTTGTACATGTCTATTGGTGCACATTTATATATCTTTATTTGGTTTAGTATTTCCTACTGTGGAAGTTGCTACTTTGTTGCTTATGATAAGTTAAGATAAACTATATATTATCAAAAAACTTCAGAGAAGACTGCCAAATTATATTCCTGGATAATTCTAGTCACTTGTTTTTGGTAGTTTTAAAGCTTTTATTTTAAAAATCCATCCTAGGGAATGGGTATTGTTTACTTAAGAATTTAACCTTTTGTGGGTACTTGGTTGTACATTATTCAGTAACTTATTTATATCAATTGACTTCAAAGGCCAGCCATTTAAAAATATGTTCTTAAACATTCACATTTACAATGTATTTGATAATCTGAAAGGTTTTGGTGTGCATTAGAATTTGCTTATTTTAAGTAACTTTAAAGTATAGAATAATGCTTCCCTTAGTCTGGCATTTAGGCATCTCTACAATGTGGTCATTTTATTTTTCATATATGTTTACAGCTCACAGTGTCTCAATAGTTTGTGATTCCAAAATAAGGTCATACTGACAGAGCCAAAGTTTTTCAGATCAAGTGTTTCCTCCTATACCTACCAAAAAAATGTCCTCAATCTTCTAAGATTCCTTTGCTCATCTAGGAGAGCTAAGGGTTTTCTCTGGATAGGAGATGGTATCACCTAAAACGGACAGCTTTTAATAGTGGTTAAAAGCCTGAGTTTGGAATGATATATTTGAGTAGAATTATTCAGCTGTATTAAATTCCTCAGTTTACCAACTTACTTGCTATGTGACTTATGCAGGCATATTCTTATATTCTTTCTCCTATGGGGTCATTGCTATAATTAAATAATATAACATGGATGACACCTAATTATGTTTTTGATATATAGAAAGTACACACTATGTACTAATTATATCTTCCAATACTTCAAGGTTGAGCTTAATCTGTTTATTTTCCATGAATTCTTTTCTGTGCACTCTAATTATTTATTTGATAAATTACCTCCTTAAGATTTATTTGCTTACTTTTAATTTTATCATATAGTTTTCAAGAGCTCCTTTTATTCCTTGCATGCTACATTTTACAGCATTTTAGCATCATGTTCTTGATGCAGAATGTCTAATAGATTCTCTGAGGCTATTAGTTGTAGATTTTAAATAAAAATGTAATGAAAATTTTGCAGAAAAGTAATTGCCAATTCTCTTTTTTGAATGCACAATACTGGCTTCCATGCTATTTTAGAGATGAGAGAAAGAAGGAAAGCAGTGTAAGATATATATTTTTTTCTTTGCAATAAAATTTGTAGTTAAGAAAATGCATAGATTTTAAGCATATAGTCAAAATAGTTTTTTAAAAAACCCCAAACTTTTATATAACCGCTATTGCAAAATATAGAATATATTCATCAATCTAGAAAGTTCTCTCATTCCTTGCTTGTCACTCATCTCTCCGCAGGGGTAACTACTATGCTGATTATCATCTTCATACATGAACCCTTTTAACTTAGCTTTCTTCTTCCTCCAGTTCATCAAGTCAGTTGCCACTTATGCCTTGCACTTTACAGGTTTCAAACGTTTACTGCTATCACATCCTAGCTTGTTCATTTTTCTTTTAATTTGCCTCTTTAAATAATCATTCTAGTGTCATTGTGTGAGATTTTAGAAGGAAGCAGAAGTAACTAAGTGGTTAATCTTACATTTTTAGTGCACTTTTCAGAATAATGTCATATTTTAGATGATTATATTTATTTAATTCTTGAGCCATTAATCTTATACTTAATTAAATGAATGAATTTAACCTCTTCCTGTTCCAACATAGTATTTCTTTTGAGTAACTGAATGGATATTTTAGGGTTCTTTACAAGCATTACTTTTATATTCTAATCCTTTTGTGTCAGCCACAAATAATTAGCCTTGACATTGTTCTTTTACCTATAACCTTTTTTAAAAATGTTGAGTATTATTCAACATCCATATTTATTGATACCTGATAATATTTTTCCTTATGGAGAGTTGTTCATTGATATAAATGAAAAAAAAACCTCTGCATATAGCTGTTGGTTGACCTTGAATATATCACTGGAAGATAAAATGGGTTGTAACATATCAACACATTTATTTTCCTAAGCATGGCCGCATTTACTCAATCCTCATAAACCAAACCTGTAAATATATTAATATTTTATAGCCATGGATAAATATGTCCACCAAAATGACCTGATTGTAATTTCTTAAATCGGAAGCATTGTGTGGCTCTTTTATCACTTTTAATATACAGATATTTTACAAATGCTTAAATTATTATGTTTTTGGATTCAATTTTTACAAATACTTATTCTTGCTTTGTAGATAAACCTTGGCTTACAGGGATTACAAATGCTCCAAGTTTAGATAGCTGTTTACTGGCAGTCTAAATTGTATTCCAGATCCCTTAGAACTGATCCAGTGATTTTTTTTTTNGAAATACCTAATGTAGATGATGAGCTGATGGGTGCAGCAAACCACCATGGTGCATGTCTACCTATGTAACAAAACCTGCACGTTCTGCACATGTATCCCAGAACTTTAAGTATAATTAAAAAAAAAAAAAAAAGTCACTTTCCTAGATCTTGACTGAAGATCCAGCTTACAAGAAGATGTTAACTCTCACTCTTTCTGGGCACACTGAGCAACTCCAGCATTCACCTAGAAAGTAACATTTTATAATTAATATCAGTATATGTTTGTTTTTACTTTTGCACAGAAGAAAGTGAAAGAAGTAGAACGGAAAAGGGAGAGAGACAGACAGACACAAAAGCAGAGACTGATACGGAGATATTGACAGATCTAGACATTCGATATTATTTTATTTAATTGTGAGAGGCCACCATGGAAAATAATTGCAAGCTGCATTCAAAGGAATTGCAGAGTATACTGCAGAGTTCCTTTTGCTTTCTTTTAATTTGAGGCTTTTTGTCTTATTTGGGTGATTTGAAAGAAAATAGGCAGAGTGTGTGTGTTAGATTAGTTTATAGTAAACCAGCATTATATTGTAGCTTTTGGGAGTATAATTATTTCAAAAGAAATGGGCTGAAATTTCCCCTCCCAATTCCTGCACATTGCAGACAGCTGTTAATAAACCACCAAGTTGATCATATTGGTGAAAAAAACAGGAAAATTTATTTATGTTTGCAGCTTATAATGTTTTGCTAATAGACTTACTATTCATAAAAAGTCAGTAATTGGTCACTGTCCTTTCTAGCATTTGTATTTCTTTATCCTAATCTGTAGTCCACATTCATATATGTCCTAATTACCCTATTCTG
The DNA here is from genome assembly GCF_001604975.1 of Cebus imitator. Lineage (NCBI taxonomy): Eukaryota > Metazoa > Chordata > Mammalia > Primates > Cebidae > Cebus > Cebus imitator. The sequence goes on from NW_016107751.1 coordinate 256,447, forward strand.
CAGTGAGTGATTTTAAAAAGCTTTTACTAACTACTTACCAGAAAGGAATAATAAGATGATTAATGAGAACATGTATAAAATATTTTGAATGCAGAAAAGGAGCAATTTTTAAAAGTAAAATAATGGACTATTATAGGGAGCATTCTTATTTCTGTGTCTACAGAAATACACTTATTTTGGCATAATACATAAATCCACACTTTCAAGACACTTTATTTTACAAATACGTATCCTCTATATGAATGGAAAAACCATTATTTTTGATTAATTTCTTTTGAAATATAATTTTATTTTTTATAAAATATTTTATAGAAATAACATTAGAATAAATAAAAATTAAAAGTAAAGATAAAATTTTCTATATTCACATGATCAATGTTAATCAGCAAATGTCTTTCTAATTGACTGATAAATCAATTTTATGTATACAGAGTATTTTATCATTCAATAATTAATAAATAAATTGATAAGAATGTATATAGAAATTTATCTTTTTACAATGTAGTGTTATTATACCCCACATATTTCTTCCCTACTTTTTTCTCTTTTAAATATGTACTAAAACTTTCTATAGTTTCCAGATTTCTACTCCATTATTTAGTGGCTAGGTGGTGTTCCATAGCTAATGTAACCAATTTCTATTGTCAAATACATACGTAGATTGCCTTTCTTTATTCTGTTTACAACCCACGATGAATATTCTGACAATTGTATTCATTGTATAACTTCAGGAAACATTGTCAGAACCAAAACTACTAAGTCCTCTGATTCGGACAATACAATTTTTAAGAAAATAATACAAACTGGCAATAGCACTTTCAGAAAGATGTGACCAACTTACATCCCCACTATAAGTGTATTGATGTTCTCATTTCCTGTGACTTAGGCAGGATTTCTTTATGCTTTTTATTATTGCTAATTTATGTAAGAGATAAGACATCTCATTATTTCCTGTTATTCAAATTAAATTCTGGATTAAGTCATAATGCTTATTTTCCATTTTATGTCTCTCTAAAATGTTTAAGGTCAGGTTCAATGTCAATAACTTGAAAAATGAATAATTTCAGCTATTTTTTTTAAAAAGTTGAGGGAGAAAAGAAAATATTTCCACAACAAAATTAAGTGATCTCTTTTACCTATTCAAGAACCGTGTGAGTTCTTTTTCCCCCTGGGATTTATTTGTTTGCAACTGGGGGAAAGGGGAATGTTACTCTTATTCTTTTTAAATTAATTCAGTTTTTAAGCTTTATGATATTTAGTTAATACATAGACCACATTATTCATTATTTCCTAATTTATGACTATGTCAGCAATAGTCAATCTAAAAGGTAGTTGAGTTGCAGAATTGGTTATGAGCAATGATTTTTTTCAAAATATTTTCCCACAATGGATATAATATAAACTTCCAAAAATATTGGTATAGATCATGTGTATCCAAAAATAGCATAAAGTAGGTACATTATTGGTACCCAGATATTTTGAATTGATATGTAATTCATTTGATAAAATGTATGGGTATGTAGATTTTACTTTATGAGTTGAATGGGAAAGCTATTTCCTTCCAAAATATGACTTAAGATAATGTCTGTGTTATATTATTTAATCAATTTCAAGTCATGAGAGAATTTAACTGCTTATAAGTATTTTTGCTCTATCACTGAATTTTGTAGACTCTCTTGTTTAGTTTTTTAGGCCTTGACTAAATCAGACAGGAAATTCCTTACAACATATTATACAATTAGAACGATATTGGTCATGTCGCCTAACGTATGCCTGTTACAATATTTGTTTGCCTTTAATCAAAGTGCCAAAGTACCAGGTGTCTTTTTATCGAATGTGGATTTTTACAATGAATCCCCATTTCATAGTGTTCACTATTACGTCTGGCTTCTTTCATTCAACACTATTTCAATGACACTCATCCATATAATACATGGTATTAGTTTAATTCTTTTCATCACTTTATAGCATTTAATTGTATAAATATACCACATTGTATTGTTTTTTTCTATTATTATTCACCTTTAGATTGTTCTGGTATCATATTGCTATTAACAATACTGCTATGAACATTTTTGTACATGTCTATTGGTGCACATTTATATATCTTTATTTGGTTTAGTATTTCCTACTGTGGAAGTTGCTACTTTGTTGCTTATGATAAGTTAAGATAAACTATATATTATCAAAAAACTTCAGAGAAGACTGCCAAATTATATTCCTGGATAATTCTAGTCACTTGTTTTTGGTAGTTTTAAAGCTTTTATTTTAAAAATCCATCCTAGGGAATGGGTATTGTTTACTTAAGAATTTAACCTTTTGTGGGTACTTGGTTGTACATTATTCAGTAACTTATTTATATCAATTGACTTCAAAGGCCAGCCATTTAAAAATATGTTCTTAAACATTCACATTTACAATGTATTTGATAATCTGAAAGGTTTTGGTGTGCATTAGAATTTGCTTATTTTAAGTAACTTTAAAGTATAGAATAATGCTTCCCTTAGTCTGGCATTTAGGCATCTCTACAATGTGGTCATTTTATTTTTCATATATGTTTACAGCTCACAGTGTCTCAATAGTTTGTGATTCCAAAATAAGGTCATACTGACAGAGCCAAAGTTTTTCAGATCAAGTGTTTCCTCCTATACCTACCAAAAAAATGTCCTCAATCTTCTAAGATTCCTTTGCTCATCTAGGAGAGCTAAGGGTTTTCTCTGGATAGGAGATGGTATCACCTAAAACGGACAGCTTTTAATAGTGGTTAAAAGCCTGAGTTTGGAATGATATATTTGAGTAGAATTATTCAGCTGTATTAAATTCCTCAGTTTACCAACTTACTTGCTATGTGACTTATGCAGGCATATTCTTATATTCTTTCTCCTATGGGGTCATTGCTATAATTAAATAATATAACATGGATGACACCTAATTATGTTTTTGATATATAGAAAGTACACACTATGTACTAATTATATCTTCCAATACTTCAAGGTTGAGCTTAATCTGTTTATTTTCCATGAATTCTTTTCTGTGCACTCTAATTATTTATTTGATAAATTACCTCCTTAAGATTTATTTGCTTACTTTTAATTTTATCATATAGTTTTCAAGAGCTCCTTTTATTCCTTGCATGCTACATTTTACAGCATTTTAGCATCATGTTCTTGATGCAGAATGTCTAATAGATTCTCTGAGGCTATTAGTTGTAGATTTTAAATAAAAATGTAATGAAAATTTTGCAGAAAAGTAATTGCCAATTCTCTTTTTTGAATGCACAATACTGGCTTCCATGCTATTTTAGAGATGAGAGAAAGAAGGAAAGCAGTGTAAGATATATATTTTTTTCTTTGCAATAAAATTTGTAGTTAAGAAAATGCATAGATTTTAAGCATATAGTCAAAATAGTTTTTTAAAAAACCCCAAACTTTTATATAACCGCTATTGCAAAATATAGAATATATTCATCAATCTAGAAAGTTCTCTCATTCCTTGCTTGTCACTCATCTCTCCGCAGGGGTAACTACTATGCTGATTATCATCTTCATACATGAACCCTTTTAACTTAGCTTTCTTCTTCCTCCAGTTCATCAAGTCAGTTGCCACTTATGCCTTGCACTTTACAGGTTTCAAACGTTTACTGCTATCACATCCTAGCTTGTTCATTTTTCTTTTAATTTGCCTCTTTAAATAATCATTCTAGTGTCATTGTGTGAGATTTTAGAAGGAAGCAGAAGTAACTAAGTGGTTAATCTTACATTTTTAGTGCACTTTTCAGAATAATGTCATATTTTAGATGATTATATTTATTTAATTCTTGAGCCATTAATCTTATACTTAATTAAATGAATGAATTTAACCTCTTCCTGTTCCAACATAGTATTTCTTTTGAGTAACTGAATGGATATTTTAGGGTTCTTTACAAGCATTACTTTTATATTCTAATCCTTTTGTGTCAGCCACAAATAATTAGCCTTGACATTGTTCTTTTACCTATAACCTTTTTTAAAAATGTTGAGTATTATTCAACATCCATATTTATTGATACCTGATAATATTTTTCCTTATGGAGAGTTGTTCATTGATATAAATGAAAAAAAAACCTCTGCATATAGCTGTTGGTTGACCTTGAATATATCACTGGAAGATAAAATGGGTTGTAACATATCAACACATTTATTTTCCTAAGCATGGCCGCATTTACTCAATCCTCATAAACCAAACCTGTAAATATATTAATATTTTATAGCCATGGATAAATATGTCCACCAAAATGACCTGATTGTAATTTCTTAAATCGGAAGCATTGTGTGGCTCTTTTATCACTTTTAATATACAGATATTTTACAAATGCTTAAATTATTATGTTTTTGGATTCAATTTTTACAAATACTTATTCTTGCTTTGTAGATAAACCTTGGCTTACAGGGATTACAAATGCTCCAAGTTTAGATAGCTGTTTACTGGCAGTCTAAATTGTATTCCAGATCCCTTAGAACTGATCCAGTGATTTTTTTTTTTGTTTTTTATTTCCTACTTTACTACATTGTTCACCTACAAGAGCAGAGATCAGCATTAGTAAAAAATGAGAGATAGTCACCCGGCAGAACATTACCGGTATTTCTTGAGCAAACCACAGGGAAGACTTACAGTTTTATGTCTTTCAGTGACTGGGACTAAAACTTAAAAGCATACAACACTAGCATTTCTAAATATAGAGGAATGTTGCTATTTGGTCATAATTGGGAAGCTTTACTGAAATTCCCTGGACAATAGAGGTTTCCTGCTTCAGAGATAAGGCCCTGTGGTTTACAGATCTTAATTTTTATTTCTCATGCATTTCCCATTATCTGTCTCCCTTCCCCTTCTGATTAACACATCTGATGAAATGTAGTACACTGAGTCAAGCCTTTCAAAGATAGAGACTATTTTAATGAATTATAAGAAAATCTTGGAGGGTCAAAATTTTCACAGACCAACACATGCTGTGAGAATCAGTTTAGGAAAACCTGGAGAGAAAACCACAGAAAGACTCCAAACAAAACATGTTAGTCCTCAGTGAGCAACGCTATCACAGATTCTGCTCTCCTCTCCTCTCCTCTCCTCTCCTCTCCTCTCCTCTCTTCTCTTCTCCTACCCTCCCCTTCCCTCCCCTGCTTCTTTCCTCTCTTCGCCTCTCCCCCCACTCTCCTCTCCCCTCCCCCTCCCTTCCCTTCCCCTCTTCTCTCACCTCCCCTCCCCTGTCCTTCCCTCCCCTCCTCATGCTTCCTTCCCCTCCCCGTCCTCCCCTCCCATGTTCTCCCCTGTCCTCCCCTCACCTGTCCTCCCCTCCCCTGTCCTCACCACTCCTCCCTTGTCCTCCCCTTCCCTCCCCTGTCCTGTCCTGTCTTGTCTTTTCTATTATCTTCTTTTCTTTTGACACAAGATCTCATTCTGTCACCCAAACTGGAGTCCAGTGGGCATGACCATATTTCAATTCAGCCTTGAATTTCTAGGCTCAAGCGATGCTCTTAGCTTCCTGAGTAGCTGGGACTAGCGGCACACACTACAATATGTGGTTAATTTTTAAATTCTTTTATAGAGTTGGGGTCTCATTATGCTGCCCAGGTTAGTGGACTTTCTTGACCTAGATGCAGTTGTTCAAAATAAGTTAACAGGGAGGAATATCAGAGTAGCCAATATAGTACCATCTGCCAATGCTTGATACCAATACACTAAAAATCAGATTAAGCCTCTGAAGTTTCTTGATTTAAATTTTGCCTTCTTGCTGCTTGCATCTTCCTTGTGCCCTCATTCCTAAGCAAAGCCTTATTTTAGCCAGTGAGAGCTTGCTCCCATAGACTCTAAGTGGGGTTCACTGGGCCTGTTATTTGTTAATAGAAACTCTAGGTATCTCTCTCAATGTTGGAAATTGACTTTCCACTAGGGATTTTGTCTTTGAATGCTTCCTGTGCATTATTCTTGCTTAATTTGCTGGAATAATGTTACATAACAAAGATACTACTTTAAGATGTTGTTGATAAATATATATACCTACTATGCACCCATAAAAAGTAAAAATAATTTTTTTAAAAAAGGCACGATTGAATAAAGTCCTAAGAAATACCTCAATCTTGCCAGCTTATTCAGCAAGGTAGTGGAAGTAAAAGAAACAAACAAACAAACAAACAGATGTACAGAGGACAATGACTTGGTTCCAAACCTTTTTGTAGAACCCAAGGAGAGAAGTGCAATCTCAGGTAAAACATCTTTTAAATTGCTAGAAGGAGCCACAATCCTAATACAAATGTAGGCCAAAGGGCTTATTCTGTCCTTTTTAATGTGGAAAGCTCACAGAAAAGCCTAAGATCTTATCATACCACCCAACTAGGAAAATAGGAAGAAAGAAGAAACTTGTTCAAATACCTAGGTCAGAACTAATGTAGGCTTTCCACTCCAGATTGTGTAAAAGTGCTTGAAGCTCTTAGAAAAGAAGCTCCATGTGCATCATACCTCGTTACATAGTAGAAAGTATTCAAAGTGAGAAAAAAAAATCATTTGAAGCTTAGAAGTTTGAGTCTTGAAAGATTAAGATAAATGACTGAGTTTGACAGGTCCCAGAACACCTGATCTCATCACCACCCTGAGAAAAGAAAATCTTCACTGTAGAAGGGGTGCTTGAGGAAGAAGGGTAGGGCATCAACAAACTGAGAGTGGACCCACCACTGTTGTAGCTCTCCACAATGGTGGACGGAACAACCTGCATCTTGCATAGTTTTGATGATCCATTACCTTGAGGACAAAAGTCAGGATTCCTGGAGAGGTCAGCAATGAGAATGAAACGGTGTAATTATCTTCTCTCTGATACCAGCTAAGAGCACCATTACAATGTAAGAATATAATGTCAGTCATATTAGTGTTGATAACTAGGGATTACTGCTAAAATTATAACTTCTAGCATTATTAAAGATATAGGCTTTATTAAATACAAAAAGTAATTTACATGGCTAGCATTCTTCTTGAAGCCAAGTAAAACTAATCCTCAGTCCAATGCAATAAAGTCCAATTTCAGTCCAGCTAAGAATCAATACATAAGGAAGAGAGATATTTTGAGAAAGACTTATGTAAATCCTTTCAAAAATATTTAGAATTGGCACAATTCAAATTCTAAAAAGAATAAAAAACTGCTCCTGAATGTCTACTGGGTAAATAACAAAATTAAGACAGAAATAAGTATTTCTTTGAAACCAATGAGAATAAAGTCACAATGTACCAGAAGCTCAAGGACACGGCTAAAGCAGTGTTAGGAGGGAAATTTATAGTACTAAAATGCCCACAGAAAAAAAGCAGGAAAGATCTAAAATCAACACCCTAACATCACAATTAAAATAACTAGAGAACCAAGAGCAAATAATTCAAAAGCTAGCAGAAAACAAGAAATAACTAAGATCAGAGCAGAACTGAAGGCGATAGAGTCACAAAAAACCTTTCAAAAAATCAATGAATTGAGGAGCTCTTTTTTTGAAATTATTAACAAAATACATAGACCACTAACCAGACTAACAAAGAAGAAAAGAGAGAAAATCAAATAGACATAATAAAAAATGATAAAGAGGATATCACTTCTGATCCCACAGAAATACAAACTACCATCAGAGAATACTATAAACACCTCTATGGAAATAAACTGGAAAATCTAGAAGAAATGGATAAATTTCTGGACACATACAGCCTCCCAAGACTAAACCAGGAAGAAGCCAAATCCGCAAATAAACCAATAACAAGTTCTGAAATTGAGGCAGTAATTAATAGCCTACCAACAACAACAGAAAAAGCCCAGGACCAGATGGATTCACAGCCAAATTCTATCAGAGGTATGAAGAGGAACTGGTACCATTCTTTCTGAAACTATTCCAAACAATAGAAAAAGAGGGCCTCCTCCTTAACTCATTTTGTGAGGCCAGCATCATCCTGATACCAAAACCTGGCAGACATACAACAAAAAAAGAAAATTTCAGGCCAATCCCCCTGATGAACATTGATGCAAAAATCCTCAATAAAATACCAGCAGACTGAACCCAGCAGCACATCAAAAAGTGTATCCATCACGATCAAGTTGGCTTCATCCATGGGATACAAATCTGGTTCAACATATGCAAATCACTAAATGTAATCCATCACATAAACACAACCAATGACAAACACCACATGATTTATTTCAGTAGATGCAGAAAAGGCCTTTGATAAAATTCAACACCGCTTCATAATAAGAACTCTCAATAACCTATGTATTGATGGAATGAATCTCAAAATAATGAGGAGTATTTATGATAAACCCACAGCCAATGTGATAGTGAATGGTCAAGTGCTGGAAGCATTCCCTTTGAAAATCAGCACAAGACAAGGATGCCCTCTCTCACCACTCCTATTCAACGTAGTATTGGAAGTTTTGGCCAGAGCAGTCAGGCAAGAGAGAGAAATAAAGGGTATTCAAATAGAAAAAGAGGAAGTCAAATTGTCTCTGTTTGCAGATCATATGATTGTATATTTAGAAAACCCTGTCATCTCAGCCTAAAATCTCCTTAAGCTGATAAGCAACTTCAGCAAAATCTCAGGATACAATATCAATGTACAAAAATCACAAGCCTTCCTACACACCAATACCAGACAAACAGAGAGCCAAATCATGAGTGAACTCTCATTCACAAATGCTACAAAGAGAATAAAATACCTAGGATTACAACTTACATGGGACGTGAAAGACCTCTTCAAGGAGAACTACAAACCACTGCTCAAGGAAATAAGAGAGGACACAAACAAATGGAAAAATATTCCATGCTCATGGATAGGAATAATCAATACTGTGAAAATGGCCATACTGCCCCAAGTAATTTATAGATTCAATGCTATGCCCATCAAGCTACCATTGACTTTCTTCACAGAATTGAAATAAACCATCTCAAATTTCATATGGAACCAAAATAGAGACTGTATCGCCAAGACAATTCAAAGCAAAAAGAACAAAACTGGAGGCAACACTTTACCTGACTTCGAACTATGCCACAAGGCTATAGTAACCAAAACAGCATGGTACTGGTACCAAAACAGAGATATAGACCAATGGAATAGAGCAGAGGCCTCAGAAATAATGCCACACATCTACAACCATCTGATCTTTGACAAACCTGACAAAAGCAGCAATCGGGAAAGGATTCTCATTTAACAAATAGTATTGGGAAAACTGACTAGCTCTATGCAGAAAGCTGAAAGTGGAACCCTTCCTTATCCCTTATACAAAAATTAACTCAAGATGGATTTAAGACTTAAACCTGAGACCTAAAACCATAAAAACCCTAGAAGAAAACCTAGGCAATATCATTCAGGTCATAGGCATGGGCAAATACTTCATGGCTAAAACACCGAAAGCAATGACAACAAAAGCCAAAATTGATAAATCGGATTTAATTAAACTAAAGAGCTTCTGCACAACAAAAGAAACTATTGTCAGAGTGAATAGGCAAACTACAGAATGGGAGAAAATTATTGCAATCTATCCATCTGACAAAGGGCTAATATCCAGAATCCACAAGGAACTTAAACAAATTTATTAAAAACAGCAACAGCAACAACAACAAAAAATCAAAACGACACATTGAAAAGTGGATGAAGGATATGAACAGAAACTTCTCAAAATAAGACAGTTATGTGGCCAAGAAAAATATGTAAAAAAGCTCATCATCACTGGTCATTGGAGATATTCAAATCAAAACCACAATAAGATACAATCTCATGTCAGTTTGAATGGTAATTATTAAAATGTCAGGAAACAACAGATGCTGAAGAGGATGTGGAGAAATAGAAATGCTTTTCCATTGTTAGTGGAAGTGTAAATTAGTTCAATCACTGTGGAAAACAATGTGGTGATTCCTCGTGGATCTAGAACCATTTGACCCAGCAATTCAACTACTGGATATCTAGCCAAAGGATTATAAATTATTCTACTATAAGTACACATGCACATATATGTTTATTGCAGTACTATTCATAATAGCAAAGACTTGGAACCAACCCAAATTCTCATCAATGATAGACTGGATAAAGAAAATGTGGCACATATACACAGTGGAACACTATGCAGCCATAAAAGAAGATGAGTTCATGTTCTCTGCAGGGATATAGATGAAGCTGGAAACCATCATTCTCAGCAAACTAACACAAGAACATAAAACCAAACACCTCATGTTCTCACTCGTAAGTGGGATTTGAACAATGAGAACACATGGACATGGGGGGAGGAGAAACATCACACATTGGGGCCTGTTGGGGTTGAGGGTCTAAGGGAGGGATAACATTAGGAGAAATACCTAATGTAGATGACAGGTTGATGGGTACAGCAAACCACCATGGCATGTGTATACCTACGTAACAAACCTGCACATGTACCCCAAAACTTAAAGTAAAATAATAATAATAATAATAAAGAATAAACCCTTACTAAATCCAAGCAAGATTATTTAAATCAAATATACTGGATAGCCAATATTGGTAAACCTCCCAAATTTGGATTTTATTTGCTGCTGCAGGTGCACATGAAGATACCCAGTTATACTTTGCTTTGGCTTGCTGCATATTTTATTATGAGCTGAGGTCTCCAAAATCCAAAACTACAAGTACATCTAATTGTAATTCAAAAAGTCTAAATCAGAGATAGTTAGATCGTCAATTTTTTAATTGTTCTGCCAAGAACCTCTGAATTTCTCAGCTCAACTATACACTGAATCCTCTCTAATAACCACTGAGGAAAACACAATGAAAATTACAAAGTTACCATAGTTCACTAAGATAATTACCACCACTAAGATTAGGTTTTTCCTTTTTTTACTAGGTTTGTTTTCTCATATAGTTTTCTTTTATCTTCCTTTTAGTGTAGTCTTATAATATTAATTACAACTTACAACGTGATGGATACTGTCCCTAAGAAAAAGTTTTTTTCTGAAAGAATTTCTTATTTCCAATTCAATTTCTTTGCATTGGCAGGAAATAAGGTTACAATGAAAATCAGTTTTTGACAAATATATGAAGGTTCTATTCTATGCCAGGCTTTCTATCTGGCCCTGAGAAGCTAATAGTGAACACAAGAAGCATGGTACCTGCTCTAATGACACTGCATCCAGATGAAATTTATTTGCTCTTAGACATTAATAGTCCATTACTTTGAAGAGAGCACATCTCAAGGTACAAACACTGAATACCCTATCATTGCCACTTCCTAATGAGTGAACATGGAAACTTACCTACATATACTTTGCTTTGCTTTCCTCATCTATGAAATATGGATAAAAATAGTGTTTGCTTCAAAGAGTTGTTCAGGGAATGAAATGAGATAATAAATAGTGCTTAGAACAGTTGAACACATGCCAAAAGTTCAACTAATGTTAGTATTAATTTCTATTGAAAATTTCATGCGTTATTTAGAAAATCATAAATGGTTTACAAATGCTCCTTCTGTGAATAAGGTAGAAGAGCTACTTGTTGAAAGCTTCCTGGGACAGTCTTGCGATTCTTTATACCACAAAGTCAGTTGTAACATTTCCTTTAAGTACCTTATTAAAAGATTTGTTTTCTGAACTTTTGACTATTTGGACATGTCCTGCCGTCTTTAAATGTAGGAGACAACTTCTGTGACTCTAAAATTGTTGAATGTGACTTTGCAGCAGCTGCTGTTGATGCCCACCCATATCCTTCAGCAATTACATTTCTGGCACATCAACCAGGCGTGTAGCTGTCAGCATCTGCATCTTTTTACATGAGGTCCTTCTCCGGATGTGAGAGCCCACCCTGCTCACAAGTGCCTTGAAATTAACACTGCACAGAAGCAGCCCTCCACCAATGAGTACTAAGAGTTGGTTTTATCTATCTCAGTCTCCTTTCCTTTTCGGCAGATGATATTGTTTGGCTGTGTGTCCCCACCCAAAGCTCATGTTGAATTGTGATCTTGAGTGTTGGAAGTGGAGACTGTTGGAAGGTGATTGGATTATGGGGTAGTTTCTAATGGCTAAGGCACCATCTGTATAGTGCTGTCTCATGAAAGAGTTCTCACAAGATCTGGTCATTTGAAAGTTTGCAGCACCTCCCCCTTTGTGCTCTCTCTTTCTCTCTCTCTCTGTCTCTCTGTCTCTCTCTCTTTCTCTCAGTCTCTCTTTCTCTCTCTACTCTCTCTCTGTCTCCCCCTCTCTCATTCCTGCTGGCCAGGTGAAGATGTACCCTGCTTCCCCTATAACTTCTGTCATGATTGTAAATTTCCTGAGGCCACCCCAGCCATGCTTTCTGTACAGCCTACAGAACTGTGAGTCAATTAAACCTCTTCTCTTCTTAAATTACCCAGTCCCAAGTAAGCAGTGTGACTGTGAACTAATAGAGAAAATTCGTACCAGAGAAGTGAAGCATTGCTATAAAGATAACTGGAAAATATGGACGGGACCTTGGAACTGGGTAAAGGGCAGAGGCTGGAACAGTTTGGAGGGCTCAGAAGACAGGAGGATGAGGGAAAGTTCAAAACTTCCTAAAGACTTATTAAATGGTTGTAACCAAAATGCTGATAGTGATATGAACAATGAAGTCCAGTCTAAAGTGGTCTCAGATGGAGATAAGAAACTTATTGGAAACTGGAGTAAAGGTCACTCTGTCTATGTTTTAGCAAAGAGACTATCTGCATCGTGTCCCTGCCCAAGAGATCTGTGGAACTTTGAACTTCAGAATGATAATTTAAGGTATCTGGCAGAAAAAATTTCTGAGCAGCAAAGGATTCAAAATGTGGCCTGGGTGCCTATGCTCAACTGCATAAACAAATAAATGACATGAAACTGGAACTTATATTTAACAGGGAAGCATAGCATAAAAGTTTAGAAAATTTGCAGCCTGGAGATGTGGTAGGAAAATACCACCCATTTTCTGTGAAGGAATTCAAGTTGTCAATGGAAAAGTGCATAAGTAAGAGGAGTTGACTGTTAATAGCCAGCTTAATGGGGAAAACGCCCCCAAGGCATTGCAGAGACTTTTGCAGTGACCCCTCCCATCATAGGCCAGGAGGGCTAGGAGGGAAAATTAGTTTACTAGGCCTGGCCCAGGGCTCTAATGCTCCGTGCAGCCTGAGGACATGGTGCCCTGTATACCAGCCAGTCCAGCTCTAGTTATGGCTAAAAGGGCTGCAGATGTATCTTAGGCCACTGTTCCAGAATGTATAAGCCCCAAGCTTTGGTAGATTTTATGTGGTTTTGGCCTATGGGTGTGTAGAAGGCAAGAGTTGAGGTTTAGAAGCCTCCACCTAGATTTCAGAAAATTCATGGAAATACCTGGATATCCAGGCAGAAGTCTGCTGCAGGGGCACAGCCCTCATGGAGAACCTCTAGTAGGAAAGTGCAGAGGGGAAATGTGAGGTTTGAGCCCTCACATGAGTCCCCACTAGAGCACTGCCTAGTGGAGCTGTAAGAAGAGGGCCACTATATTCTAGAACACAAAATGATAGATACATTGACAGCTTAAATGGTGTGCCCAGAGAAGCCACAGGCACTCAACACCAGGCTGTGAAAGAACCATGCAGAGACAAGGGGTAGAGCTGCCCAAGGCTTTGGGAGCCAATCCCATGTATCAGTGTGGTCTGGATGTAAAACAGAGTCAAAAGAGATTATTTTGGAGCTTTTCAATTTAAGAACTTCTCTGCTGGGTTTTTGACTTGCATGAGGCCTGTAACCCCTTTACTAGCACTTTTCCCTGCCTCCCCCCACCCCTGCTGGCCATGTGAATATGTACATTGCTTCCCCTTCTCCTTTCACCATCATTGTAAGTTTCCAGAGGCTTCCCCAGCCATTCCTCCTGTCAACTTGCAGAACTGTGACTCAATTAAGCCACTTTTCTTTGTAAGTTACCCAGTCTCAAGTAGTTATTTATAGCAGTGCGAGAATAGACTAATAAAGTGGTGTACCTGTAAAGTGCATGTTTTACACCATTTCAGAATACCCTGGAAGGATTGGACTATAATAACCTGTGGAGAAAACTTGCTTGATAAGGCACATAACGCCTTTCCATCTCACTTCTCTACTACTTATTGTTGTTTTCTGGGATTATCTCCCAAATTAACTACTTGCTCTCAAATCTTTTACTCAGTGTTGCTATTTTGAAGTAGCCAATGTAATTTCATCCTATTACTTTAAAAACACTGGCCAGGCACGGTGGCTCACGCCTGTAATCCCAGCACTTTGGGAGGCCGAGGAGGGTGGATCACGAGGTCAAGTGATTGAGACCATCCTGGTCAACATAGTGAAACCCCGTCTCTACTAAAAATACAAAAAATCAGCTGGGCATGGTGGCGTGTGCCTGTAATCCCAGCTACTCAGGAGGCTGAGGCAGGA
>NW_016107751.1:271188-274230 GCF_001604975.1 Cebus imitator
TAAACATCTTATTGTTTCTATTCCATTTGTTCTAGCCTCATTTTCAGAAATACCTATAATTTCGGCATAAATTATCTAGCCTTTATTTGTATTATTTTCAGTCTAATTATTTGATATTCAATAATTTTCTCCTCGCCTTGAAGGAGAACTTGCTTGTCTTTCATGCAATTGATTCAATCTTCTAAAATCTGTTTTGCTTTCGTGACTTCCAATCCATCATTTTCCTTTTAATTTCCTTGCAATTTTTTTCAGTATCACTCTTTTCATCTTAAAAGAAAATCTTTTATCTCTACCTATGCATTAGGTATAGCTGCTCCTGTTACCTAGAGACTACAACATGTAGCATCTTATTAAAAGTTGTTTATCCAACATTTAAAAAAATCTTTGAAGAGATGATTTTTCTGAGTTCAATTGGAAACTTCCTTGATCTGTACTGTCTTCCAGTATCTCAAAACAACATTCAGATGAAATCTGCCCTGAGTTTACAGATTGCCACACGCTGGTTTGCACATTGCCTTTTTCCCTCTCTGCCCACCTAGGTGCTGGTAAAATCTCCATACCCATTCCGAGTGGGTATGACTCTTAGTTTTGTTTCAGAGGCCAGACTTTATCCTCTATAGTTCATCTTACCTGAGATGGAAATGTAATAGAACTCCATTGTTTGGCTCTCTGATATTCAAAACATCTGAAATACATGGCCATAATCCTTATATGTATGCATACATATGCATTTATGTATTTCTTGTTTTACTTGAAAAAATGATTTAAAACAATCCAATCCATCAATACGCATATTAGATAAAATTTAGAAAACTGGAGAAGTGGTCGGTCACACCTTGTCTGTACTTTCCTGTCAATGCTATGTCAAACGACAAAGGGGAAGTGACATTTCATTCTAATCATGTAATCTCACTGAAGTTTCATTTTCCTATCTGCAAAGAAGGTGGGGGAGGGGGGACAAGAACAGATGATTTTGAGGTCCTTCTCCTCTCTAAAATTATGTTGTTTTAAATTAAAATGAGGCGCTCTTAAAGATTATTGCTTGATGTTTTTGTGTGGAGAGGTAAAGGAAGGGGAATAAATCCAGCAGATCTTTGACACTCTTAGGAATAACCTAGATAGTCACCTTTTATTCTTTGCCATTTTATTTTTGGGGCTCATTTATTTGATACTCGATAACATGATGTTTTATATTAATATTTTTATATATGTAAACCTCTTCTTACTAATTAGATTGTGAGCTGCACGATCTGTAAGACCATACTTATGTTTCTTTATTTTTTCCCAGCAAAGTCATGTGACATAAGAGGTTCTCGGTAAATATTTGTGGAATAAATAAAAGAATAAATATATGGGATTAGCCATCCCAGCAGGCAGTGATGCATCTTAAATTACGTTGTCATATAAATATTTTTGTGGACAGATGCTTTCTTTTGTCTTAGTAAGGTACCCGGAAACAGAATTGCTAGGTCACCAGATGGATTCACTATAATAAAGTGCCAAAGCTTTTTCCAAAGTCGTTGTATCATTTATACTTTCACTAAACATATCAGAGTTTCTGTTGCTCTACACCCTCATCTACAGTTGATTTTGTCAGACTTTTACATTTATGACATCAGTGTGTGTGTGTGTGTGTGTGTGTGTGTGTGATCTTGTTGTCATTTGTTGAAGTCTTTTGCCTATTTTATGGAATTATCTTTTTAATTTGTAGTAAAAAACATTTTATTACTACATGTTGTGCTATACATAAAGTATATCTAGCATGATTACTATATAGATAAAATATAGAGGTTTCTTCATATATTTTGAGTATAAATCCTTTGTGAGATATATTTCTTAATACTTTATCCCAACTTGTACCATACCTATTATTTTTATTAACAGTCTTTTGATAAGCAAAGTTTTAAATTTTGACTAAGCATAATTTATCATTGTATCCTTTTATGATTCTTGGATTTTGTGTTCTATGTCTGCCTCCTCTTGTGTAATGAACATTTTCTTCTAGAAGCTTTGTAGATGTAACTCTTATGCTTAAGCCTATGATTCAACTAAAATTAATTTTTGTATTTAGTGTGAAGTATGGCTTAAGGTTTTTTCTCTCCTGTGTGGATATCGTTGTGAATGACAATGAATGATAACAATGAATGACATTGTTCCAGTATCATTCATTAAAATAATATTCCTTTACCCATTGAATTGCTTTGTGAAAAATAAATTTTAGGAGGAGGATCCAAGATGGCCGTTTAGGAACAGCTCAGGATTGCAGCTCCCAGTGAAAGTGCAGAGGGTGAGTGGATGCCGCATTTTTATTGCTCACAGACTAGGCAATTCTCAGGCGGAGAAGCTCCACAGGTCACCAGCACGGCTGTTTCGGCCAGTGCGGCTGTGCCGGCCGGGGCCGCTGCTTTGCCCCGCGCAGCTGCTTTGTCGGCGCCCCGGAGCCGCGGTTCTCCGTACAAAATACACTGGTCCAGGTGCCCTTTTGGCTGGCAATTGGAGCCACGGGAAGTCGCCCATTCGTCTGTTTAAAAAGGGGACTGAGCAGGGAACCAGGACAGTAGATTCCAGGGCAAAAAAAAATAAAAAACAGCGCCACAAACCTCAGTGCCGCTGTTTAAGCCAGGGAAGTGAGTGGCCGCAGGGGAAAACAAACAGACCCCGGCGCCTCTTCAACAGGCGACTGGAACACCAACTTAAAAAAGGCTCTGAGGCAGGGAGCCAGGCGATCAGGCTCGGCTGGTCCCACCCCCACAAAAGAACAGCAACCAGAAACTCTGGATTGAGAGTTTCACAGCAAGCGCAGCTGAACCCGGGACAGTCCAGCTCTGTGGGGGAGGGGCGCCCGCCATTACCGAAGCAACCCACCACGATGGAGGTAGTCGGCCAATGCTGAGACAGCCCGCTGTTGCCAAGGCAACCCGCCACTGCTGAGGCAGCCCGCTACTGCAGAGAGACTCCGCCTCAACAGAGGCGGGCCACCATTGCCAAAGCAGTTCTAACTACACCCATATAAACAGGACTGCAGGGAAGTTCACTCGGCAG
>NW_016107751.1:279670-291646 GCF_001604975.1 Cebus imitator
TTTCTTACAAACTGGGTCTAGCTCTGTCGCCCAGGCTGGAGTGCAGTGATGCTGTCTTGGTTTACTGCAACTACCGCCTCCAGGGTTCAAGCAATTCTCCTGCCTCAGCCTCCCCAGTAGCTGGGATTAAAGGTGCATGCCACGACACCCAGCTAATTTTTGTATTTTTTGTAGAGACAGGGTTTCTCCATGTTGGCCAGGCTGGTCGGGAACTCACTGCCTCGGTCTCCCACAGTTCCAGCATTACAGGTGTGAGTCATTGTGCCCAGCCCCTGTAGTTCTTTATTTGAACTCAGTTTGACAGAGGGACAAATGAACACAAATTATAGTCATGAAAAGTCACTTAAGCCCCAATTTACTGTCATACTTTTCCAGTTCGTTGTTTCCACTGACAAAAATATGGATTTTTTTTCCTCAGGCGTGAACAGATGAAGATCACCATTTCACCTTAAAATAACTTTTCCACTTACCTATACAGTCTCTTATTTGAGAAAAAAACTATCTGCCGGGTTGTGTTCGCTGGAAAATTGAAGGCTACAGTAGTTGTATAGGACAGTACTTATCGTAAATCATGATGGAACACTGGTTAACTGGGTATATAAATGACTCACTGTCTTCTTGCCTGGAGGTGTTTTGTCCCATCCCACCTTCTATATGTATTCTAAGGTTCTGCCCAATGCTGTGGATTGCAATTAAACAAGCATGCTGTGCTGTCAGTCAGCAGGGTCATTTCCCATCTATTCGATCCCCACACTCTCTAGATATGCTCTAAATTAATGAGAAATTGATAATCAGAAAATGCCTAAATGAATCATATATTGCATTGACCTTTTCAGAGGAAAAGTTGCCTCTTCAAAAAACATCCACTGTTGGCAGGTAGAGAGTTTATGTAAAAAATATATTAGGCATCTCTTGGGGTGGTTTGTCAATTTAGATCTTCATCTCTTTCACAGTGACAGTCTTTTAATATTTATTTAATTTTTTGTCAAAATTAGTATTTTTATTTGAAAATAAAATCCTTAATATGACATGCAGAATTCCCACTGAGCTTGCCTTTTCTGAGGCAACAAAATAGACTTCAAATTAACAACAGAAGATAAATGTAAACATATGCCAGACAGTTTATAAGCTAAAAAACTTAATTTTACTTATATTATTGTTGTTAAATATATCATCATGGGAATAGATTTTTTTCTTCCTTAAGTAGTGCTTGATTACACTAATTTTAACTGACTTTTTTGTACATGCAGCTGCATGAGGTCAATGCTGCATATGTAGTGGTAGCATGCTACTATGAAGTAGGAGAAATATTTTTAGGCTGAATTTTATTTTAATGAAATAAAAGTAAAATAATGAATTTCTGTTTTCTCCTACAGGATAGAATTCAGAATATTTAAGTATTTTATGATAGTAATTTTTCATCTCATCTCAGAAGAAGGAATTGACTTTATGATCTATAAAATACAAAACAAGGAACTTAGGAGATGTGTTTTTTAAAATAGCCATATTATTAACCAATGTATTTTATAGGTTTATTTACAGATTTTTTTATTTATATAGGATGCTGTTTTATAAATGGACTGAGGGGAGAAGTAAGAATTCTTGGCTTTGAAAATTACTAGTGCTCTGGGGAAATATTAAAGTTACAAAAAAAGTAAGAGGAATATTTTCTATCTTTTCTAAACATAGTTGCAGGGCTCTTCATTTAAAAATAAGCCTTGGTTTGTTTTTGGTTTTGTTTTTAATTCCAAAACCAACATCTGTATCTCAAATGAGGAAAAATGATCATCTGTGGGTGGGACTTCAACCACAATTTAACAAGGAATTTGACACCAGCATGAGGGGCCTCCTGTCTTGATTATCTTTACTCTGCTTCAGCTTAAACCAGTGGTGGAGAGGGACACACAGATGTGGAATTAACTTCCTCCACTTTCTTCTCTACCTCCCCTGCTTTGTGTAGTAAATTAGATTTTGTGGTAATTTTGTGCCATTGGAAATTAGTAGGTGCTTATGATCCATGCAACAATCTGAAGACAATTGTTTTTAAGGAGCCGATCTTGTTCTTGCTCTCCTAATTTAAATCTTTCTTTCCCTTTCCAGTAAAGCATTGAAAAGTATGTAATAAGCTGGTATTGTGTGTTTACTATTCAGCAAGATGCAAAAACTACAAAAATATTATTTTAGAGATTTTAAATTTTTACTTTGAATTACTCTGCAATGTAAAGAATTAAACTCTGATTGTTCCTAATACTTTTTCAGGGACACAAAGGATACAGCCAGGTTTAGGAATCAAGTAGCTCAGTTTCTACTCTGTACCTTTATGCATGGTACTCACCTTTGCCTTGAAATCAGTTGATATAATTTTCTTTAGAGACAGGAAATATATTCAGCAAATAGATACTACAATATGCAGTTTACTGTCAGAAAGATTGACATAGACTTCAATTCTATAAATAAGCCCTCCCAAATTTTATAACATGGACTAATAATTTCATAAAGCATTGCCAATAGTTATTCTAATTTTGAACATTAGAAAATCTAGGTTAGAGTTAAAACTAGTTCCTTTACTGCTACACTTTACAACTCTATACTAATCTACATTCCCAGGAACAATATAAGAGAATTTCACTTACTCCACATTCAGACCAATACATTGTATTGTCTGTTTATTTTTTTTTTAGCCATTCCAATGGGTACATGTTGGTGTCTCATTCAAGTTTTTAAATTTTATTTTCCAGATTACTAATAATATTGAGCATTTTCATATTCTTATTTATTCATTTATCTTTTTTGATGAAATATCTGCTGAAATAATTTTCTGTTTGAATTGAGATTTTAAAATTATTAAATTATTTTTTGTATATTTTAAAACAAGTCATTTGTCAGATGTCTGTATTTTCTTCTAATCTGTGGTTTACCATTTTATTTTTTAATAATCTCTTTACAAGAGCAAAACGTTTAAATTTTTTTTTTGACTCTTTTTTTTTTGTACTTTAGGTTCTGGAGTACATGTGCAGATCATGCAGGATTGTTGCATAGGTACACACATGGCAATGTGATTTGCTGCCTCCGTCCCCCTGTCACCTACATCTGGCATTTCTCCCCATGTTCTCCCTCCCTGACCTCCCCACCCTCCCGATTGTCCCTCCCTTGGCACCCCCAACAGACCTCAGTGTGTGATGCTCCCCTCCCTGTGTCCATGTGTTCTCATTGTTCAACACCCGTCTATGAGTGAGAACATGCAGTGTTTGATTTTCCATTCTTGTGTCATTTTGCTGGGAATGATGATTTCCAGATTCATCCATGTCCCTACAAAGGACACAAACTCATCATTTTTTATGGCTGCACAGTATTCCATGGTGTATATGTGCCACATTTTCTTCGTCCAGTCTATCATCCATGGGCATTTGGGTTGGTTCTCGGTCTTTGCTATTGTAAACAGTGCCGCTGTGAACGTACGCGTGCATGTGTCTTTATAATAGAATGATTTATAATCCTTTGGGTATATACCCAGTAATGGGATTGCTGGGTCAAATGGAGTTTCTATTTTTAGGTCCCTGAGGAAGCGCCACACTGTCTTCCACAATGGTTGAACTAGTTTACACTCCCACCAACAGTGTAAAAGTGCTCCTATTTCTCCACATCCTCTCCAGCATCTGTGGTCTCCAGATTTTTTCATGATTGCCACTCTAACTGGTGTGAGATGGTATCTCAGTGTGGTTTTGATTTGCATTTCTCTAATAATCTGTGATGATGAGCATTTTTTCATATGTTTATTGGCCTCAGGTATGTCTTCTTTTAAAAAGTGTCTGTCCATATACTTTGCCCACTTTTGGATGGGTTTGTTTTTTTCTTGTAAATCTGGTTTAGTTCTTTGTAGATTCTGGATATTAGCACTTTTTCAGATGGGTAGATTGTAAAACTTTTTCCATTCTGTTCATTGCTGTTTCACTATAATGATTGTTTCTTTTGCTGTACAGAATCTCTGGAGCTTAATTAGGTTCCATTTGTCTATTTTGGCTTTTGTTGCCAATGCTTTTGGTGTTTTAGTCATGAAATCCTTGCCCATGCATATGTCCTGAATGGTTTTGCTTAGGTTATCTTCTAGGTTTTTTTTTTTAGACGGAGTTTCGTTCTTGTTACCCAGGCTGGAGTGCAATGGCGCGATCTCGGCTCACCGCTACCTCCGCCTCCTGGGTTCAGGCAATTCTCCTGCCTCAGCCTCCTGAGTAGCTGGGATTACAGGCGCACGCCACCATGCCCAGCTGAATTTTTGTATTTTTAGTAGAGACGAGGTTTCACCATGTTGACCAGGATGGTCTCAATCTCTTGACCTCGTGATCCACCCGCCTCGGCCTCCCAAAGTGNTTGACCAGGATGGTCTCAATCTCTTGACCTCGTGATCCACCCGCCTCGGCCTCCCAAAGTGCTGGGATTACAGGCGTGAGCCACCGCGCCCGGCATCTTCTAGGCTTTTTATGGTGTTAGGTCTTATGTTTAAGTCTTTAATCTATCTGGAGTTAATTTTAGTGTAAGCTGTCAGGAAGGCGTGCAGTTTCTTCTTTCTGCATGTGACCAGCCAGTTTTCCCAACACCGTTTATTAAACAGGAAATCCTTTCCCCATTGCTTGTTTTTGTCTGGTTTGTTAAAGATCAGATGGTTGTAGATGGTGACATTGTCTCCAGGGCCTCTGTTCTGTTCCATTGGTCTATATCTCTATTTTGGTACCAGTACCATGCTGTTTTGATTACTGTAGCCTTGTCGTATAGTTTGAAATCAGGTAGCATGATTCCTCCAGCTTTGTTCTTTTTGCTTAGGATTGTCTTGGCAATGTGGGCTCTCTTTTGGTTCCATATGAAGTTTAAGGTAGTTTTTTCCAGTTCTGTGAAGAAGGTCATTGGTAGCATGATGGGGATAGCATTGATTCCATGAATAACTTTGGGCAGTATGGCCATTTTAACGATATTGACTCTTCCTTACCATGAGCATGGAATGTTTCTCCATCTGTTTGTATTCTCTCTTATTTCCTTGAGCAGTGGTTTGTAGCTCTCCTTCAAGAGGTCCTTTATATCATTTGTTAGTTGTATTCCTAGGTATTTGATTCTCTTTGTAGCAATTGTGAATGGGAGTTTGCTCATGATTTGGTTCTCTGTTAGTCTGTTATTGGTGTATAGAACTGCTTGTGATTTCTGCACATTGATTTTGTATCCTGAGACATTGCTGAAGTTGCTTATCAGTTTCAGGAGATTTTGGGCTGAGATGATAGGGTCTTCTAAATATACAGTCATGTTGTCTGCAAATAGAGACAATTTGACTTCCTCTTTTCCTAAGTGAATACCCTTTATTTTTTTTTTCTTGCCTAATTCCTCTGGCTAGAATGTCCAACACTATATTGAATAAGAGTGGTGAGAGAGGACATCCTTGTCTAGTGATGGATTTCAAAGGGAATCCTTCCAGTTTTTGCCCACTCAGTATATGATATTGGCTGTAGGTTTGTCATAAATAGCTTTTACTGTTTTGATATATGCTCTTTCAATATCTAGTTTATTGAGAGTTTTTAGCATAAAGCGCTGTTGAATTTTGTTGAAGGCCTTCTCTGCCTCTATTGAGATAATCATGTGGTTTTTGTCTTTGATTCTGTTTATGTGGTGGATTACGTTTATATACTTGTGAATGTTGAACCAGCCTTACATCCCTAGAATGAAGCCTACTTGATTGTAATGGATAAGCTTTTTGATGTGCTGTTGCAACCAGTTTTCCAGTATTTTATTGAAGATTTTTGCATCTATGTTCATCATGGATATTGGCCTGAAGTTTTTTTTTTTTTTGTTGAGTCTCTGCTGGGTTTTGGTATCAGGATGATATTGGTCTCAAAATGATTTGAGAAGGATTCCTTCTTTTTGTATTGTTTGGAATAGTTTCAGAAGGAATGGTACCTGCTCCTCTTTATAAGTCTGGTAGAATTCAGCTATGAAACTATCTGGACCTGGACTTTTTTTGGTTGGTAGACTATTAACTGCAACCTCAACTTCAGCCCTTGTTGTTTGTCTATTCAGGGTCTCAACTTCTTTCTGGTTTAGACTTGAGAGGATGCAACTGTCCAGGAATTTATCCATTTCTTCCAGGTTTATTGGTTTATGTGCATAGAGTTGTTTGCAGTAATCTCTGACTGTAGTTTGTATTTCTGTGGAATCAGTGGCGATATCCCCTTTGCATCTATTTGATTCTTCTCCCTTTTCTTTTTTATTAATCTGGCTAGCTATTTTGTTGATCTTTTCGAAAAACCAGCTCCTGTATTTATTGATTTTTTTGTAGGGTTTTTTTGTGTCTCTATCTCTTTCAGTTCTGCTCTGATCTTAGTTATTTCTTGTCTTCTACTAGATTTTGAGTTTTTTTGGTCTTGTTCCTCTAGGTCTTTCAATTTTGACGATAGACTGTCAATTTTAGAGCTTTCCTTGCTTCTCAGGTGGGCATTTATTGCTATAAATATCCCTTTAGACACTGCTTTACATGTGTCCCAAAGAATCTGGTATGTTGTGTCTTCATTCTCATTGGTTTCAAAGAACATCTTTATTTCTGTCTTCATTTCATTGTTTATGCAGTTGACATCCAGGAGCTAGTTGTTCAGTTTTCATGAAGCTGTGCGGTTTTGAGTTATTTTCTTAATTCTGAGTTCTAATTTGATCGCTCTGTGGTCTGAGAGACTGTTTGTTATTATTTCTATTCTTTGCATTTGCTGAGGAGTGATTTACTTCCAATTATGTGTTCAATTTTAGAGTAGGTGCAATGCGGTGCTGAGGAGAATGTATATTCTGTGGATTTGGGGTGGAGATATCTGTAGATATCTATTAGGTCCTCTTGGTCCAGATCTGAGTTCAAGTCCTGAATATCCTTGTTAATTTTCTGTCTCGTTGATCTGTCTCATATTGACAGTAGAGTGTTGAAGTCTCCCACTATTATTGTGTGGGAGTCTAAGTCTCTTTGTAGGCCACATTCAGGTACATCTACAAACATAGATTAGGTCTTTTCACATAATCCCATATTTCTTAGAGGCTTTGTTCATTTCTTTTCTCTACTCTTGCCTTCGCATTTTATTTCATTGAGTTGATCTTCAATCTCTTATATCCTTTATTCTGCTTAGTCAATTCAGCTATTAAAACTTGTGTATGCTTCTCAAAGTTCTTTTGCTGTGTTTTTCACCTCCATCAAATAGTTTATATTCTTGTCTAGGCTGTTTATTCTAGTTAGCATCTCATCTAACCTTTTTACTAGGTTCTTAGTTTCTTTGCATTTGGTTGGCACATGTTCTTTTAGCTCAGAGAAGTTTGTTATTACCCACCTTCTGAAGCCTTTTTCTGTTAATTCATCAGATTCATTCTCCATTGATCTTTGATCCCTAGCTGGTGAGGAGTTGTGATCCTTTAGAGGAGGAGAGGCATTCTGGTTTTTGGTGTTTTCATCATTTTTGCACTGGTTTCTTCCCATCTTAGTGGCTTTATCTACCTGTGGTCTTTGTAGTTGGTGAGTTTCAGAGGGGGTCTGTGAGTGGACATCCTTTTTGTTGATGATGAATTTATTTCTATCTGTTTCTTAGTTTTCCTTCTAACGGTCAGGCCCTTCTGCTGCAGGACTGCTGGAGGTCCACTCTAGACCCTGCTTCCCTAGGGCTCACCTGCAGGGGCTGCAGAACGGTAAGGGTTGCTGCCAGTTTCTTCTTCTGTTATCTTCATCCCAGAAGGGTACCTGCCAGATGTTGACCTGAGCTCTTCTTTATGAGGTGTCTCTTTGGTTATACAGGGCTGGGGAGCTGCTTGAAGAGACAGTCTGTCCCTTATAGGAGATCAAGTGCTGTGCTGGGAGCTGCGTTGTTCCATGCAGAGCTGCTCAGCAGGTACTTTTATGTCTACTGCAGTGGAACTCATAACTGCCTCTTTCCCAGGTGCTCTGTCCTAGGAAGGTTGGCTTTATTTATAAGTTCCTGTCATGCTGCTGCCTTTTTTCATCAATGCTGTGCCCCGCAAGGAGTAGTCTAGTCACAGTCTGCCAGCAGACGTATTGCTGAGCTGCTGCAGGCTCTGCCCAGCTGCTGTGAACTGCTTCAGTAGTGGTGGTCGCCCTTCCCCCCACTGAGCTGGACTATCCTGGGTCCAGCTGCACTTGCTGGGAAACTCTCAATCCAGAGCATTTCAGATTGCTTGTTTTGTGGGCGTGGTACTCACAGAGCCAGAAAGCCTGGCTCCCTGTCTCTGCCCACTCCCTTTCAGTTGAATGGGCAGCTCTGTCTCCCAGGTATTCTAGGTGCCAGTTGAAATAGCTGCTCAGATTTGCATGAGTTTCTGTGTGCCAACCCAGCACCAGCTGAAACCTCGCACTGAAAACTCATGGCGTTTTTACGCCCGAGAATCTCCTGGTCTGTGGGCAGTGAAAATTTGTTTGGAAATGTGGTGGGCACTCTCCCTCTGCATTGTTCGTGCTGGGAACTGCACTCTGGAGCTGTTCCTATTCAGCCATCTTGGATCTTCCCCCAAAATGTTTAAATTTTAATTAAATCTAATATTTATTTGTGATCTTCATTTTTTGGTGTGTTCTATATAAAAACAATATGTCTTTCCCAAAGTCACAAAGTTTTTTTCTGTTTACTTCTTGAAGTTGTATATTATTTGCTTTGCTGTCTAATAAATGATTTAGTTCAAATTAGTTTTTGCTTATGGTGTAAGGTAGTGGTCTATTCTCATTTTGTTTTCCTCATATGGATTTTTGATTACTTCAGGATCATTTAGTAGAAAATCTATAAATCATCACTTAATTACCTTGACACTTTTGTTAAAAATCAATTTACTATATTAATCTGATTTTATTGCTATTTCATACATATGTCTATCTGTAAAATAATATTATACTATCTTTATTATGGTCATTTCCTAGTATGTTGCTATGGACTAAAGGTGTTTGTCTCCCAAAATTCATATGTTGAAACCTAATTCCCAATATGATGGTACTAGAAGGTGAGACTTTGGGAGGTGATGAGGTCATGAGGGCAGAACTTTCATGGATGGGATGAGTGCCCTTACAGAAGAGGCCTGAAAGTCCCTTTGACCATGTGAGGACACAAGGAGAAGACAGTTGTCTTTGTACAAGGAAGCAGGTCCTCAAAACACACAGAATTTGCTGGTCTTGGTCTTCCCAACTTCTAGAACTGAGAGAAGTAAGTATCTGCTGTTTATAAGCCATCCAGTCTATGGTATTTTGTTACAGTATTCTAAATGGATGAAGGTATATGTCTTGAACTTAGGCAGAATGCATATTCTGTTTTCACATTATTTTGACTATCTTAGGTCTCTTGACTTTCCATATAAATTCTGGAATCAGCTTTTCAATTCCTACAAAAAATGTACTGGTTTTAGTTTTTATTGCTTAGAATTTACAGATGTATTTGTCAAAAACATGGCTTTACATAACTGAGTGTTAAGATTCGTGAACATGGTACATCTTTTCACTTAGGTGTTCTTTAATTTCTCTCATTAATAGTTTGTTGTTTTTGGTACAGAAATTTAAAAATATATTTTTAAATTTAATTCATTTCTATTACATGTTTTGATGTTCTATGGTAAATATATTTAATATCTATATTTTATATTTTAACACCTAGAAAATGTAAACATACTTAATATTGACTTTAAATTCTATGACCTTGCTAAACACAGTTATTAGTTCTAGTGTAATTTCTTCTGTATAATCCCTAGATGATAGAAATGTAATTCTACATACATATTCATGTCATCTGAGAATTTTTTTGTTTTAAATATGTATAATAATTATTTTATTTTCAGCCTTATTGCACTACCCAACATATCCCATAAAATTTTAAATCTAAGTAATGAGCATGGACATCCTTGTCTCATTTCTGATCTTAAAGAGAAAGCATTCAGTATTCACAAGTAAATGTGTTATCTATAGGTTTTCATAGATAGTTTTTATCATGTTAAGGATATCAACTCTATCAGTATAATACTATTACAGCCCATGTCTAGGTCACCATATTTATCTATAGCAATTAGTTGAATAAGCACTGTCTTTGAGGACACTAATTTTGTGAGTCACAGGACAATCTCTTTATACTGTCTATTCAATAAAACCTCTATGTTGAATTTTTAATATATATTTTATACAATTTTTAAAATTATTTCTTCCTCATCCTATACATATGTAGGTAATTTCTCTTTGCATTCTTTTGCATGTATTGTTTATTTTCTTTCTTTCTTTCTTTAATTTTTGGCTAACTTTTTTCTCTCACGGTAGACATAAGAAACACAAGAGGTCATAATCTTATCAATTGTATTTTTTACATGAAAACTTCTTTATTTATTTACATGAGTATAAAGTCTTTAAAACTTGAATGCTTTTGTGTAATTATAAAACATTATTAAAAAGTTGCTTAAAATGTACAAAATTGAAAGAAAGCCAGTAACTTTTTACTAGCTTTATTGTCTTCACATTCAGATTAAAATTTTTCTTGTTGTGTGGTAAAACATTTACATTGTTTTTTTTTTATCAATTATTTTCCAAATATTATAAAAGTTTAATCTATTGGGCTGACTATGACATATACCAAGGTAATTTTGCCTTGAATGTTCAAGTCCCTCTAGCAATTTTTCTCTGTTTTCTATATTGATTGTATCATTTATAGCAAAGCGTCTTTATGCCAAAGCTCAGATGTCACTAAATAGTGATCCTCTTTTTTGTTTTAAAGACAAGGTCTCACACTGTTGCTCAGGCTGATCTTAAACTCCTGGACTCGAGCAGTCCTTTAACTTGTCTCCCAAAGTGCTGAAATTACAGCGTGAGCCACTGTGCCTGATCCCCCTTCCCTACCTTTTTTAAACAGCATAACAAATTTCAGGAAGGCTTTAAAACTTTTGTAATTCATATGAATTATTTTTTTTCTTAACATAATCAGATAAAGAAATGAAAAAGAGAAATATCAAACTTTTCCACTTCCTCGGTTCACATTTCTCTCTTGTTTTCTACAATGATTTATTTTTTTAAATGATAAAATGTATTAGCTTAGCTGTTAATTTAATAAATACATTAAATAAGAACCAAAAATAATGTACTTATATAACCTTATGTTTTCTCAGGAATAGGTCAATACTGAATAACTTATCTGCATAATATTGAAGTTTTACCCCTTGGTCCCAATATTCATTATTTCACATGGTACCTTAAATATGGCTTTTGACCACATGAATTCATTTATAAAAGAATTTTCAGTTGTCAAATTTTATTCTACCTTTTTTTGTTTCATTACCTAAGAAATAACTGGTTACTTCATTCTACAGGGGATAGTATAGTACTATGAATACAGGCACCAAGCATGTTAACTATCTGATTCAAATCTCTGCTTCTGCACAAATTAACTACACATTCTTGGGATGTGTATTTAATACATTTATATGTATACTTTATAACAGTATCTCATCCAATTCATAATATAATTACTAAGATCAAATGAAGGTTTTATTTAATAAAGTGAAAACCATAGTGCCTTGTACAAAGAGCACAATAATTACTGTCTTACCCTTATATCTCATATACAAAGAACAGATAAACATAAAACTAGACCAACATTAAAAATACCTTTTAAAACATTTTGTTATATACCATATGGAAAATAAATATTAAATATATATTAACATATGTAAATATATATTAACAGAAACTGTAATATAACATATCTTTATATATTACAAGTTATTGTGAACAACTGGCCAGGTAACAACCATTATTTTTAATGACATCTGCATTCTAATATTTTTTAAAATTTATTTCTGAACATTGAGGTTGTTTCAATATACAATTAAATGCTTCTAGGCCGGGCGCGGTGGCTCAAGCCTGTAATCCCAGCACTGTGGGAGGCCGAGGCGGGTGGATCACGAGGTCAAGAGATCGAGACCATCCTGGTCAACATGGTGAAA
>NW_016107751.1:291827-332885 GCF_001604975.1 Cebus imitator
TTTTAAACATGTATGATAAGCAGAGTATCATCCATTTGTGGATATAAGATGACTATATTTTTAAACAATTAATGGGCTTACAGAAAAACAGAGAAAGTCCTGCTTATTGTTGCTCATATTCCTTACCAAAAAGACTTTCGTTTTGTCTTCAGTGCTTCCTATTATAAACCCTAGGCTGAATGTTGACAAAGAAAGTCAATTCTTCATCCATTCTAGGACCTGATATTTGAGTAATTATATTAAAGAAAAGCATCAGCAATACCGAATAACCTTGATTATGCGAGATAAATAACTAAAAACCTGGAAGGGGCATTAATTTGCTACCTAATTGTTGCATAATTTCAAATGACTATTCTATTTATTTTCTCCTCTGGGTAAAGTTATTTTGGATGAAATAAAAATCACACTGGAATAGTTAGCAAAAATCATGGATAGAAGTACTGTTACTCAGCAAGGGACCTAACTGAACACTGTTGTCAAAGTAGGTTAGGAAATTTCTGATGACTATAACCAGTGTTGCCATATTTTTAAAGGTAGCAATTCATTATCACTTCTCTCCTGCCATGTAAAAAAAGAAGTCAGCCCTCAGAATCTGATTTTCTCCTTGGGTGACATGGCACTGCTCAGAAGGCAGTGAAACATCTCTTTTCTAAAATATAAACTATCAGATGACAAACTCTAAACCTAAATCTTGTTTTGTTCCTCCATTATTATGTATTACTAAGGATATAGAAAACTTAAATAACTTTTATTCTCCTATATTTGGATTTAATTTTACTTTGATTATTTCAGTAGTAAAAACAAAATCAGCTACAATTACATTCTAAATTATGTAATATACCCTACAGATGCCAAAAAGGGATATATGATATATGTTATAGTTTTATATTTATATAGTGTTTTATATAATAGTATTGATATATTATATATATGTGTGTGTGTGTGTGTATATATATATATATATATATATATATATATATATAGTTACTTATAGGTACATAGATATAGAAAGAAGATATAAAACTTTTTTGTTGGTACGCAAAGAGCCTACCAGCATAAGTTAGAACAGTTGTGAAAAAGACTTTTTGGTAACAAGAAATTGGTGAGTCTCAGTTTGGTGACATTTATTTAAATTCGCAAAAATCTTAAAATTTATCATGGTAAAATTACTCAATGGACTAAACTCAGAAAAGAATTTGCTTTCTTAGTGTAGAAATTCACTCAAAGGTGACTAGTTTTCTTTCAGTTTTTCTAGTCTGTTCTTCTAGAAACAGACTCTTAAAAATGAATTCATAGGATGACGCTTAATTCCGAAAATTACACTTTTGCAGAAAAAAAGCCTTATAAAAAGCCTTTATTTTGAAAAAATCTTAGAATATTTTCTGCTTATCAAATAAATTTAATGATTATGGCAGAGACAGTCACTACTCATTGATAATCCATATGCAATCCAAATTTCTCGCATCCTTGGAACTAAGACTGACCAACAGGTTGTGAGTGGAAGTAACAAGTATGACTTGAAGAAGAAACAATTAAGAACCAGTGTGTGACTTACCAACTTTTCTTCTGCTTTATCATCAAAACCAATGAGGCAATGGAGCAGCTGCAAGATACTGTAGTTTTGGACAACTTGGGTCACTGAGTAGTTGTGTAGAGAGATTCCCCCAGCAATTCACATGGAATGTGTCCTTTGAGCAAGAAAGAAACTACTTGCTATAATAAGTCACTGAGATTTCAGGATTATTCTATCACCACAGCATAAATTAGGCTATCCAAATTAATCCAGTGAATTAAACTTAAAAAATATGGTACACATATCAAGTTTCCTTGGTAGCAAATATGGTTTTAAAATGGAAAAACAAAACAAGTGACCAAAAGCATCGTAATTCTTGGCAAAATGTGTACTCTATTGAAATTGATAGAATTGTTACCCAATTTCAATAACTGAGCCGATAGATTTTTTAGAGCCCCTATGAAATAAGTTTTCTCTATCTGAGGAGCTTTGCTGTCCTCAGAGCAATTGACACAGACAACTTATGCGGCACAGCAAACAAAAATAGCTGAGTCCAGGGTAAAGGTTTTCAAATAACTCTGTATGACTCTTTTGCTTTGCTACTCTCTTTCTCAAGTGGAAAACATTAATGCTTATCTCATGTATGTTAATATGTTGTTAGGATTGCTTAAATAAAATGTTTCAGTTATGACTTCTGACCACCCCACTGAGGGGAAAAAAAAGAGACTAAAAATGCACTATGTGTATGTAAGAAACTATATTTTTTCATACAGCACTGACACATGGACATACATACATATAGGACACTCAAATGTGAAGGCATATGGTGAATATTAAGGAAAGTAAGGCTTAGCATTTATGGAATTCTCATGTCAATATTTGGGAAAATTGATCTTATCCTACTGTAATTCAGTAATCTTGTTTACTTTTGAATTTAGAAATTAAAATGTATTCACAATGGCATCTGACTCAAATTCATATTTATAAAATATATATTTCTGATCTTAGATGCTTTGATATAAAAACAAACATTCTGTATGTTCTGATCTTAGATGCCTTGATAGAAAACAAACATTCTGTATGTGAAGAATATTTTTTCTGATAACTTTAGAAGTCATTTCCTACTTGTTCGCAAATACAGTGATGAATCTTTGGCAGGTTTTATGCAAGAAGTTACATATATCACCTTGTTCCTATTCCCCTACCCACCTTTAAGAAATATATTTTAAAGAGAAAAATCAAAAACAAAAATACCAAAGACAAAACCAACTCAACAACAGTGACTTTCAGGTAGAATGAAAAATTAAATAACAATTTCTCATTTCTCTAGTTTAGACACTGTATTCAACTCAAGACCCTTTTTACAACCCAAGCAGAAACTGAAACGTTCTGTGAATTCATTAGCATTACTTTATCTGCAATATGCATCCCATTCTTGGGATCTCCTACTGCTTTCAAGTTCTCTTCTTCTCTTCCGTCTTTTGAATTTTGAGTAATTATAATAAAAATAACAGCAATTCTTCACTTTTTCCTTCTTATTTGATTGGATATCTCAGACTTTGCACAGTTAAAAGAAAGATATAAACATGTTTAAAACTCCGAATAATTATTGAATATAAGAATAGTTTATGACAATGGAAGTCTCTCATGGATGTATGTGTGCGCATGCACACAAACACACACCCACACAACCCTACACCACATTATTGAGGTTAAAAATCCCTGTTGTGTTTTTACCAACTGAATGGAAGTGGGCAGGTAGCATCATTTCCTTGAGAACTAGCCTCCTTGAATGTCACCTGTGAGTCACCAAGTAGCAATGAAATCTAGGGATTATTCCTATAGTTGATATAGTGGACCCTCTAACCCTCCTCTCACCTCTTCAACTCTTTTACCCTCTGCCTCCACCTCTTCATCCCAGTACAGAGAAGCAGAAGCTTAGACTTTCGTTTCTGTATGTTGTGGCTTTGAGCAACCAAAACTTTTCAAAGGAATTTACCCAGGCTCTTCTTCGTCCCTGTGGACCTATTTGCTAAGCTTCTAGTTCAAGCTCCTGTAGCAACTGTACTATGAGGAACTGGGAAAGCTGTATTACATAGGAACACAGTATTTAGAAACTTTGGAGAATTCCTAACAATTTTTTTTCCCAGCCCTATCGTTGCATAACTGGAATGGGCCTACTCTTACTCACTTTGGTCTCTCTCTTATTTTTTAAATTTCTCCAGAATAGATCCAGATCTTTTTCTGAACAAGGGAGGCAGTAATAACAGGCTAGGAGAAAGAGCTCTAAGTGAGGATTTTGAATTTGGCAGAAGCCACTGTGCTCAGAGAATCAGATGCTTTTATTTGAAACTGTTGGTGATACTCTCATCTGCAGCTTTCACATGTGTTGAGTGTACACTGAAGTTCAAATTAGGCAATGGAGTATAAATAATAGCATCTGGTAAGGACAACATAGAATTAAGGAAATGAGTACTTCTCAGACTACGGTTTTTATGCCTGAACAGCAATCTAAGGTGGCAGAATACAGATGATACTGCCTTTAAAAACTCTCATTTAAAGAAAGGATTATGTACACTGTAGGAACACTGATTCTTTAGAGAACATGATTGTAGCTATTTTTTATTTATCAGGACAGGAAAATTCCAGGAATTAGGGAAACTCTCCTTCAGAGTTCTTTAATTCTGAAGAGTGTCATCATGAGAAATGATTTACAGTACTCTTTGTGGACATGGTACATCCCTTTACCAACATTTACTCACATTGAGAATAACCATCACATTTCAGAATATCTGTTTGATTCTTTGAGAATGAAAATCAGTTTTACCTTGTTCACTCCAATATTAGAAATCACATTCCCACAATAAGTAAAATTACATATAATACACCTCAATTTCCCACAAAAAGGATGTGTAGTCGCTCATTTAGTCTCATTTAGCCTTGAAAATTAGCTGATTAACGTCATAAGTTGTGATTTACTCAAGAACACACAGGTGATAAATGGGTACACAAGCTTCTAGAACCAGATCTTCTGATTTCAAATTTCCTGTCTCTTCACTGTGTTATAGTAATGTTTTCTTCAGTGGTACGTATGTTTCTCAGATAGATTTTTGCCAGAACTTACTATTTGTGTTAGTATTGAATTTTTCATGCTTCGTCTTTAACTCTTGCTCAGTCAGTGAGCTATCTTGAACACGATAATTGCTTAGCACTTGTTTATGAATACTTCCTTCTTTATTGTAGAATCTAGGCTATTCTTAGCTTGTTTCTTGCTAACCTGCAAATTGCAGTTTGTAAGAAAATAGCTCAGAATGATCAGAATTGATCAGTAGAAATTTTTTAGCCTGTAATTTTAATAATGACCTATTTTCCTTTATTTTTAAATATTTTGTTATAAAATATTTCAAATGTACAAAAAGTCAGAGAATACTGTACGAATATGCATGCATCAACCACCAGATTTTAAAATACACTGTATTTGATTGTACTTGTTTTCCAATATAGTTGTAAAAAAAAAGTATTTTATGATTTAACCCC
The DNA here is from genome assembly GCF_001604975.1 of Cebus imitator. Taxonomy (NCBI): domain Eukaryota; kingdom Metazoa; phylum Chordata; class Mammalia; order Primates; family Cebidae; genus Cebus; species Cebus imitator. The sequence continues at coordinate 296,878 of NW_016107751.1, forward strand.
TCCATTGCCCTTCCTTCCTCCCTCTTCATATCTGCAAGTATCTGGTACCCTGAAGTTAACATGTCTATATTAAAAGCTTTGTTTTTGTGCAAATTTGGATGTGTATATCCATAAGCAGTTGACTAATTTTAAATGTTTTCAACTTAGAGAAATAACATTTTACTATATGTGTCATATTTTCTTTTTTTGACAAAAGCTTTATTGAGATTATTCACATATCATAAACTTTTGCTTTTCGAAATATACGATTATGCAGGTTTTAGTTTATTTACAGAGTTATGTAAGCACCAAAACTAGTTTTAGAACACTTTTGTCACTCCAGAGAAAAGACCTCATATCAATTAGCAATCACTCTTTTTTTCTCCCTGCCCTTCTAGCCCTTGCAAACCACTAATTTACTTTTTGTCTCCAGCGATTTGCCTGTTCTGGGCATTTCATAGAATTGAGTTATACAACATATAGCCTTTTGTTTCTGACTTCTTTCATTTAGCATTTTTTTTCCAAGTTCATTTATCTTACAGAACTCTCAGTACTGTATTCATTTTTGTTGCTGAATAAAATTCTGTTGTTTTGATATAGCCCATTTTGTTTGTCCATTCATCAGCTTAAGGGCTTTCAGTTGTTTTCTGTTTTTGGCTGTTATCAATAATGCTCCTGAGCAACTGTAAAAAATAATTTGTGAACATATGTTTTCAATTCTCTTGGATATATACCTAAGAATGAAATTAGAAGGCTGTAGGATAACTACATATATAATTTTGAGAAACTGCCAAATTGTTTTCCAAGGTGGCTGCACCTTTATACTATCTCATTTGCAAAGTGCATAAGTTCCAATTTCTTCATATCTTTACCAACACTTATTATTGTCTGTTTTCATTTTAATTTTAGCCATTCTAGTAGATGTAGAGTCATATCCCACTGTGATTTTGATTTGCATTTCTCTAATGAATAATGATTTTGAACAACTTTGTATGCACTTGCTGTCCATTTGACTCTTTAATTTGGTGAAATACCTATTCAAATTCTTTGTCCAATTTTTAATTTGATTACCTGTATTTTTATTTTGAGGTTGTAAGAATTCCTTATATACTCTTGATACAAATTCCTTATCAAATACATGACTGCAGATATTTTTCTCCCTTCTGTGATTTTTTTCTTGATGGTGTTTTTTTAAGGAAAAAAGTTTTGATTAATTTCAACTTATTTTAATGAATTTTGATGAAATTCAATTTATTCATTTTTTTCTCTTTTAGAACTTCTGCTTTAAGTGATATATGTGTATACATATGTATAAGAAATTGCTTATCCAAGGTTATAAAATTTATTCCCATATTTTATTCCAGAGTTTAATACTTTTAGTTCTTAAATTAAGGCATTTAGATTAATTTTGAGTTAATTTTTGTATATATTGTGTAGCAAAGATGCATCTTAATTTTTTTGCATGGGGCTGTCAGTTGCTTCAACACTATATCTTCAAAATACAATTCTTTTGTCATTGTATTGTCTTGCCATCCTTGTTAAAAATTAACTGATTGTAAATGTTAAGGTTTATTCTCTACTTTCAATTCAGTCCATGGATCTATGAGTCTATTTGTCTTGATTACCATGATTTTGTTGTAAATTTTGAAGATAAGAAGTTTGTGTCCTTACACTTTGGTCTTCTTCCAGATTGTTTTGGCTATCTTGGGTCTCCTGATATTTCATATGAATTTTAGAATTAGCTTTCCAATTTCTGCACTCAAGTTGGGATTTTGATAGGAATTATGTTCACCCTATATTCTGCAATCTTAACTCATTTCTTAATTGTGTGCGTGTATGTGTGTGTGTGCCTGTGTTTGTGCTTATCTTTTATAACTGCGTGACTGTGAGAACCGTAAATGTATTCTATTATTAGCTTTGTAGTAGCATCATCAATTTTAAGTTGATATGGCTTATGGCATCAGATTTTAACCTTCATGCCGAAAGACTTCGCCACAGTTAATATTATTCCAAAATCTTAGCATGTGATACAAACTTAGAGGTTGTCTATTGCAACCTTTAGGCAAAAACAAGGTACTCTTTCTGGTTTACTAATCCAATCAATATCCTCCTATATTCTGATTTGTAGATGCCATAGCAATTTTTAAATATCATGAACAGGGCACTATGCTAAATGTATTTTATATACTATAGCAATGAATCTTCATAACAACCTCAGTTCATGGTTTTCCTCCAAATTTATAAAGATAATGGATGCTGAATTTTACTTATCAAGTATCTAAGATTCTATGACCAGGCAGTAAGAGAGACAAGATGCAAATTTGGGTAAGCCTAACTTTAAATATTTACTTTTTAATATTCAGAAATATCTTTCTTATGTGAACTAAAATTTATCTTTGTGAATTTTCTGTCTATTGGTCTTAATTTTGCATTTTAAAGAACCACAGAATAAGCTTACTTATTTTAGCTTTATGTAAATTTTGCTGCATTTCCCTGTAGACTAATTATCAAGACTCTATAGACCTTTCACTAGTTGAAACAGTAGACAGTTTATTAATCAATGCCCTTAAAAGTTAGTGCTCCCTGCAATAAAATAATATGCCATAAGCTCAAACATGATAATCTAGATGTGGACTGGTTATTATTATTATTTTTGACTGGTAGACTAGGCATGTTCAGATAAATTGGATAAAATAGAATGTATAAAATGACAAGTCAAAAATTTTTGACACTTTGGCACTGATTTTGTAAAGAAAACAGAAGTAATATCTTTATCTGGAAATTATGTTAAAGTTAAATAGACCCCTTTTCAAATACAATTTTGTAAAGACTTTTATTTAGAAATTATTTTATTTAGAAGTCTTTGTTACAAATTATTAAGTACTTTGATATAACAAATAATGTTTTCATAACCCACTTAGGAAGCTATCATATAAAAGGTTATGAATGATTAGGAAAGAAGATAAGATAAATTAAAAACTGTACCCTTTATTATCATCTACATCCCACCCTTTCTCTGGAGTCCCCAAAGTCCCTTGTATCATTCTTATGCCTTTGTGTCCTCATAGCTTATCTTCCACTTATGATTGAGATCATACAATGTTTGTTTTTTTTATTCCTGAGTTACCTCCTTTCGAATAATGGTCTCTGATTCCATTCAGGTTGCTGCTGCAGCAAATGCCATTATTTTTGTTCCCTTTTATAGCTGAGTAGTATTCCAATATACATATATTAGAATATATATTGGTATATATATACACACACCCCACATTTTCTTTATCCACTTGTGGATTTGATGGGCATTTGGGCTGATTTTTTTGCAACTGCGAGTTGTGTGGCTATAAACATGCGTGTGCAACTATCTTTTTCGTATAATGACTTCTTTGAGTAGATACTCAGGAGTCTGATTGTTGGATCAAATGGTAGATCTACTTTTAGTTCGTTAAGGAATCTCCACACTGTTTTCCATATTGGTTGTACTAGCTTATAGTCCCACCAACAGTATAAAACTGTTCCCCATGCCAATATCATTAATTTTTTTTTATTATGGCCATTCTTGCAGGTAACCAAACACCATCTGATCTTCAAAAACTTATTGAAATAAAAATTAATTAATTAATTAAAACAATAAAAATAAAAAGAGAGTGTGTTAGAGATGACGGATAGGCGCAGAGAAAGACAGACAGCTACAGAAGCTGCCTTGTTTCTTTTCAGTTCCCAGATACATTTCCCATGGGGCCCAGCTATTCTTTATTTATCATATTTCAATTGTGGCAGTCCTCTCTGTATTCCTACATCTTTTTCTTGCACCAAATTGTGTGTGTCTCCACTCCCTCCAACCAATAATGCCCCTAACTAAAACTTTATTGCTATCCACTATCAATCAGAAGCTCAGCCAAGACAGCAGGTAAAGACTGAGTATACCTATTTCTCTAGATACTATAAAAATCTATCTCTGTATTAAGTCAAGCCAGCAGAAAGCTGCAAACTAGTTGTATTTTTTATTGTCAGTCTCTTTCCAACTGCCATAGAATAGCTTCTTCTATACTGTGTCTAGGGTAGTACCAACAGCCTCCCCCTTTTATTAGGGACTCTTTAAGAAGCAGTGAAATGCATTGCCTCAAATATATAAATGTTGTTGAGGAATATGCTCATGATATTGTGGTGTCCTTCTTATAAAACTCTTAGAAGGAATATCTTCCTTGTCTAAGAAATAAATCTATTTCTTGCTGAAAAAAACATTTTTTCAAGGACACAGAAATAATTTCAAAATTTATGTAAATGAATGCTAGAAAACTTAAAATATAGAAATCTATTTGCTTGTATTAGACTTATTTCTAATTCAAATTTATGTCCTGACTCACTGTTTAACTTTAAAAAAATTTCCTTCTGGATTCCAGTGTAGTGGCTGACACCTGTAATCCCAGCACTTTGGGAGCTTGAGGCCGGTGGATCACAAAGTCAGGAGCTCCAGACTAGCCTGGCCAACATGGTGAAAGCTTGTCTCTACTAAAGATACAAAAAATAATAATAATAATAATTAGCAGGGCACGGTGGTGTGCACCTGTAATCCCAGCTATTTGGAAGGCTGAAGCAGAAGAATTGCTTGAACCTGGGAGGCAGAAGTTGCAGTAAGCCGAGATCACACCATTGCACCCCAGCCTGGGAGACAGAGTGAGACTCCTTCTAAAACAAAACAAAACAAAACAATAACAACAACAACTGGCCTTTATATTTAAATCATATGGGAAACATATTTTTGGATGTGTTGATTGTTTGAGGTGTAATTTATTCTACAAAAAATAGTGAGGAAAAAAAATAATTATGACCAGCCTTGTTGCTGTTTATACCTCAAAAAATATATGTAAATTCATTTTGAAGCAGTCATTGAACCATTTACTCTGAGGGAATTTATCCAAAATTCTCCCTAGCTAAAATTAAATTTAGGGCCTTAGAACTTTTCATCAGAGATATTATTTTAATTGTATTTTTAAGTTTTTAATTTGTCTTCTTGATCAATTCTTTCTGATTTTTCCATTCCTGAAACATGCATATCTGCTTGTTCCTAAGCTGAGCACCAGTCTTTCCATTTCATACTCAAAAATCACCTATGCACCCACGTAACACCCATAGGTGTTACGTCATGGACTCAGAATGATTGATGCTATAGGCTGCCTGGGTCCCTCTGTCAAGAGTGATTCCGTGACTAAATTCTGACACAGTGGGAAAGAGCACTAGATTTCTACTTCTGTCTATCACAGAGATACAGGGAAGAATGGAGACATACCTGTGAGGTATTTATCATCCCAATTCTAACAGCTGATTGAATGCTAAGGGTAGAAATAAATGACTCTCCTAGTGTCATTTTGAAATTGATCTTGATTTAGTTTTCCAAACTTATTTGCTATTTTAACATCTCATAATTCGTTCTTCAGTTAAACTGAAATAGATAGAGATGATAGATGATTGATTGATAAGCAAACATGTAGATCATATTCTTTAAATAGATGGATAGATAGATAAGCAAACATGTAGATCATATTCCTTAAATTCCTGTTCAGCCGTAAGAGATCTTTCTTTGTTCCGGAATTATTTGTTATTTCTTTTTCCTACTTTCACATTTGAGTGTTTTTGTTTTTAAATGTATAACCAAAATGTCCACATATTAGGGGGAGTGTGTGTGTGTGTGTGTGTGTGTGTGCATCTGATTTGCCCACCATCATGATTAACAGTAACTGCCCTTTCAGAATTTTTTTTTTTTGAGACAGAGTCTTGCTTTGTCACCCAAGCTGGAATGCAGTGGCAGGATCCTGGATTCTGGGCATGTCCTGGACTGGCACGTCCTGGATTATGGCTATTTGAACTAATCAACAAGGTTTCCCTCATCAGTCACATGCCAATTGTTTATTTCCCTTATAGCATAAAAATAATTTATAATTTCTATGGTTGTTATCAGAATTTTAAACTATGAATAACGAGGCAAATTTTATAGAATTTAATAACTGTGTGTCCTCACATTGTTTTCAAAGGGTTGTCACTTTGTTTCATTTTATACACACACATACACACACACACACACACACACACACACACACACACACACACATGCTTTTAGGGACCGTTAATCCATTTTACGTATATTAAAAGTTTAATATTAAAGTTAGAGAGTAACAAATAGTTTAATTCAACAAATTTATAATACTTCAGGTTCCTCTATTATGTTACTGTCAGGCAATAATAAAATTTGCAATAAAAAATCATCAGTGCAGAGAGCACATTGTTAACTCATCTCAATTTTGAAAAGCTCCAATATATTCAGAAATTCTTTCTTAAAACGTGAACACCTTGATACCAGATTTATCTTTTGATGCCACATAGCAGATGGTGAATTACTTACCTAAATAAGGGCATCTAAGGACAACAAGCCTGCTGTCTATTCCTTTCAGTGTCCTTGTTTCCAGCTTACATCCTAATGATAACTACAGTTTTTGTGACTTCTCCTCTTTTCTTCATTCCAAATAATAATCGTAATCATGATTAAAGTCTAATCATCATATTAATTGACTCTGCTACCTTTTAGCATCTTTATCATCATGTGGGCATAATTCACAAACTTCAGGAGACAGCCTGAGAAGAATTGATTGATTTCAGAATTTCCCTATTTATATTGGATGGTATCTTCCTCTCATTGCTTTATTTTTGTTCCTTTTCATCTAAAATTTATTTTTGACAGAAATAACCACAGCAGAATATGATCTGATGAATTCTGGTCTTTCGTTTCCACATGTCATTTTATAATTGACTCTTGCATCTTCTTTGGTCTTATAGGATGTAAAATAATTTTTAATCTTAGCAAATAAACAAGCAAATGAAAATTTGGGCCAAATGAAACTTTGAAACAAAGAAACAAACAGAAACACTGCCAACAATAGTACCGAGACATTTTCTAGTCCTCTTTGCTTTTATTTTATGATCATGAACCAATTATGCATTCTAAGAAATGTGATGGTAGCCTTCTGAGCCCCTCATGTTGATTCATCCTTATGAGATGAGAAAAGCAGAGGGTGTTTCTTTCACTTCGTAAAGTCTCAAATCTGATAATTGATAGAGGCGGGTGTCATTCTTTAAGTCCAACTCTAGTGTTCCTTCTTCCCTGATATTTTTTTGGTGGCAAATCAAACTATGGCACCTAAAAATTCAGCATGGGATTCCATAGGTGGCCATTTTGGGTAAAATAGCTGTATTATACAAAAAGTACATTTCTGATGATAAATTTCACCTGTGAATCACTACGAAATGTAACCAATTTATTCATTATTCTGACTAATTTAGCTTCAAACTTGGAGAAGTAAAGTATGACTGACTAAGTGCATGCTTCAGTCTGATAGGGTTTCTTTAGAAAACTTGAAATGATCAGAGATGTTAATTGCTTTGCTGCTGGCTTTAGTCCCTCTTTCAGAGAATCTTGTCTGTAATGTTTTCTGCTAATCTCATTCTGTGCACAAGCAAGAGCTGCTTCCTATCCATTTGGTTTCTAAATATGCCACTGTTCACTTAATTTATTTTCCTATGTTGTTCAGCTTGGGTTTTCTATTTCTTTTCCATGACAAATAGGAACATTAAAAAATACAGAGATAGGAATAAAATTCAAGTTTCTTATCTTTCTTTATGTTTTTTGTTTGTTTGTTTTAATTAGGAAAACACTACTTTGGTACTTACATATCTATTACATTCCAACAGGTTTTTTGATCAATAAATTATGCGGATGAGGTGAGTGTTCTTTTACAATCTTTTAAAGAGTTCCCTGCTTTTTAAAGGGTAAATGCCTTTTCCCTTCATATTTGAAAGTACTTAAATAGAAAGAAACTAATACTGGTCATGTTCCTTCATTTTTATATTAATTCAACAGTGATTTGTTAAGCCCCTTTCCTATGTGCTGTTAGAGACTAGGGAGTTGAGGATAAATAATCACAGCCACCATGAGATACTTACATTCTAATGGGAGACGGGGCGAGGAAGGAGTGAGGGCAGGTGGGTAAAACAAGATGAGTACATGTGAGCTAAGTTCTAAAGGATGAGTAAGAATTAGGCAAGTGAAAATGGCATGGAGATGGGAGCAGACAGGGAAGTCCAGGCAAAGGCGATCATGTAACTAAAAGCATGAAGAAAAGCAAGAGTCCTACATCCAGGGCAACTCAAGCAAGGTAGAATTACCAGATCAAAAAGTGTAAGGCAGAGAATGGAAGTAGATGAGATTAGAGTGTGATAGAAATAAGATGACAGAAAGTCAGTACACCTTGTTAAGTAGTTTGGAATTCATATGTAGGTGATATAGGGGAACTGTCAAAATGCTTAAAGCATGGCTTTATTTTTGTGATTAACACAGATTACTCTAAAATTTATGCAGTGAATGGAGTGAGAAGCCTAATAGCATTGATTAGATGGTCTCAATTTCAAATATTCCATTGTCCCTATGAATTCTTTTCGTTCATGAAACAACATGAACTATTTCTTATGATTTAGTAAATATGACATTGCATTACTCTGTAAAATGAGGACAATAATATTTGTATGACATCACCGAAGGAAGAGAGACTGTATTATCACTTTAAAGTTCTAACACAATACATGAATTTAATGGATAGTGACTTTCTGACATCTTGAATAAATACTTATTTTTGGTACCTATGACATGTTAGATACTGTGTTAAGTGCTAACATCTGGGTACTAATTTAATTTGGATAATAACCCAATATGGAGATGTCATATAATAACAGCTCACTATAATGATATGTGCTGATTATGTGTTATGTGTGCTATAATATCTTATTTTAGTCTCATAGTAGCTCTGATAAGGAGTTGTGGTTATTTCCCATTATAAAAATGGTTAAACTTGTTCAGAGAGCTTTATTTAAAGTTTTACAACTAGTAATGATGGCGATAAAACTAAATCTAGCACTGTGTGCCTTTAAAACACATTGGTTTAGAATGTGCCTTTAAAGCCTATTGGTATAGAATGGGTCCGCAACACAGTGTGTGGTACTGCCCTGGGAGGAAAATGAGCATTAGAGTCTAATAGTTTAACCGGGAACTCACAGCAGTGGTGGAGCCATTCTAGCCCAATTCTCAGATTTCAGGTACAGTGTCCTTTCCGTTGCACTAGAGCTGTCTTCTTACCTTATCCATAGGCTGCACTCAGAAAACCAATGCTTCTCATGACCAACCTCAGACTTTGTGGCTCTGATTGCCTTTGGGATTGTAAAGCAGTGCTTAGGCCTGAATGTGTATGCACACACACAAACACACACACACCCCACACACACACATCCCATGATCAATGAATGATCGCCTGTTTTCTGGGTTGTGTCTCAAAATATCTTGATTGTATTTTATTGCCATCTATTTTTAAAAAAGAGTAGTGGAATTTGATTTACCAGATTACATAACTAACCAGAGTACATCACTCCTCAATCATTTATTACAGGCTTATCTCAAACTACGTAAGAGCGGTTTTTAAAATTTTTTTTAAAGAATATTTTAGATCACTAATTTCTACTTTTATTTTCTATAAATGATCTAAAATTTTTCAAATTTGGGAGAAAGATTGAAGTTGCAGTTTATATAGCCCAATTAATTTTTTTTTAGTATGTCAGCCCTAGATGTGAAAAGTAAGTAACAGCCATTTCAAATTCCAATAATGAAAAATATAATAAAATATCTCTTCATTTATTTCTTTACTTATTATATATACAAATCACCCAACTGTCTGTTATGAAATCAATTCCACTGGGATCTTGTTTCTCTCTCTTTCTGTCTCTTTCTCTTGGCTTTCATTGCTAATCTTTGAATTTCAAATTTGAATTATTGCATACATGATGGGAAGGACAAGCTTTCTTGAGAAATAAAAGGGTTTCTAAGTCCCAAAATCTTTAAAAGCGTCCAACTTCCAACACAAAATAAAATGCTTCCACTTTTTCCTCTTTAAATTTTATATATTCATTTTTTGTTTTATTTTTAATAGTTTATACCTTCACTTGGTTCAAAAGCCAAAATAATACAACAAGGCAAACATTGAGAAGTCTCCTTTCTATTCCTTTCTCCTGTAAGTAGCTGTTTTCATTTTTTGGTATAATTTTAGACATATTTGAGTGAACATAAATACACACTTTTCTGCCCTTATCTGTTATTTCATAAAATAAAGCACAGCATATAAAACTTACTTTTTTTCTTTAAACAGTGGTATTCATTTTCCATTATTGTTGTAACAAGTTTCCATAAATTTAGTGGCTTGAACAACAGGAATGTATTACTTTATACTTCTGGAGGTCAGAAGTCAAAAATCAGTTTTTCAAGGCTAAAATCAAGGTTTGCCGCTGTGGTTCTTTCCAGGGGCTCCAAGGAAGCATCTGTTGCCTTTTGCAAATTCTAGAGGCTGTTTTGGCATTTCTTGGCCAGTAGCCAAACCACTCCAATATTTGTTTCCATCTTCCCATTGTTTTCTTCTGTCATCAAACCTCCCTTCAGCTTCTTGTTATGGGAACAATTTGAGGATACATTTAGGGCCCACCTGGATAATCCAGGATAACTTCCTCATCTCAAGAGCTTTAATTTAATCAGATTTGCAAAGTCCCTTTTGTCACTTAAGGTAAGACTCAGGTTCTGAAGATTAGGATGTAGATATCTTGGTAGGGGGTGTTATTGTTCATCACAACACAGCAACATATTCTAAATATCAATCCATGCCAGTCATTGGGTAGGCAGTTCCTTTACTTTCTTTTTATAGTTGTATAGTACTTCATGTATAGATTTACCAGGGTTTATTTAACTAATTTCCTAATCATGGATATTTTTTGCTTTTACAAACAATGCTGCAATGAACAACCTTATAAAAATAACATTTTGGACATGTACAGTTATACAATGTACTATATATAAATATAAATCTGTAAAATAATATCTAAAGGATATATTACTAAATATTAACTTCAATAGTTATTAAACAACAGTAAAATTGTATTAAATGCATATATGTTTATAAATGGACTTTTTATAATTAGTTCATATTTCTGAGGCTAAATCATACTATTTGTTAGAATGATATAGTATTAAATGTTAATTTTATTTTTCTTCTTACAGGTGTGAACTTTAAGAAATCTTGTTCACACATATAGCTAATAATTAAAGGGGTTACAGCAATATCTCTCAATTCTTTAAATTCTTTTGTAATCTCGTATACAAAGCAACATAGTGATCTATCACTCACAACGAAGGACTTATCAACTGGCATGTCAATTAAATGCTTCTATAACTTTTGTTACATGCAAATAGTTGGAAAACACTGAATTACCAAATTTTATCATTTCTTTCCCATTCGTCAGAATCATTCACCTTTTCAATATTGAAAATAGTATTTTGAAAATTATTGCTACATTTTGGCTGTTCTGGGATTTTTACCTTCTAGAATAATGAAAGATGTTAAAATCTAGAAGGCAAGAAATAAAATGTAAGCTGGGGAAGAAAAATTATGAAGCAAAGTTAGGAAAAGAGGCAGAACTCAACTACGTGTTCCTTCTTCAGCAGATCAGTTTTGCTTCTGTGCACTTAACAGAGTTGAGGATCTGAAAATTGATTCCTTTAAAATATTGCTTTTTGCCTACTCTTGGGGAATAATGAAGCTCCCAGGGTTCATACCTTACCAATATAAAGAACAAAGATATACACTCTTTCAAATTATATTCCCAGACACCAAAGGTTATACTTTTACACTTTTCCTAATGGCATACATAAATTTTGAAAGTACTGCATTACAGTAAAGGGTTTCTGAAATAATCTTTCTTCAAGAGCAAAGATTGTCTCATCTACATTAATTAAATTCTCCGGAATAACTCCTGGTGCCTTCCAAATATATGTAAGTAATAAAAGCTTGTGGATTGGGTGAGAGAAAGTTATGAAGAATAAATGTGATGTGTAAATACCTTGTTCAAATTTGGTCAGCTTTCTGTTCATCTGCCAGTTTCTTTTAAGGGAGTCAGAACCTTGGCCCTAACAGGCAGTTCAGTTGCTATTTTAGAACAGTAGCAAGGCAGTAAGTGAGACTGTTCCTGCTGGTTCTGATATCTGGCTAGGGCTCCAAAGCAGAGCACAATGGGTGCTACATGCCCAAACATCCTAGAAAGGTGCTAGACCATCCAGGTAGAATTTGTTGGAAGGTGGCTTAAATTGGTTCCATAACATCTAACCTATCACCACCTCCAGCCTATATATAAGAGGAGGCTAGTAAATTAATGGGTGAGAACTGATGAATGAAGATTTCCTTAAGAAAAATTTTGGAGTGCTGTGTTTTTTTCCTCTCCCATTTCTTGGGGAATGTGCTCTTCTTCAACTTAGGCCAAATAAATATGACTTCAATAGAACCATCCCAAGGGTAGGGAGGTAGAAACACTCACGCCTGACTCTCACTGTCAAAGAAATAGCTCAAAAATGTCTGGTGTTAGCTGAGAAGCAGAACAAAGAGAGAGGGCTCCATAGGGGATGGTTTTTACTTCCATTGTCTGCTGGAAAAAGATCGGAGTTTTTCCTTAGATTAAGAGGTTGTTGAGTATTGTAGGCAAGCTGGAGCTGGATGGCATGACTCCAAGATCTGTGTGGGATGTTTGCAAGAAGAGAGCAGCTGGAGAGGATGAATGTAGGAGATATTTGAAGAATTTTCAAGACAGAATACTGATATGTAGGCACCAGCCTTCCAGAGAGCTTCAATTTTCACTTTAAAACAGTATCAGTCAAATAAGAACTTTCTCTTTTTTTTAACCTCCTCTTCTGCTCACCAGCCTCCTTCTACTCTTGAAAATATGGGATGATAACCCAGAATCAGTAGAGCAAATATAGGAGGGTTGGAACATGGAAAGTAAAAAGACCCCCAATCCCCACTTTTCATTACAGGTTTTCTAGCAATGGCCAGTCTCAGGTGTGAGAGAAGCCTTGATTGGGGATGAGACTGGAATTATAGTATTAGATTTGACTGAACATTTAATACTTGAAAATGAGATTTTCTTAACAATGAAGGTGACCAAAAACCATTCACATCTGATATGATTTTCTGTTGGTGACGGGAGATCTAATAGCCAGGGATTGTGAGAAACTATAGTCATTTCCTGTTAATGTTTCGTGTGAAACTCAATAAACTGGTTACATAACAATACCCAACATGTTCTTTTTTTAACCCAAGATTTCAAAATGATTTGTTGAGGAATCATACATATCCTCAAATGTGAACTTCCTTATAACCAATTTTAATGAACTATGCAGTAGAATCTGATGTGAGTATCAAAAGGAACAGAGAAGTTATACTTCAGTGTAGGAAGAGAGAATGTCAGCCCACTGCCTTAACTCTTGGCATTTTGAAGAAATTTGACAGAGCCCACCTCCAGATTTTACTGGGGTGGGGGAAAGAAGAGAAAATGAAAGATACATTTTAAACCACTTTCAGCAGGAAAAGTTATTTCCCTATTTAGAGTCTGGAATGGAAACGTAGTTCCCATTAAGTAATTTTTACTTACTTCTGTATAATCCAATTAAACACCCCTCATATTCACACTCTCCTGCAGTCACTTAGATGCTACCCAATCCAATGTTGTGTGGGCACTGTGTTTCTGTGTTTTCGTCTTAGCTTTTGAAATACCCAAATTCTTCATCCTCACTAGCTTCAGGTGAATTTTTTAGTTGGAAAGTACTCTGGATAATATCTAATATTTCTTGTGTGTTCCCTTTGTGACAACTTATTCTAAGCACTTTATATGTATTATTTATTCAGTTATGACAATAACTTCTATTATTGGCATCATTGTTATTCTCATTTAAAGATGTTTCAGTAAAGGCACGGAAAAGCTGAATATCTTTTATTGTTGGTAAGCGTAGGGCCTGAATTTGAACCTAGGTATTCTGCTTCAGAGCCCCAGTCCTCCAATCTCATTATAAACTGCCCTTAAGAGAAACTTGCTTTTGCATTCCAGGTTGACAGGCAGGGTGGCAACACACGTAAAAAGCATCTTAGGTACCACTAGTCAATCTCTTTTTGAAGTAGCTTCCATTGGAATTCTGTAGGTGTTGATTTATTTTTACATAACCAATGTTCATAAGCCTGAAGCTCAAATGTTTACGATAGGAAGTAAGACAGTTTTAAAGATCAAATTTCCAAGTTCAGGGACCATGAAATGACAACTTAAAATCAGGAGTAATGAACTGTAAAGATAAATCAATACATGGAAACATGGGATGAGTATTTTAAGCAGCTGAAATAACTTGTACTTACACAAAAAGAAAGACAATATTTGTCCACATCAGATTGTATTTTCCTGAGATTGCTGCAAAAATAGCTCTCATTCCACCAGCTCTACTACCATGACTTTGGAAAATATAATCTGCCATGTTGACCTAAATGTTCAAAAATAGGCAAGAATTACCAAATTCCTCACATTTCCTTTCATAGCAAAAACTCAGAGTTTATAAATTTCGGAAACTTACTACCCATGTTTTAAAATTTCTCTTTCGCATTGTCGATGTTTTCGGCACCTTCTTAATGCCATTTCTTTTGCTGGGTCAATTATTCTTCAAAGACAGTGGCATAAGAAGTAATGTGTCACATGCATGGCCTTTTACTGCATTATGTTCTAGGAATAGTCTCCTAGGGCTTTTGTGAATCCCGCTTCCTGGGAGCCATTCTAGACTCTTCTCTGAGTGATGTGCTCTCTTCTTCTCCCCCATCCTACTTCTCCAGTCCCCCTCCTATTCTAGCTATGTGGGCTGCCCCATTCTGCTAAGTGCAAGACTAATTTCTATTATCAAACAGAATTTATTTCAAGGAACATAGGGTGCCATTTTTAATTCTACTGCAAATCTCAATTTGTTGTCTATTAAGTGCCAGGAGCATACTCATGTCTCTAAAGGTTATTGTTGGGGAAAGGGTTTTTTCCCCCTTCAGGTCCACACAGCCGCAGCTCTCTGATGAAGTTTTGAAATATGAGCTGTGGAGGGGCCAGAGGCAGTGATGGTGATTTACCTGCCAGCAGTTGTTAGTTTCTCAGTGGTCTAAAAGGAAATATCAGAAAACCAACCTGACTTGTGGAGAACTGTGAGAAAAATACTCTTAAAACTTTAAGGTGGCAATGCCAACATTCAATGGCCTCTCCTTCCCTTTGAGGAAGCCTCCTGGCGCCAGGGTGACAGAATGAGATGTATGAGTTCTGCTTTAGATGTCTTCCAATCTGGCCTTTTGTCTGCTATTCCAGCATCACAAAAATAACTTAGGGTGAGAAATTTACAGTCCAGCATGTATATTCTCTCATTACTTTACTAAATAATTTGAGATGATTAAGCAATTAAATTTACTCTAATGTTACTGTAACTGGGTTTTCATGATAAGAGTTTCTTAATGTTACAAGAAGGCTGATCCTTTGTGTGGATTGAATTGTGCCCTGTTTAAGACATGTCCAAGTGCTAACCAGTGAATGTGACCTTATTTGAAAACAGGGCCTTTGCAGAAATACTCAAGTTAGCATGAGGTCATTAGAATGAGCCCTAAATCCAATGACTGGTGTCCTTATAACACAAGGAGAGGACACAGAAAGACATACACAAAAGGCATCTGACCATGTACAGATGAAGGCAGAAATTGGAGTGATGCAGCTATAAGCCAAGGAAGGCCAAGGACTATGAGCAACCCCAGAAACTATACAGAATGATAGGGAGGATTCTTCAAGAGCTTTCAGAGGAGCATGCCCTTGCCAACACCCTGATTTTGGATGTTTAGCCTCTAGAACAGTGAGAAAATAAATTTTTGTTGCCGTAAGCCATCCCATTTGTGGTCATTGTTGCAGCAGCCCAGAGAAACTAATGCAGCCCTATATATGAAAAATATGGTAATATCCTTATATATTTTTCCCAGGAGCAATAAATATAGTAGCATAGAATACAGATTCTAAAACCAAACTGTCTGGGTTTAAATCTCATCTCTGCCAGTTACTAGCTATACGACATTGAACAACTTAAACTTTGTCTTTCCCAATTCCTTCATCTTTAAATGGGGATAATAGAAGTATATAAATTATAGAGTCATTATAAATATTTTAAAAATTAATATCTGTATAGAACTTAGAATAGGACCCTGCACATATTAAATGCTATATAAGTGCATAAGGGCTTTTTCATTTCGGAGGGGCTCTCCAATATACTTCCTCATAACCACACCTGAAAATTTTTTTCTACCACAAAATCTTACTTTTGTTTGCCTATTAACCTATCTGTAGTTCAATAACGTTATCACAAAATTCCATTTTTATGTCTACTTAAAGTCTTGGTATACTTTCAATAAAAATTAATATTCATTCTTATAATATGTGGTTTAAATCCATATTATTTCACTGTAATATGTCTTGATAGAGTTTGAGAATACTGAATTAGGATATTCAGATGCTTTATTTAAAGCATTTAATGCTCATTGATTACTGATTTGACCATTATAAATGTATATTTGATTTTCTGTGTGTGTGTGTCATATACAAGTGTGATTAATCATGTATGTTGGTGTGTGAACATATGCACATATAAAGCATTTTTATCAGCTGTTTCTGACATTATACCACAGAGAACAATCTGAACTGTCAAAGAAAATATCTTGAGTAAGAATCCCTCGAGCTAGTTCATATGATATGTTGCTTTCATTTTCCCAGCTTTGCAACTACCTGAATAGATTAAAGGATTAAAGAAAACTTGTTCATTAGAGATTTAAAAAAATGGCAGTGTTTGTAGGGTCAGGTATAGTACCCGCATGACATGGATCAAATTATTCGTCCAAATAATTTGAATTATTATAATTATATTTGGATGGTGTGTGTGTGTGTGTGGTGGGAGGGGGTTTGGTTGTTGTTTCATATTTTCCATTAGGGGACATAAGTATTTACAGTAAACCCACAGTGAGTTCAGATGAAGCAAGAAAGATAAATATTTCTCTTCAAAATTTCTGAGGCTAGAAGAAGTAAAGTAGAAGTGATTAAATGCATAATGAAGCATCCATAAGCAAACTAAATAATTATCTTTTTACCTTGTACTTTATTATGACAGGTTTATAATATGTATCTCATATGATGTGAAGATTCTATTAATGAGGCATGCATCCACTTATTGATGTCATTACATATAATTGCAGTTTTGACACAGATAACCTACCTTTCTTTTCTCCCACCTTCGTCCTTCCTTCCTCTCTTCTTCCTTTTCTCTATTCCTCCCTTCTCCCCTTCCTCACCTATTCTCTCATTCCCTTCTTTCCTCTTTCTGTTTAAATAAAGGTCTCATGATTTTTGTGTGTGTGATTTTTGTTTTGTTTTGTTTTGCTTAAAATCCCCTATTTTTTAATCCCATCAAAAAGTGGTCAAAGGAAAATAGACATTTCTCAGAATATAGACAAATAGACAATGAACATATGAAATAATGCTCAACATCACTATTTATCAGAGAAATGCAAATTAAAACCACAATGAGATACCACCTAACTCCTGCAAGCATGGCCATAATTAAAAAGTCAAAAAACAATTGATGTTGGCATGAATGTGGTGAAAGGGAAACACTTTTATATTGCTTGTGGGAATGTAAATTAATACAACTGCTATGGAAAACAGTATGGATATTCCTTAAAGAACTAAAAGTAGAACTACCATTTGATCTGACAATCCCACTGCTAGGTGGTCTACTTAAGGGAAAGAAAGTCATTATATGAAAAAGACACATGCACATGCATGTTTATAGCAGCACAATTCACAATTGCAAAGATATGGAAACAATGTAAGTGCCCATCAGCCAACCAGTGGATAAATAAAATGTGGTATAGGTACACCATGGTATGTTACTCAGCCATAAGAAGGAAAGAAACAATGTCTTTTGCGACAACTTGGATGGAGATAGAGGCCATTATTCTAAGTGAAGTAACCCAGGAATGGAAAACCAAATATTGTATGTTTTCAGTTACAAGTAGGAGCTAAGCTATGAGCATGCAAAGGCATAAGAATGCTATAAATGGCATCGGGTAATCAGCAGGGAAGGTTGTGACGCAGGTGAGGGATAAGAGACTACACACTGGGTATGGTGTAGATTGCTCAGCTGATGGGCGCAGTAAAATCTCAGAAATCGCCATGAAATACTTTATTCATATAACCAAAAACCACCTGTACCCCGAAAACTTTTCAGATTTTTAAAAATTCTCTATTTTGGATACATTCTTGAACTTTCCTAGGAAAATACATTTGCTTCATGGATGAAGAAATGTATCAATTTTAAATGTAATTGAATATTTGTTAAGCAAAAATATCTTGCAATTTTTGTTCATGGAAAACACTGCTTCCATATTTCAGATGAGATCAGGCTCATTTAGGGTGTTATGTCTGTAGGCTGCTTCCATGTTTCAAACTGGAGATTGTTAAAAGTTATAGTTCATGAAGTTATCACTGATACCATCTGGATGATGCCTGGCAGTACAAAAAGCCTGCACACATATATCAGTTAAGGCTTTTTTTCCATTCCAGTAGGTCTTAGTGGAACTCCATGTGGAAATGAGTCTATACAAGGAAATAACATTGTTCAGGTTTGAAGGAGAACAACAGAAGGCAAGTGAAGTATGTAAGAGTTTTATGGAATGTGAGCTGAGGAACAGCTAATAAAATTATGCCTGCATGACTCTGCATGAGAGGAGGGTCAAGGAAGGTGAATGTTAAATTACCAAAGGAAATATTTCAAGGAAAATCCAAGACTTAAATTAGCTCCCCCTTTCTTATAACTGAGACCTAGAGGCCTAGTTTGTTAAACTCAGGACTGGTGACTTTATTGATGAAAGTCAGTTTTGAGACAGGATAGGACAGCAATGTGGGTCTTTGAACTTGAATGGCCTTGGAAGAATAATGTTTTAAAAAATCTTGAGCAAATAGGGGATAAGAATCTAATCTGAGGTTACCTACCAGCTTCAGCATCAAATAACTGCATTTTTATCCCATTTCAGGTTGTCCTTAGAATGAGACTGTTATCTTCATCTACCGGTGCCATAGGACAGCATCTGACAAGCTCTTAGAAATCGTGTGGTTAGGGGAACTAATCCCAGGGTGATTTTCAAGGATCTCTAAGATACTTCGTCATCTCCTCCCTCCTAGGTAAACACACACACACACACACACAATTTTCTTCTTTTCCCTGAGATACATTGTCTTTACATACAAAATGATTATCAACAGTAAAATGATAAAATAACCAATTTTAAGTAAGTGGGTCTAGTCACCTTTATACTAATCATTAATTCATAACTTTTTTAACCACCTAGAACCTCTTCTATTATTTGCTGTCTACTTTATGAACCTTAAGAGTTGAATAAAAGAAGTCTTCACAAAAAATTACTCATAATAAGTAACAATTCATTTCCATTAGTTCCTTCGACTAAGTAAGAGCCAGCTGAAGATTCGGTAATCATAAATATAGCCAAGGACAAAGAAACCCAAGAGGTTATAACCTGGAAAATAATCACACCCAGAGAATGTCATTGTGAAGATTAAGTGTGTTCATATGTGTAAAGCACTTAGAGTGGTTCCTGGTGCATGGGCTTACTATAAAAGCGCTTCCTGCTCTTGATATTTTAATTGGTCTGTGAAGACTTACAGCAGGCACATGTATGACTCCCATAAAGTTTAATCGTGTATAATCAGTGGATTTTAAAAATTAAAAACATTTATTAAGTATAGGGACCTTGCATTAGACAACAACAGCATGTACCCCCCTGGGGGGGAGGTGCTGTAATGGCATTGATTTTCATAGTCATCTCCTATGTAATACAGGTTTTTGTACGTAGGCACTCAATCTGTTGATATGTTCATATTTTCATGATGTATGAGACAGCTTTTATAATTTGAACTGACTACCTTGTGGCCAGTTGTATCACTTACAGTTAACACTGACTTGCCAGATTTCTTAACAGTGACAGCAAGAATAATTGCCCCAAACTAGAAATTAAGCCAAGCTTTCCCTTAATGAATAGTAGAGAAATAACTAAGAACAGAAATGAGGAAGAATTAGGAAGATAAAGGACAGTCTAAGCTAAGCTTCTACCATGCATACTTGATTAGCCTTCCCTTGATTTATGCTTCATATTTGTAAACCCCTCTGTAAACTGTAAGTGCAACAAAGGTATTTTATTTTACTGATTTTTATTATATTTCTGATCACTGTCTCCAACCAGGCTACATCTGTAAGAAAAAGAATCATGGTGACAGGTCCCAGATTTTAGTTGCATTGGGCAATGTTTTCTTTTCCAGGGCTGAAGATAGCAGCCCTATGAAGCAGAGATCCAATAGCATTCAGTACACTGAACCTATTCTTGCTCAAAAGCAGGTATTCAGGGTTGTGACAAAGATTGCCAAAGACCAGTCAGCGAGAATGAATAAATAGTATTGTGTGCAGCTGGCTCATTGTATGGTATCTAACAACACATCAACCAGAACTGATTATGTCAAAGCAGAATTCTCTAAGTTAGAGTATTGGAGTCAGCACTTCCTAAAGGATAAACAGCTCAGAATATGCCTTTGTAAGAACTCTGAGGCTACTCTTGAAAGCTGAAGGGTGGTTTTGAAATGTTCAGTGACTCCATTAGACTGTGTGTTGAACATGTGAACATCTCCTCCATCTCTTTTGTCAGATCTGGACATTTTTCTTTTTAACATTGTATTTTTTAACAGTATGTTTCTTGTGAAATGCTACAATAGTTTGTTAACAAGTCTGTAATCTGCTATTACAAAACCACTGATGACTTGCATAAGGTTAGTTGTTAAGTTTATTTTAAATATAAGGGAAGCAGACCCTCGAGGAATATGAGGGTAGGATGGGGAAAGAGACTCACTAAGACAGTAGAAGAATTATTATTTAATTTTAATCCCCTTTTTATCCTCTATAAGAATTACATACTCTGTCGCTAGCATTTTAGTCTTTAATTATGCACACACAAATCTCATGCCATGTTGTTTGGTCTCATCACTTTCTCATTAGTACAGAGCATTTTTCAGCTTCATTCTTTTGTGGGTTGGGGCCAAGTAAACTACAGAAAAATCTCCCATTTAAGAAAATATCTTTAATGTCTTTTACAAAATTAAAGAATGCCCAGAATTTTTTGAAATAAGGTATGCTCATCACACCCTAAAGTGCATTTTTGTTTTGCCACTCTTTTGTGTCAGTACTTATTAAAATCTAGAGTGTGGTTGATTTCCAATGGAACTTTTGAGTATTATGGGTTACAAGTGAGAAATGAAGAATATTTAAATAATTATTTTTATGTGTTATATTGGTAATTACTATATTACTATATATTTTAAAGGTAAAAATATTCAATTATCATATTAAAAAGGTCATTCTTAAGGATATCTAGTAAATAAGAAAAAAGGATATGTCCTACCAGTAAGATATTTCTAAGTGGTAATTACATTTTCTGTGAAACATAGTATGTACTTCCATCTCACATCTGACAAACTAGTAGGACCTATAAAATGGAGAAGCAAAAGAGGAACCCAAGATAAACTAAGGCAAACATCTTTAAATATTTATTGACTTAGTTGTATTTTTCCTAAATTTATGTAATTATGTTATCATATGCTGGCTTATCTGATAATTCACTCAAAAATTGTTTATATTTTATTCTATAATAGTTTAAAAATACCTTGCAATGGGCTAAAAATATATTTTGTCCTATTCAAAGTATTATTAAAAATGGAGGGAAAATGCTGTGATTTGACACCATTTAGTATGTTTGTAAGGTTTTTAAAATATTTTCTTTCCTTTAAAGATGCAAAACTACTCATTTGTCCCATTAAAACAGTGCCTGGTGATCAGACCAAAAAACGAAGATCTCTTAGCAAGGGAAAGATTCTTCTGGGTGACTATTGCTCAGTTTTCTCCAGCGTCTCCGGAGCTGTACTGACTCTTGCTGGGTTTCAAATATGTTTGTTTGGTCCAGAGAAGTTTTCCATTTCAGTTTTTAGAATTAAAACAGTGCTTCTTAAACTTTGATGTGCAAATAAATTACCTGGAAATTTTACTAAAATATAGATTGACTCAGAATATTCAAGAGGGGGCTCAGGATTGTGCATTTCTGAACAGTTTCTAGGTAATGCTGGCCCCTATACTACTTTTTGAGTAAAGAGGACGTAGGAGTTTTCTTCCTTGAGGTTTAAATTACCATTAGTATTACCTTATAGTTATTTCCAATTTAGTGCATTCCCAGAAGTCAGGTAATCAAAAGTAAAAATGAGTTTTGGCTTTCTTGGTACTCTGCCAGAACAGTGTGTATCAGCTAGGCTGTGGCTGCACCTTAACTTCTGATAATGAAAGAAATGAATTGCAAAGAATGAATTTTGGACAGTATCAGATGGGGACTATTAATTCTTCAGAAATAATTGTGGCATTAGGAAAATAGAAATGATTTATGCAATCTCCATAAGAACGCACATTAAAACATGTTTTATTTTAAAGAAATATTTAGCTGATCATGAACTACTTTGTAATATGCTTATCGTTCATGTTTTCTATAAAGAATTCATGCTTATAATGATACTCGTCATCTCAAAATATTTTTTTTCACTTCCATTAATGGTGGAACCAATTTTCCTACTTTTCCAGGTTTGGGACATCAGAATCATGTGTGCTTCAATGTCTTCTCTACTACACTGATCATTCTTGTTTGCATCACACTAATCCAAAGCATTACCATGTCACACCTGAACCACAGCCAGAGCCTCAAAACTGACCTTCCTGCAACTGGTCTTTGCTGCTTACTTCACTTGCACAGTGCTTTTCACTTATCTTTTTACGTTGCTTCCTTGGACCATCTCTTTCTTCCCTCAGGCATTTTGATGGTTTTCTATTGCCTTATAAACAAATTTTAAATCCCCATTTGTCTTTCAGAAACCTCTACAATTTGACCCTAAAATGCTTTCTCAGATGTAACTTCTTTTCTTTGTGTATATAAACCTTCTTTTTCAGCCTAATGTTTCTGCTTATGCACCTTCTGTAGCAAGCGGAAAATGACCCCCAACACCATCCACTCCCCCACTCCCAACAAAGATGGCTACATCCCAATCCCCAGGACCTGTGAATGTGTTAGGTTACATGGAAATGGAGAATTTGGATTGCAGATGAAATTAAGGTTGCTAATCAGCTGACTTCAAGAGGAGGACATTACGCTGCATTTTTCTAGTAGGCCCAAAATGATCACAAGGCCCTTGTAAGGAAAGGAAGGAGACAGAGGAGAGAGACAGACAAATGGAAGTATGAGAAGAACTTAGCCTCATATTGCTGGTTTGAATATGGAGGGGGCGAGACCATGGACCAAAATAAGCATATGGCCTCTAGATACAGGAGAAGGAAAGAAAATGAATTATCCTCCAAAGCCTCCAAAAAGAAACACAACCCTGTAGACATTGATTGTAGCACAATGAGACATATTTTGGATTTCTGACTTTCAGAACTGTAAGACTCTAAGTTTGCGTTGTTTGAAGCCACTAAGCAATATGTTATAGTAACAATAGAAAAATAATGAATCTTTTATAGAATTCAACTTATTAATTATGTAAAACACATTCCACCTTAGTTATGTGCTACTTACGTGTTTCTATCTCTTTAGTTTATTATAAATTAGTGAGAGTAGGGAGTTAGTATACCATATTGCTTATGAATATGGTTATATATGCTATGCAGCCTTGGATATGGAAGTTCCTTGGTTTTTTAAATTGATAATCTAATATAAGTCAGGCTATTTTTTAAATAATTCTGATAAATCTTCATCACAGAGGTCAATTCTCAGGGAGAAAAGATATAGTGACAGTTCCACTACACAATATTCATTTATCAATTTGCAGTCAAGAGACTGTCATCTTAATTGGCTAATATGAAGAGCGTCTCTGAGGGGTTGCTACATCAATTTACTAAATTAGGAGAGTAGACCTAGTGATGCAAAAGGATTTTCATGTAAGTAAGTAGTTATGCAGAGGAAGAACACAAACTTATATTGATCACTTATGTCTGATTCTAAGTTGCTATCTTGACTTCCAAAGTGCTTGCTTACAAGATGAAATGAGCTACTCAGTACTGGGCTCAGCTATGTGGATCTAAGTCACACATCAGTTTCAAGGATTCTTAACAGACCCTTGAAGAACTATAATATATGACTGATGCCTCACAAAGAATATCTAAACAGTATGAGAATTGCTATATCAAAATCCTGGGATGAGGGAGGTAGAAAAAAAAAAGAAGAGAAAATAACTGCTTTATTTATAAGAAAAAGCTATCTGTTTGCAGATTGCAAGGACCAGTAGGCACAAATAAGTGCAAAATTGGATTTTTTTTATTAAACTTGAAATTATTTTCATATTTAAAATAAAAAATCCCATCTATGACACAATTAATTTAGTCAAACTTAGTAGGCACATCTGTACTTTCTAAAATTCTCATATTTCAATCTGTTTCCATTTTATGAAGATAACTACGGATGTTGTAATGCCCACAAAGTTGCAAGAGATGAGCTGGTACTCCTAAAGTCACCTGAAAACAATATTACAAACACCCATGCCAGAAGTCTCTGCAAGTGTAACTGTGCTTGAGTGCTTCTTAATAGCTCCCAAATGATTCTAATGTGCAGATTACAGAGTCACTGAGCTTGGAGATAGAAGACATTCTTTTTATGCAACCAATTGGCTCCCCTTCCCTCAGATGAAGTACAAAAAAATGTAAAAATTTAAAAAAGAGATGATCAGCTGCTAAAATTCAAAGATAAACATTTTACATTTTTTTCTGTGAGGCTGTATATATAGTAGGTGCTGTGGTAAATAATGAATATATCATGTATCGGTAAAGGAAATTGTTTTGTGAATCTTAGAAAAAAAGATGATATTTTAATGAGGTTCAATATAAAATATCGATAACTACAAAACACATGTGTTTACAATTTTAATTCTATTCAATACTAGAGAAATACTGACCTTCATTATAGATCTAAAATTAATAATTGTAAAGGTTTTGTAACCGTTTTCTTTCTGTATAGTCTTAGTTTTGGCATTTCTGGTGAATTTTAGGTAAATTTTGGCATTTGTGACAAATTCAACAATTCCCTGTACAAAAATTAAGACCAGGCCAAAAAAAAAAAAAAATTGTAGTCATCTGCCTCATGGATTGACTACTCATTTATTCAAACTAAAACTTTGTTAAATTTCTATACCAGATGTTACATTTTCCTCTCTGTTTTTAAATAAATACTTTGTTAGAAATAGGACTATGGTAAATATAATGATAGGATTTTTTAAAAAATTTGTTTCATTGCATTTTAGGTTTTGGGGTACATGTGAAGAACATGCAAGATTGTTGCATAGGCACACACGTGATAGGATTTTTAAATTAACAACATGTACCACATGAATGTGCTTTATCTTTATAGATCCATTTAACATTCAAATTTACTAATCTAAGGTGATTCCAACCAAGAGAGCAGTAAGCATAGTCAAGATGATGGCAGGTCAGTACTATTAATCTATAGTTGAAAATATATTTATGAAAAGCTTTGGAAAAAGTAATTCCAGGTTTCAACTAGTAGGAAAGCTTTGGGTACTATATAAAGAAGAAATTATTCCAAGAACTACTTAACATTGAAGGCCCAAAAGTACTAACTGTCATTTCCAGAGTGAATTAGACGTAATAGCCAAACTGACCATGTAAAGCCCATGACTATCAAGAACATGTGAAAAGATTAGAAAGCAAAAAGAAAAAAAAAAAATGCTTCCATAACCTCTGTATACAAATGTCACTTGGTCATTGAGGATACTATGTGTAGATTATAAACTGGCCTCTATAAAAATAGAGTTCTCCAAGTGGTTCCTTTTTTTCTCTCTCCTGAGACGGAGTCTTGCGTTATTGCCAGGCTGGAGTGCCGTGGTGTGATCTTGGCTCACTGCAATCTCCGCCTCCCGGGTTCAAGTGATTCTTCTGCCTCAACCTCCCAAGTAGCTGGGACTACAGGCATGCACCACCACATCCAGCTAATTTTTTATATTTTTAGTAGATACGGGGTTTCACCACGTTGGACAGGATGATCTAAATCTAATGACCTTGTCATCTGCCTGCCTCAGCCTCCCAAAGTGCTGGGATTACAGGCATGAGCCACCATGCTCGACTGTCCAAGTGGTTCTTAAAAGTAAATCAGCTGGGCCGGGTGGGGTGGCTCATACCTGTAATTCCAGCACTTTGGGAGGCCAAGGTGGGTGGATCCAAGGTCCAGAGTTCGAGACCAGCCTGGCCAAAATGGCGTAACCCCCGTTTCTACTAAAAATACAAAAACTAGCTGGGTGTGATGGAAGATGCCTGTAGTCCTAGCTATTTGGGAGGGTGAGGCAGGAGACTTGCTTGAACTCGGGAGGCCGAGGTTGCAGTGAGCTGAAATCATGCCACTGCACTCCAGCCTGGGTGACAGGACGAGACTCCGTCTCAAAAAAAAAAAAAAAGAAAAGAAAAGAAAAGAAAATCAGTTGGTTTCACCATGATGGATTAGCCTTATTTTTCCTGGGTACTCACACTTACAATGAAAATCCCCGGGATATAACACAAAAAGCATAGTAAAACACTGAAAAGCAGAGGACTTAAGGATGCCAAGATAATGAATTATCTGTGTTTAATTTTTACGTCTCATAAACCCTGAACAATGTGCTGAAAAGCCTACAACCTGGATCTGCCATTAGGCACAGACAGGAAAAGCTCCAAGAAAAGCTTGTCCCAAGGAGCAAAGAACTAGAAAAAGAATGGCCTAACAACAGAAAACCTTTTTGGCAATACCTGTCCTACTGCAGCTGAACGCCAACCTAAAAGATACATATAAACAAACACAAACCTCATGGTTTCAGTGGGGATGAGTGTGGAGTTAATCTCCTACTTTCACTCTACTCCATGGAAGAAGGTGGTGGTCCTCTAATCCCCTATCCAGTGGTTTTAGTAGGACATGGCTAGGAACCGATCTCCTATTCTCTACCCACCAGTAGCAGGTGGTACCCCAGTTCTCCCATTTGAGTAATTTCAGTGAAATCCAGCTGCAATATGAGCATCCATGACAATCCAGCAGTAATGAGACTTAATGGCAGAGTGAGACTTGAGACTACTCACTGTTAAAATTAGTGCATATCCCCTCCATGTGTAAATGGGGCTGAATGGGGGCCTGAGCATCCATCTCATCTAACATCACTGAGACTGAATAAGGTGGTACAAGTTGGGGTTAATAAGGTCCTCCACTATTTCCCTACCTGTGGTGCCAGGGAAGCCCACTGGGGAGATGAACTCCTGTATCACCCTGGCAGTAACAAGACAGAATAAGGTGGCCTGAACAAAGTTCTTAGGTTCTCTTATTTTTCATCCATTCAGGTGTCAGTAGGTCCCAGTGAAAATCTGAGCCTTCAGCCCCATCTGGTATTAATGAGACAGAATGGAGTGGTGGGAGGAAAGATAGTAGACACTTGGCTTTTTCTCCTTTGTCTCCATGGGGCCTAGTGAAGCCTCATCCCCTACCAAATACCAGGAGGTCAAATGAGGTAATAGGCAGCAGGGCTAATGAGCACACCACTCCTACCCTCTTTTCCCTGGTATCAGAAGGGCAAGTGAGCACTGAGTTTCCATCATAATTCTGTTAGAACAAAGTAGTATGAGTATGAGTAGTATGAGTCAGACCTCCACATCTACCAAAATATATCAGACTATATGGGAGGTAACTAAAGTGTGCTGAGAGGGAGATTTGTAGCACTATTGCTTAAACCAGAAGAAAGGATTAATCTAAGTTTCTATGTCAAGCAATTAGAAAAATAAGAGAAAAATAAAATCAAGTCAATCAGAAGAAAGGAAACAAAAAAGATAAGGGCAGGAAGCAATGAAATTGAAAATAGAGAAAAGTACAGAAATTCAAAAATAAAACCTGGTTCTTAAAAAAAATCAATAAAATTGATAAACCTTTCATAAGACTGAGAAATATGGAGAGAAGATATAAGTTACTAACATGAGGAATTAAATAGGGGACAACAGACCCTGAAGCCATTAAAAATATAAGGACATACTACAAACAACTTGATGCTCATAAATTTGACAATGTAGAAGAAATGGAATTTCTCAAAACCTACAAATGACAAAAACTCAATGAAGATGAAATAGCCTCAATAATACTATAACCATTAACCCTCCTGCCAGCCTCCTAAGACCCCCAGAAAGCTTTGAGACAAGTGGCCGCATGAGTGTGGTCTAAGGTCTACAGGTCCGGCTGGGGGATTTAGCAGTGTCTCTGGGCTGCCCAGTGAGCCTCTAGGCTCTTAATACACTCCCCATGCTGCTCTTACTCGGTAGCTGCCCAGCAAGATCTCCTGGGGTCAGTAGCAGATCACGTGACCTGCCTTCCCTCAGCTTAGTGCCTGTTCTGGGGTGTCCTCCCAGCGGGGTTCTGGCCTGCATCAGCCCTGGACCAGCCTGGTAGCATCTCTGGAACCATTTTGTTCTACACCCCAGTTGTGCGATTTGTGGGGCCAGGCCGTTCCTAATGCCCAACCCATAGATATGTCGGTGAGGCCTTCAGTGAAGGATTCAGCTCCTATCTGTCCTTTCCCAGGTGTTCCTGGACAGACAGCGGGGAAGGGCAGCAGAAGTCAGCCCAGCCTTTCCCATTAGTGTTAAAAAAAAAAATTAAACAAATTTATTAGGTTATTAAAAGTTTTCCAGAAAAGAAGCCTCTAGGCTTAGACTGTTTCATGGAGATTCTACCAAACATTTAAAGAAGACTAATTCCAATTTTGTAGAATCTCATCCAGAAAACTGAAGTGAAGGAAACCCTTCACTGCTTATTTTATGAGAATACTATTACCATGATATGAAAACTAGATAAAGACATTACAAAAAAGGAAAACTAGAGACCAATATCTATCATAAACTTAGAAGCAAAACCTATCACCAAAATATTAGCACATTGAATCCAGTAGTGCATAAATTTAGTACAGGTATATAAGGCTGGTTCAACATTAACAAATTGGTCAGTATAATTGGCCATATAATCAGGCTAAAGGAAAAATCTCATGATTGTATCGACTGAGGCAGAAAAGTTATTTGTCAAAATTTAACACTTAGTCATAATAAAATGTTTCTGCAAACTGTGAATAGAGTGAAACTCAGTCAAACCGATAAGGAGCATCTATAAAAAGCCCACAACTAACATTACGTTTAAAAACAAAAGACTAAAAACACATCACTCTGTGGGCAAAGACGGTAAAGAATGTAAACTCTGATTGTTTTTAGTCACTATAGTACTGGAAGTTCTACTTCTGCAGTAAAGCAAGAAAAAGAAAAAGCATACAAATTTAAAAGGCATAAATAAAACTATCCCTATTTGTGGATGAATAATTGTCTACATAGAAAATTCCATGAAAGCTGCAAAAACTTTCCTAGAATTGACAAGTTCAGCAAGGTCGTGTGATACAAGATCAATACACAAGAATAAATTTCATTTCTATATACTAATAATAAACGTGTGGAATCCAAAATGAAAATCACAATTATTTATAATTTACAATTGCCCCAAAGAAAATTATATACTTCATATGCTCCAAATATAAATTTTAAAAACAATACATGTGTAACCCAGTATGCTGAAAATTACAAAATGCAGATGAACAAATTCAAAGTCCTCGCTAAATAGTGAGACTCATGAGTTGAAAGACTAAACATAGTAAAGGAGTCAATTCATTCCAAATTTTGATGTATAGGTGTAACGGTATTTCTATCAATTCAGTAAGATGATTTTGTAAACATAGACAAGTTTATCCTAAAATTTATATGGAATGATGTAAGCTCTAAGAAAGTTAAAACAATTTTGAAACAGAAAAGTAACATAGGATGAATTACTCTGATATTAAGGCCTGTTGTATAGCTACAATAAACAAGACCGTGTCATGTTAGTGGATAAATAGACACACAGATCAATAAAACAGAATAATGTGTCCCGAAATGGCCCCACATAAGTATGGCCAACTGATTTTCAACAAAGGTGAAAAACAATTCAATGAAGTAATGATAGTTTTTTCAACAACTTGTGCTTGAGCAATTGGATATTTGTAGGCAAAAAAAAAAAAAAAAAAAAAAAAAAAGAACCTTGACCTGTCTCACATCTCATATAAAAATCAAAATAAAACATGGACTTAAATATGAAGCATATAACTATACAACTTTTAGAAAAAAAATGGGAGAAAATTTTTGAAACTAGACCTAACCAGTGTTGACTTGACATAAAAACCACGATCCATTTAATTAATAAATTAGATCTAATCAAAATTACAAACTTTGCAAGTTACAAACCATGAAATCCATGTCAAGAAGAGGAAATAATTAGCTATAGACTGGGGGAGAATATTTTAAATCCATATATGCTATAATGAACTAATATCTATACATAACAAAGAACTTTCAAAACTTGGCATAAAAAAAACCTATGAAATTAGTAAATAGAAAAAAGCCATGACTAGACATTTCACTGAAGAAGACGTATGAATGGCAAATAATCACGCAAAAAGATGTTCAAAATAATTAACCATTGAGGAAATACAAAGCAAAACCACAGTGAGATATACTATTAATACATAGTTATCACAATGGATAACATAAAAAATAAAGACAATATCAAATGCTGGCAAGGATACAGAAAGGGTGGATCACTCATACACTGCTGATTGGAATGTAAAATGGTACAGCCACTCTGGAAAAACTTGTTTTTTTTTTCTTTTTCTAAAACTGATTGTGTATCCATCATATAAGCAACATTTGCCTTCTTATACATTTATCCCGTAGAAATTTAAAACTTATGTTCACATCTAAACCTCTGCAAGAATGTTCATAGCAGATTTAACAGTAAACTCAGAAACCTGGAAACTACCCAGGAATGCTTCAACACATGAATGGTTAAACAACTGTGGTACCTCTGTATCTTGAAATACTACACAGCAATAAAAAGGAGGAAACTTCTGATACACACAACTTGGATGAATCATCAGAGAATTATGCTGAGGGAAGAATGCCAATTCCATGAGTCCACTTATAAAACATTTTTAAAATGACAAACTATAGAAACAGCAAAGAGAATAGTGGTTGCCAGCAATGGCAGGGGGCATGGTGGTACAGGGGAGGTGGACGTGTAGGTGGAGGAAAATCAAGGATCCTTGTAGTGATGAAACTTTCGTATCTTGAATATGTCATTGTCAATATACCCATAGTTATATTGTACTTTAGTTTTGAAAGATGTTACTTTTGGGAGGAAAGGAATAAGAGTATGTGAGGTTTCTTTACCTTCTTAGTGTGTACATCCACAATTACTTCAAAATAAAAGCTTAGTTTTAAAAAAAATTAATTAAATGTCTCTCTCTCTGAAGGATAGCAGATAATGTTTGCTTTTTGACATAAATTATTTCATGACCATGAAGGAAAAATTTGCATTTATCTAAAAATAAATGCCAAATGTATATAGCTCATCAGTTTGCAAAGCAACTTCACAAATGTTGTCTGATTTATTTCTTCCAACAACCCCATGAGTTTTCATCTCTATTTAATAGGTGATAAAAATGAGACAGAGAATATGTGATGTGCCCATGTTATCTGCCTGTCGCATGTGCCCATGTAACAGTAAGAACTCACTATGTGTACAAACCTTTTCCTTCTCTGCTACTGCTACTCCCTTTGGCTTCCTTCCTGTATTCAGATATATGATTTCTATTATAAGAATTGGCTTCTGTGTCTATATTTACAGTTCATAGATTTTTACCTTCTCTATGTGGTCAGCAGCTGCTTCTTAGAAATATTCTTAGTGCCTGCACTTGCCATTTAGGACTTCTCAACTTCAGACCTCCAATAGCTCTTTCCTGAGCCCATGAGCCTCCTTAGTTTCCCAATGGTGCTGAGTCTCAGTCCTGAGTCCTTGTCAGTACAGTACCAATACCTTTTGTTTATAGAAGGCCTCTCCTGGGACGGCAAATCTCTTTCACTAATGCTTTGTTCCACTCTTCTTTCCCATCAGGGTGTGTGACAAAAAAAGTACACATTTCTGCAAGTGCATTATTTGTTTCAACAGGAATATAAAGAATAAGGAGTCTAAGGCATAAAAGTGATCATTGGCTATAACAATTCAACTTTTGCAGTCTTATCTCATATGGAACTTGAATTTCCATTTGATGTGCCAGGTTTCTGAGGAATACTGAAAGTGTTTAAACATTTCTCAATAGCAGTAGTAAGAAAGGTAAATTCCCTCCAAAGACACAACTCCTTTACCAGCATTTAAAAGCTGTACATTCAGCATTACAAAGAACATGTTTAGCATTCTTTAGAGGCATCTGAACCCTAAAAGAAGATGTCTTTGGATCAGATAACATTTCAATAAAGCATTATCTTTCATACACATACATATTATATGTATACGCATGATACATGTATATATGCCACTAGGTGATTTTATATACTTATATGTTATTAAGTGTATATATAATTATGTATAATTAATAAATAACACAGAATGAAATGAGATGTATCAAATCATTTATTGACCATATATTATTCACAGAGAGTCATGGATGGAAGCTTTGCTTAATAGCTTTCTTTGTATTGGTGTTAAATTCAAAACCCAAATGAAGACAATTATTGCCAGGTTTCTATTTTATTAATTTATTAAACCTCCACTGTGTTCATGTGCAGCAGCACCCATGCTAATGGTTATTGGTTATTTTCGAGCTTAAAACAACAAAAAGGTTTCTTAATTTTCCTACATTCAATATAAGCTAGAAACTATAAAAACATCTTAGTGGAGATAAAGGGTTGTGATTGAGCCCAGGAACTTGAAAAGTTGTGTCTTGTCTTCATCCCTTTCCATCTTCGTTGCTAATGTTACTTGATAGTATACAGTCTAATGGTCATGTGTGCACCTTGTCTTTTCAGCCTCTTTCCTCCCCTCCTAAGCTTTTTCTCACTACATTACCTTTCTCCTCTCTCTACCATCTCCCATCCCCGTTGTCTTACCTCTGCATCTCTTCCCACCTCTCCCCTTCTCCATTTACCCTTCTTCCTTTCCTAGTTCCTCGCTTTCTCTTCCCTTTCCTTCCCTTCTTATTTATCCCTACTCTTCTCTCACCTCTCTCACTTCCAATTGGATTCCTCTCACTTCAGCACTTCCCATTGTATTTCTATACCTTCTGTCCATTTTGCTTCACACTCTCAAATATGTGGCTCACAACGTATCTTTGTGTATAAATACATTTTTATTCAGTGAGTCAATATCACCAGCTTCCCTAGAGAGATCTCTAGATCTGATCATCACTAACATAGAACAAGAACTGTGTTGATCCTATTTAAAGGAAATAAGCATTTCTTCATTTATGAAAGTGGGCATTAAAATTAGAGCTCTCTGTGGCACCCAGGCCTTCCTTACTGGTAACCAGGTTACCAGTTATCAGGCCTAGTTCAGGTTTTGTACACTATTGCCAGTAATTCGTCATTTTGGAATATATGGTCTTACTGTGCGTCGAGTTTTAAATCCCATGATACTACTAGTACTACGAGTACTAATGGATTATAATAGTATCCATGTCGGTTGTATCGGTTGTCCTTCTTACTTACTGAAACCTAACTAGTATGAAAAAAGAGCTATTATTTTCCCCCTTAATAGAAAAAAAAATTGAACAGGGTACAGATTTTCCTGCAAGATAATGTCTTCTTTTCTTGATTAAGAAAACAATGTGATTTTTTTTCACTTCTCTTCCAAAGTTTTAGCTGGAAGTTTTCAAATGTGAGACAAGCAGTTTTATAAAACGTGCTGGGGGTATAGCTTTGTTATTAGCACTTTCTCACCCAGAAAGTGAGAAAATATAAGTTAAAAATAAACTTAATCATCATATTTTAAAACTACTCTCTTCTTTTATTCCAAATAAATATTTTACTATTGCACAAAAACACAAACATACATTTAGTTGAGGATGGCTGAATAAAACTTTTCTGCCAAAGAGAAAGAAGAATGGAATGAAAACTGAAAAACCTTGGTTATAGTGTATTTAAGAGGAAAATATAATTTTTCCTTTTAAAGAATTCTCAAACAATATGGGTAAAGCTACATTGTATGACTTAATAAAGTAGATTTATAGACACATCAGAAACCTAATATAAAGAATATATTGTCTCTTAAGAAAGCTTTATGAAGAAGAAACTGTTCTAAATGAAAAAAAAAACTAATTGATATAAAGGGGAACTCTACAAATGCATAAACTAATTAGCTTACTCCTTTACTGAATTTGAAAGAACCATGTGCTAGGTCAAGTGTTGACCAGTTTAAAGTAGCAGCCTAATTTGCTCATATATAGTTTTATTAAATTTTGTAGGAACAACAATTGGGCAGCTTCCTGAATTTTGTTGCTGTTATTTTTCCTGGCTATCACAGGTGGTTTTAAAAATGTGATTTTCCAACGTAATTAGGAAATTTAAATAGAATAAGAGATGCCAGGTATATTAATTTCATAAAGAGAGAAATGTTTTACAAAGAGAAATAATTTTTATTTAAAAACCCTAAATAATTTTTTAGGGTCAGAGAGTTCATAGACATTAACAATATACAAACTGGTACAATGGCCATAGCAATATGAAATTAAAGTCAACACGAAGTTCCCATGTATGCATGGTTTTTCACTGTCGTAGATGGTAAACTAAGCTCCTTAGTCCACACCCCAGCCTGCTTTCCATTAAATAAGATCAGTATTTATAAACTGCTCAGTCTGCAAACTTGGACCCACTTTTGGTCACTTTCTCACTTGAATTCTCTACATACTAAATGATATTTCAGGAAATATACCTCAAAAGTCCTAACTTCCCTGCAATTCAACTGCTAGCTGCTCTCTCTGAACCATCGGTGTCTCTCATTGGGATTGTGGCAATATACTTCCAACTGGGTCTTTTTTGGATCCACTGTAAGCATGTCTTCTATAATTCAACAGCAAGAGTCATTTGAAAAACAAAAAGCATAATATCACTCCTCTGCCTAAAGCCTCTCCATTGCTTTCCACTGCACATACAAGATCCAAATGTGTTTCATGGCCTACAAAGGTCTGCATTATGTGGCCCCTCCATATACCCTTCAACTAATCTTGACCTGTACTCCCCACCTTTCAATAAGCCCAAGCTACCAATGGTTCTTTTAGATTTTTAAATATGCTACACCCTTTCTAGCTTCAGGAGTCTCACACATACTGTTCCCTCTGCCTGCAGTAGGCTTCACCCATAGATCTCCTTAGAAAGGTTCCTCACTTCTCTGTAAATTGCCTGCCATAACTTTTTCTCTGTTATAATAATTAGTGTTCTGTATAACATCAATTATAATTGGAAACTGTATATTTATTTGCTTACTTGTGTATTGTCGACCTCTTCCACCAGACTGTTCTCTGAGCACAGGAATTTATGCCTGTTTTGTTCCCATATCTTGTAGGCTAGCACAGTGTTTGGCACAGTATGCTGTCAACAAACACTGACAGAATGAATACATGGCCCTGTGTAAGGAAGAGAGGAGCAGTATCATTCCTCCTCCCTAGGAACAGTAAGGCTCCTTATAATGAGATAGTCTAAAGCATGCATACATGGGATGCTTCGAGTTATGCTTAAATTTATCATTATTCATGAGGGCATGCCTGGGTCAGGACCACTACATAATTTGTGGGGCTCTTGCAAAATAAAAATGCAGGTTCCTAATCAAAAAGCAAGAAAAAAGTGAAGTTAAAGTAACCAAATATGAATGAAACATTTTTCTTTAGAAATTTCTTATGGAGGCCGGGCGCGGTGGCTCAAGCCTGTAATCCCAGCACTTTGGGAGGCCGAGGTGGGCGGATCACGAGGTCAAGAGATCGAGACCATCCTGGTCAACATGGTGAAACCCCGTCTCTAC
>NW_016107751.1:333010-394697 GCF_001604975.1 Cebus imitator
AAAAAAAAAAAAAAAAGAAATTTCTTATGGATAAAGCCCTCTCCTTTAGAAATGTCTTATATCTGATGAAATGTACAGGGGTGAAGGTAATACGTGCATAGCAACATGAAGTTGAAACTTGCAAAAAACATTTTTGGTGTCAACATTTTATATAATATAATAATACTTTGTTAATGACTGATCTTAAGATTGTTCTGGTTTCCTTTGCTGAAAATTAATTTATTAGTCACCAAAATTTATACTTTTAACGACTTCATTTTTTATTAATATATTTGAAAACAACACCAGATTCTCTTAGCAAATGTAAGATCACAAGTAATTTTTATATTTAAATATCTAGAGGAATCTCTCTGATTATGGAATTTTTACTGGAGCAGCTAGGTGTATTTTATAGACTATGTCTTCTTTTAGTACATCTAGAGTTCATTAGTCTCATAAGTCATTTTTCTAAAAAGATTTAACTCTTCATGCAAATTGGTTTCAAGTAAATCTGAATTTAATTTTGAATTTAAATTAATATAACATTTTGATGTTTCCTTTGACATCTGTAACTTATGAAAGTTGTGTAAGAAACTCAAAGTGGCTTCATGGTCTGCATGTAATTCAAAAGGCCTGGTTATGCATTTTATGGTATATCTTCCAATCACATAAAAAAGCTACTTTTAAATTTAGTTTTAAAATTATATTTTGAATATATGAATGTAACATTTTTCCCACTGAATGTAACGATTTTTAAATTTAATTTCTATCTCTGTAGGCTGTGATATTTACTTCACCATGTTAAAGCAGCTTTCAAAAACAGAATCTAAACACTGAATAATTCTAATAATTCTTACATGTGCCCTGTTGTAATGTCCGCATTTACCCTTATATTTTGTAGTAATTTACTCACAAAGTCTAGTCTCTAAGAGCCAGCAGTTTTTATCCTAGACATTACACTAGCTAGTGCCATTTGAGCAAATGCCACAAGTAAGACTTTGAGAATGAATGG
Organism: Cebus imitator; assembly: GCF_001604975.1. Lineage (NCBI taxonomy): Eukaryota > Metazoa > Chordata > Mammalia > Primates > Cebidae > Cebus > Cebus imitator. The sequence goes on from NW_016107751.1 coordinate 334,002, forward strand.
TCAAGTTCCCTCCTATAGAACACACTGGTGCTCTCCTAGGCAGTGCTCCTATGGTGCTCTTCTGGGCAGTGGCCCTCTTTTTATCCAGGCTGTGGCCATCGCTGGTGGCTGGTGCTGCTATTGTAGACTCCATTGGAACAATCCCCTTCCTCAGGACTTCCCCAGGCATAGGCAGGTACACAGGCAGCTGGGCCAACTGCTCTGGGTGTCCACTGCCTGCTGTCCCCCATGCCTGTGGGCTTGAGCCTGTGTATGTCTGTTGCCTACCGGTAACTCCCCTGTTCATGTTGCATGCTCCATTGTCCCAAAGACTTTATTTAGAGAAAATAAGATCAAAGATAAAATTGTTAAGGATTTCAAGATGGCAACAGAGCATTAAGCCAAGAGAGGGTTAACTGCACAGGTCCCTGGCCCATAAAGCTAGCCCTGCTGGGCCTCCTTCAGTAGAATTGTGGATCTTGTCCTGTAACATGTGGTGACACTGGCAAGTGAGTGTGGACCCCCCTTTATTAGCTAAAGTCCACAGTTTATATTAGGATTTACTCTTTGTATTATATATTCCATGAGTTTTGACAACCACATAATGGATCCACCGTTATAGAATAGTTTCACTGACCTAAAAGTCCCTGTTCTCCACCTTTTTCATCTTCCCTCATTAAAGCCCTTCATGTTTTTTAACTCTCATTGTTATTCTCGAATACGAAGGTATTCTAATCCTAGAACAAAAGATAAGGCATTAAACCAAGTATTTTTAGTAGTGAGGGTTAGCAGGGAATGGGGAGAGTGGAGAAGGGCATGTTTTTATAAAGAAATCAGTTCCTGTGTTGATTTCCAGGTCAGAAAAAATGAGATATGTTATACACACTATTTGTGTGGACACCACACATAAAGAGAAGAGGGAACTGTGTTTTCACCAGTAATGGCCAAAAAGAATTATAATAGGCCAGGCGCGGTGGCTCACGCCTATAATTCCAGCACTTTGGGAGGCCGAGGCGGGTGGATCACAAGGTCAAGAGATCGAGACCATCCTGGTCAACATGGTGAAACCCCAGCTCTACTAAAAATACAAAAAAATTAGCTGGGCATGATGGCGCATGCCTGTGGTCCCAGCTATTTGGGAGGCTGAGGCAGGAGAATTGCTTGAATCCAGGAGGCAGAGGTTGCAGGGAGCCGAGATCGCGCCATTGCACTCCAGCCTGGGTAACAAGAGTGACACTCTGCCTCAAAAAAAAAACTATAATAATAAAAATAACAGATTTATTTATTTATTTATTTGAGATGTAGTTTTGCTCTTGTTGCCCAGGCTGGAGTGCCATGGCACAATCTCAGATCACTGCACCTCCCGCCTCCTGGGTTCAAGCCGTTCTCTTGCCTCAGCCTCCCGAGTAGCTGGGATTACAGGTGGCTGCCACCATGACCAGTTAATTTTGTGTCTCTAGTAGAGACAGTGTTTCCCCATGTTGGCCAGACTGGTCTGGAACTCCTGACCTCAGGTGATCCGTCTACCTCGGCCTTCCAAAGTGTTGGGACCACAGGCGTGAGCCACTGTGCCCAGCCAAAATAACAGTTTTTACATCATAATGACCACACACACTATCTCTCAGAGTGTCTGGCTGGTACACATGCTTAATGAATGTTTGTTGAGTTAATAAACTTATGCATAAGATTCTAGATAATTTAAACTCACTATGAAATTCTGTTTAATACATATATAGTCAGAAATAAAATTATTCAAAATACAAAAATTCATTAGCTTTATTTTGATGTATAAACATATTTTAATTTCTTCCCAAAAGAACTGTCTCCATCTTTACCTTTTGCCCACACATCTATTCATTCACACACAGACACAAACACACACACCTTTGTACTTAATATGTACTCTTTATTTGACTTTCTTTTTCTTTTTACTTCAGTGATTTTACCGAATTGTTAAAGATTCTATTTCACATTGTCTCGTATAATTATTCCTTCGGTTTTATGTGAAGAGGGCAAATAAGAGCAGAGCCAAAATTAAATCTATTTTTGTTTTGATTTTAGTTATTTTTTAAGAGTTTAGTCTGCATTATGCTGATGAGGCTTGGTAAATCCAATTCCAATTTAAGCAAACACAGTTGTTGAATGAATAATTTGCCATAAAGTTGCTCATTTGTAGGCCAGATATCTAGCATGTAATTGTATCTCACTATTGTATCACAATAGAAGCATCATAGCTCTAGAAATAAGCTTAAATCTTTGTGTCTATAAGGAATTCTCTTCAGGGAAAATAAATAATTTCAAAAGTTGGTATTTATGTAATCTCAAAGAGATAAGCAATTGATATATTTTTGAAAAGTCTAAAAGTAAGGTATCTGACCTTAAAATACCAACTTGTTTCCATAGAAACATATTGTATTTTTGCGTATATTTGTATTTACAAAACAAAGAATTAAATAACATTTATATAACTTAATATGAGCAGGTATTATTTAATAATAATTAAAGGTTCTTTATATCTTCTATTTTTAAATATTATTTTTAAACTGGTAATTACAACTTTCTTTTTTCAGCTGTAGTATTTTAATTTTTAACTGGAGCTTTACTTTATGATCTCAAGGTAGCCCAGAGGGGGAAACTGTTCTGAAACAATGCTAATCTGCTTTATTTCTTCTTTTGTCCATAGCAAAATCGAAAGCTTTTTTTTTTCCCAAAGTTGTTAATAAGACAGACTTCCCTACTTTCATTTTGTTATTTCATATGTTTACTGGCCAAAAACAGATTGCTTTTAACACAAAGAGTTATCTACAATGATTCCAAAGAGAAATATTGGATTGGCAGTCTGGGGAAATGTGTGCTTTTCTGCTATTGTTTTTTTTCTTCTTCTTTTTTGTATTTTTGCTTTACATAGCTTGGAGTATGCTATGCATATCACAGACTTTTCATGTATGAATTAAAACGGGCTGAGCTTGAGGAAACGCACTAACAAGAAAGCTCATTTTTATTTTATTATTTTAAAAACCCCTTCCAGAGAGGAGATTGGATAGTGCAGAGATTAGGTGAGTAGCCTTTTAATTCCTGAGATCTGTACCTCTGACCCAGCTCACAGAGATAATAAATTTTTAAGAACTGTTTTTGCTCCTGATAAAATTACCGAGTTAAGTTTGAAAATAAAGATCCCACAGAGCTCCATTTGAGTCTAATCGACAATTGCTGTTTCCCCAACCACTGCCTTTGCTTCTTTCCTACCCTAGCACAGAAAGTGTTCTCTTTGGCTCCCCCAGTAGGCTATACTGTGAAGTCTTTTCATTGCAGTTTGAATTCCCTCATCTTCCAAAACACATCTGATGTCTCTTATTTTCTTTTTCAACAAAAAGCGTATTCAGGTCTTCAATGATCTGGCCAATTATTGATTTCCATTTCTACCTTCCTATTCATTTCACTTAATTTTACTATCATCATCTGGATTCATTATATGTGTTCCATAGCTCCCGGTTTTACCAAAGATGTTGTTCAATATTTGCATTAAGCAAAATTTGGATGTTTTAGTTTCAGTTATGAGCTGTTCAAGAGCAATATGTATTTCAGCCATCTTTTCATTAACTTGTATTTAGGAGAATTTTAAGAACCCAGGAAATGCTGCATAAATGCTTGTTGAAAAAATAAAGATATGAATTAATGCCCCATAAGGAATAACTTGGAGGTAGTTTTGGGAAGGGGAGGTGTGATTATCTTTCATTAATTTGATTTAAAAGATAATTATTTAGTCCAGTAAGTAAAGTATGGAGGGTGAGTCAATACCCAAAATATCTATGTAGATTTGATTATTTATTTACTCCCAACAGTGTTAACAAAGGATTTGAGGTGTCTTAGATGACCAGATAGATGAGCTGGCTAGCAGAAACTTGCAAATAGATATAGCATTCAGGCTCAGGCACAGTAAAAAAGAGATGTTTGGATAATACCACAGCACTTCAAGTACTAGAAGGTGAGTACTTTCTGGAAGAGATAATTAGACTGTGAAAAGTACCTAATGAAGAGAGAAAACTAATAATATTTGAAGACATGAAGCTTAAAATGTGTTAGTAACAAAATGAACAATATTGGTTGAAGGAAATAATAAATTTATGTCTAGCCTCTGTTTTAAATTCTTGAGCTATCTGTATCATTTTAGATGTATAAGTAAGATTTACATAGTTTTGAGTGCTCTTTACATAATCTCTTGTTTGAAAAAAATTAACATTATCTATTTATTTATATTTTTGGAGACAGGGTCTCATTCTGTTACCCAGACTGAAGTACAGTGGTGTAATTATAACCTACTGCAGCATTAGTTAGAGGCCTGGTCTCAAGTGATCCTCCCACCTCATCCTCCTGAGTAGCTGAGATTACAGGTGCATGCCACCATGCCTGGTTAATTTAAAAGAAAATTTTTTTTTTTTTAGAGACAGAAACTTGCTGTAGTGCCCAGGCTGCCCTGGACCTCCCAGTCTCAAGCAATGCTCCTGCCTCAGCTTCTCAAAGCTTTGGGATTACAGGTGTGAGCCACATCACTTGGCCTGCAAATTTAACATTTTGAGTGCCATGGACCTACATATTCCTGTAATATATCCTTGAAATAAGTTCATTGCTTTCAAATGGAATTATGACCTTTTAAAACAACGTTCTGTGTTGAATGCAATTTACCTAGTGTTATCTAATCTCAGCACAAAAGTCTTTACTGCAGTGAACTGACATGGGGCACCCAGTCCAGATGGCTGTCACATACTTAAAAGTATTTTTCTTTTTTTTAAATAGAGATTTTATTAAGAAAAGTAAAGAGTTAGTTTAGCATGACACAACCTATGTTGTGATGAGATGTGTCTACATTTTAATATTCAGTTGTTATGAGCAGATCTCTCAAAACAACCATAACAGCCTGTTATGGCATCAATCCTGGAGGCTTTCAGAGGAGCCCTGATGTAACCAAGATTCTTTTTCTCTATTTTCATCTGGATTCTTCTTCTCATGTTGTTGTGTGTTCTGTATATTGTTCTTGTCCTGTACTGTTTCCAGCCACTTATGATTTATGTGAAACTTTGTGCTTTTAATCAGGGTTCTTACTCCCATGCTTGGCTCATGAACTTTATTCAAAGTTCATTTTAAGTATATATGTTTTATCAGTTTTATTGTTCATGAAAGTTGCTTCCTCCAGTGTGTTCTGTGGGATGTCTATTGCCAATTACTTGCTATTTCTGGACTAATTTCTGTGTGTATGTGTGTGTATATGTCTATCCTGAGTACCTTATTGTCCTGAATTGCTGTGCTATAGTGTTGAAGGTAGAAAGGGAGTTATTATTTTTTATTTTTTATCTTAAACAAAAGTCACAAGATTCCAGAATGTTTCTTTAATAAAAATACAGAATCACCATTGAACAGAAATGCAGTTGTCATGACATGTTCCATGTTAAGCCTCTAAATTCTGTTTGACAAAGGACCTTGCTATATAATTATTTCATGTCCTTTATTGTTCAGGATGTACCGACCCAACAATCTTAATAGGTATCAGTGATCACCTGAATGGTAGCTACCCCAAGCTACAGGCACGGTGACTTGGAAATATTGATCCCCTCTGTAATTCTAATCAACTTTGACTAATGGAAGTGCCATAATATGATGTATGAACTGAGGCACAAGACATTCTGAAAAAGGTGGATTGTATACCACCTGGGTTTAAAAATAGTACAAAATTATAGAGGAGAACAGAGGAAAAGGAGCACAAATGTCAACTTAAGTATACAGATGGCAGGGAAGGGATAATGGTAGAAAAATATGCAAAAGAAAGAGAACCAGTATTAATTAACCCATTGGATAAAATATTCTTTAGCTTTGGGAGAGATAAAATGCTTATGACAGGAAGCTGTTTTCATGAATGCAGAGAATATTGCTGTTTAGGAAGAATAATCTTGCTCTGTGTTCTTTGAATATGTTTTAAGTGAATAAATTAAATTGTTAGGATATGCTTCTGGATTTTCAATTATCTTAGGAGACACTAGTAATCCAGGAAGAGTATTTCTTTACCACCTGTAGTTAATATAATGAGATCTCATATCTTTCCATGTTGCCTTCAAAAAGGGAGCTTTCTGTTAGATTCAATATTTCAACCTAACTTGGTTTTGCAGAGAGAAAATCATACATGTATCTCTATCTCTATCTCTTTATCTATCTTCCCCACAAAAAAAGGGTTGCCTGGGTAGTCCTGAGTGTTTCCATGTTGTTTTTTGTCTTTGAACAATACAGCTATAATTACACACCTTTTAATATAAAAGGTCATAACGCCCTCACCACTCCCTTTTAAAATAAAATATTTTGGTGTGGATGAGAAAGTCTGTAAACTATTAGCTTTAAATGATTTAAATTTATTCTGTTTAATATTTTCTATGGTTATACCTGAATACAACCACAGGCAGTGATAACATTCTAAAAGTTAGTTGAAATTTGTTGGGATAATATGAGAAACAAAGGATTTGAGCGAGTGGACATATCTGCTTGTCTTGCACTGTGATCTGTGCAGCTCTCTGCTTGCAGTTCGAAGTGATTTGATCTGAACTCATTCAATTGACAGCACTCCTGGAGGGTTAGGCTTCATTGGCAATCATATGGCTCATGGCTGTGACGGTCCTCAGAGCTGTTTTCCTAGAGCGTTATGTCCTAATGATACGCTTTTAAAACAATGGAGCTGCTAATGTATGGAAGACTGAGATGGGTAACTTTTAACACTTGTAACACAAGCCCAAACTATGATTTCTACACTTTGTGGCATTTCAATATATCTAAGCTCTAATCAAAACAGCACCCAGTGCTCCTTGCTCAAAGGCAAATCATCCTCTTGACAGTCCCATTTCCACTTACCCGTTATCATCCTTCTCTCCGCTAACCTTATAATTATGTTTGACACTTTCTCCTCCCTCACCCTGAAGATCAATCAGTTGCCAGCTTTTGTAGTTTCTCTCTCTGTCGTCTGTTCCATCCACGTCGTCTATTTTCTGTGCTAGTACCCAAGAGGAGAACTTACTATGTTTTGGCCTGGCCTATGTTGGCCTATTAACTTATCCTTCTGACAATAGCCAAATAAAATTTCCTAAAATCCAGCTGATGCCTTATTACTTCCTAAGTCCAAGAACTCAAAGGTTTCCTTTAAGTCTCAGAAATATAATCCCAGCCTTACTTTATTATAGCATTACTAGTTTTCTACACATTCGACCTCATCTTTACTATAGTGTTACTAATTTTCTATGCTCCAAGCCATTTACAAGGCTGATTATCAAAATGTGGTCAGAATCCTATACTTTAAATCCTGTTTTCCTTCTAGGTAAAATGGCATTGCTCCCTCAAAATAGCTCTCCTTCCCATCCATGATCTTAACCACAAACAGATTTCTCAACCTATATAGCCTAAAATGCCATATACCTAGAACACCTTTTCAGATTTCACCCATAGTCAAGCTTAAGCGCCAGTCTGTGGACCTTTTAATCCTCAGTTCATCTAACTATATTTCTCTTTGACACTTTCCTCATTCTTTCCTTACTATATTATATTTTTGTCATCCCCAGGCTCTCTGTGTCTTCGCTAAGCAGAGAGCAAATTCCTCACAGAAATCCTTTAATATCATGCAGTCATTTAACATGTTGTAGGATTTCAAATAAATTTTTGTTCTATTCAATAACTGATGCATCTACAAACTTACATTTTATTCTTTACAGAAACAGCCCGTGTATTTTCCATAATTTTCTTTTGCTATAAATGATCAGTTTCTTGTCACTCTTATTCAGAGAAAAAGATAAATCACTTAAATTAAGAACCTATTATTTCCCATTGAATTAATTTGGCTTATATCGAAATTCTATCAGTGCTACAAAATAGCAAACTCTCATATCTGTACTTGTAAAATTACTTTTAAATAACTTTAAATGAAAAAAATCAATGAAAATGGTGTAGTATTTCCACAAAAGAGAAATGGTGATAATCGCTCATTTCTAAGAGGAAAACAACATTTAGGACTCTCATTTTCTCATGATATTTATGGTAGAAATGAGCTGAATGTAAGTCATAAAATTTTGGTCACATACTTTTTTAAAAAGAATTCTATAATATTACAGTTTTCTTTACATTTTAGGGGCAACATCCACCTGTTATTTTAATGTAAAATATGATACTTATAACACTTTGAGGTTTAAATTTTAGAAATTAAAAAACTGGGACCCAGAAATATTAACTGAACAGCCCAAATTACAGAAATAAAAATATTAGAAGTAGGACTTAAAACCCTGATCTCCTATTTAAACAATATATGCTTCTTGCATGTCACTCTGAGACTTTTCATGAAAACCAAATTATCAAGAAGTAATAGGAATTAGTGACCTGGGGGCTGTCAATTTTCTATTGGAAAGTACTTTTACTTCAGATAAATCTAGCTGTCCAATAATTATTGTCCAAAATGTATTAGTCGGGGTTCTCTAGAGGGACAGAATTAATAGAAGATATATAAACATATCTCATATATATATATATATATATATGTATATAGCAAAATTTATTATATATGTAATACATAGCAAATATTATTAACTATTAACTCACATTATCACAAGGTCCCACAACAGGCTGTCTGCAAGCTGAGGACCAAAGAGAGCCAGTCTGAGTCCCAAAACTGAAAAACTTGGAGTCCAGTGTTCAAGGACAGGAAGCATCAAGAACGAGAGAAAGATGTAGGCTGGGAGGCTGGGCCAGTCTAATTTTTACACATTTTCTGCCTGCTTTACATTCTAGCTGTGCTGACAGCTGATTAATGGTGCTCACTCAGGACTAAGAGTGAGTCTGCCTTTCCCAGCCCACTGATTGAAATGTTAATCTCCTTGGGCAGCACCCTCACAGACACACCCAAGACCAATACTTTGCATCCTTCAAGCCAATCAAGTTGACACTCAGTATTAACCATCACAAGTCTACCCCTTGTCAACTTGAACCTATACACATCTCCTGAGATCACACATATGCTTCAAATAAAGGTAATAATAAAGTCATAATTATGCCTAAAATAATACAACTATCCTTCCTACAACCAGAAGCACACCAATTTCCCAAATATGATTACATAAAGTTAGCAATACTTAAATACTGATGTGAAGTCAATAAATCTTATGTGTCCTGATAAAGGAAAAAGGAAATAAAATGAACATATTATCTTAGTACAAGTGTATAGATGCACAAACATGTTTTTAACAAAAGAGGGAGGAAATATTTATGACAATTACAGTCCTTGTTTCTGAAGCTGGTCATGTGGTCATAGATGATATTGATGACTACCTTCTTCTACTACCCATTTTGTATTACCTTTGCCTTCACCAAACACCTCAGCAGGTCGTGGTATTTTTCCTGGTGGAGAGACCCAAACCTTCATTTCTGAAGGTTCTGGGCCACTTGTAGTCCTGCCTAGATTAGCCTGTGTTTTAGTCTTATTGACCTGAATCACAGGGCATGGTAATACTAAGAGACACCCAGATGGATCTCCTGTATTCCACGCATAATCTTCCTTACCTCTATTGTGGAGTAGTAGGCTGATTTCATCTTGATAGTCCAGGTGAATCACCCCAGCCAACATTGTAACTCCCTTCTTAGCCTGTTGCTTAAAGATGGGAGGAGCCCACAGTGTCCAGGTGTCAACCTTAACTTCTAGCTTAATGGAGTCATTGTTGTGCCTCCTGGTGGTGGTGTTCCTCCCTCTGGCACTAAGACCTCTAGACCAGCAGAACGTAATGTTTCTGGAACAGGAAGCATAAATTTTGCTAGAATATCACTATGAGTGATGGTGAGTGGTGTCACTTCTACTTCCACCCCTTGATTCATGGACCTGTGAATCCTGGCTATGGGAGAAACAGTACTATATATTGGATGCAGATTCAGTGCATACATCATCTTCTGGAGAACGTTGCCTGAGCCCTGCAAAGTATTGTCACCTAGTTGGCATTGCAATTGTGACTTCAAAAGGCCATTCCACCACTCTATCAGTCCAGTGGCTTCAGGATGATGGGGACCATGGTAAGGCCAGTGAATTCCATGAGTATGAATTACTGCTGCACTTTTTAATGGTAAAGTGAGTGCCTTGGTCAGAGGCAATATTGTGTGGAATATTATGACAATGGATAAGGCATTCTGTGAGTCCACGAATGGTAATCTTGACAGATGCATTGCGTGTAGCATAGGCAAACCCATATCTGCAGTGTCTAGTCCAGTGAGGACAAACCTCTACCCTTTCCATGATGAAAGAGGTCCAGTATAATCTACCTGCCACCAGGTAGCTGGCTGATCACCCTGAGTAATGGTTTTATATTGAAGGCTCAGTGTTGGTCTCTGCTGCTGGCAAATTGGGCACTCAGCAGTGACCATAACCAGATCAGCCTTGGTGAGTGGAAATCCATGTTGCTGAGCCCACAAGTAACCTCCATCTGCCACCATGGCCGCTTTTTTCATGGGCCCATTGAGTGATGACAGGTGGCTGGGGAAAGAGGCTGAGTGGTGTCCACAAAACAAATCATCCCATCCACTTGATTATTGAAATCCTCCTCTGCTGAGGTCACTCATTGGTGAGCACTTACATGGGATACAAATATCTTCACAGTTTTTGACCACTCAGAGAGGTCCATCCACATACCTCTTCCCCAAATTTCTTTGTCACCAATTTTCCAATCATGCTTTTTCCAAATCCTTGACCATCCAGCCAAACCATAGGCTACAGCCCGTGAATCAGTATATAATTGTACATCTGGTTATTTCTCCTCCCATGCAGTGTGCACAACCAGATGCGTTGCTTGAAGTTCTGCCCACTGGGAAGATATCCCTTCACCACTGTCCTTTAGGGATGTCCTAGAAAGGGGCTATAGTGCTGCAGCAGTCCACTTTCAGGTGGGTCCTGCAGATTGTGTAGAACCATCTCTGAACCAGGCCTCAGTCTTCTCTTCCTCTGTCAACAGATCATAGGAAATTCCAATGAGGCCATCAGTGCAGGCTAGGAAAGAGAAAGAAGGGTGGCAGTGGTGGAGTCACTTTCATTTGAGCTATTTCCTCATGTAACTTCCTTGGGCATTTGAGCCACTTCCTCATGTAACTTACTTGTGGCTTCAGCACCTGCTTGAGCCCAATCATGTATATAACTCTTCCATTTGATCATGGAATGCTTCTGGGCACATCTCACTTTATGGCTAGATGGGTCAGAAAACACCCAGTTCATGACAGGCAGTTTAGGTCACAAGGTGACTTGATGACCCATATTCAAACATTCAGTTTCCACCAAAGCCCAATAACAGGCCAAGACCTGTCTCTCAAAAGGAGAGTAGTTATCCGCAGAAGATGGCAGGGACCTGCTCCAAAATCCTAGAGGCCTCTGCTGTGATGCACTGATGGGGGCCTGCCAAAGACTTCAGTCAGCATCCCTATCTGCCACTAACACCTCAAGCACCATTGGATCTGCTGGGTCATATGGTCCAAGTGGCAGAGCAGCTTGCACAGCAGCCTGGACCTGTTTCAGAGACTTCTCCTGTTTTGGACACCACTCAAAACTGGAAGCCTTTCAGGTCATTGATATATTGGCCGGAGTAACACATTTAAATGAGGAATGTGTTGCCTCCAAAATCCAAATAGGCCCTCCAGGCTTTGTGCCTCTTTCTTGGTTGTAGGAGGGGCCAAATTCAGCAACTTATCCTTCAACTTAGAAGGAATTTCTCAATAGACCCCCACACCAATGGATCCCTAGAAATCTTATTGAAGTAGAAGGTCCCTAAAGTTTAGTCAGATTGATTTCTCATCCTCTGGCATGCAAATGTCTCACCAATAAATCCAGTGTGTTTGCTACTCTTTGTTCACTGGATCCAATTAGCATAATGTCATCAATGTATGAACCAGTTTGGTATCTTGCAGAAGTGAAAAGCAATCAAGGTCTCTCTGAATAAGATTATGACACAAAGGCAGAGAGTTCATACACCCTTAAGGTAGGACTGTAAAGGTATATTGCTGGCCTTGTCAGCTGAAGGAAAATTGCCTCTGGTGGACCTTACGGACAGGAATGGAGAAAAAAGCATTTGCATACCAGGTACCAAGAGATATGTTAATTTTCTCAAGTAATGAAAGCACATCTGGTATAGCAGCGACAACTAAAGTCACCACTTGGCTAAGCCTACGATAATCCACTGTCATTCTCCAATGACAAATCTTCTGCACGGGCCAAATGAGAGAGGTGAATGAGGATGTGGTGGGAATCAATACCCCTGTGTCGTTCAAGTCCTTGATGGTGGTAGCAATCTCTGCAATCTCCCCAGAGATGCAATATTTTTCTAGGTAGAGGCAGCTCTAGTGGCTTCCATTTGGCCTTTCCCACCATAATGGCCTTCACCCCACCAGTCAGGGAGTCAATGTGGGGGTTTCACCAGCTGCTAGGTATGTCTATGCCAATTATGCATTCTGGCACTGGGGAAATGACCACAGGAAGAATATGGGGACCACTGGACCCACTGTAAGTCAGACCTGAGCTCAAACTTTATTAATTACCTGACCTCCATAAGTCCCTACTTTAACTGGAGGACCATAGTGACTTTTTGGATCTTCTGGAATCAAGTCAGCTCACAGCCAGTATGTAGTAGCCCCCAAAATGTATGATTATTTCCTTTTCCCCAATGCACAGTTACCTGGTAAAAGGCCAGAGGTCTTTTTGAAAAAGAATGGGAGAAAGATTAACAGTATAAATTGTCAATAGTGCAATGGGGTCCTTTCTCAAGGGGCCCTGGCCTCCCCTTCATTCAAGGGGTTCTGGGTCTGTAAACTTGTTCAAGTCTAGAAATTGATTGAGGGGCCAGGATTCTCTGTTTTTATAATTCGAATTAGCCTTTTGTCCATTTGACGTAGAAGTATTCTGCTTATACAAATTAAGTAGGAAAGCTGTGGGTTTACTATCAATTTCACTTCCAGAAACACTGTGATTAATTAGTCAATGCCAGAGTTCTACATAAATCAGATTATTCTGATGCTGCTTTGCCTCTGCTTCCCATTATGATAGCTATGCCCACCTTGCCTTTGAGGGTTGAGCGTTGCCACTTTGTCCCTGCCACTTCGGGATCCAATTATTTCCACTGTATTTAAAGTTTGTAATTAAGTGACTCTGGTTCCCACTGTTAGATCTGACTTACAGAGAAGAGCAATTACAGGGCTCTTCAAGGATGGAAATGCTGCCCTCACAAATCTCTTTTGCAAGGCATTGGTCAAGGGTATATCTTCTGGACCCTCCCAGCTGGGATGAGTAGGTCTAAAGTGACTAATCTATACCACCATCCCAATCACCCTAAGCCTTTAGATCCCTTCTTCTACATTAAACTAAGGGAGATCAGGCATTTCCAGCTTGCTCACAGTGGGCCATCTTTTAATTCATATTTCAGCTAACAAAGCAGATAAACTATTAGAACATGTTTTAACTCCTGGAGCTGCAACATTAAATGCAGAGTCCTTACTTAGTAGGCCCAGATCAATAAATTCAGCCTGATCCAACTCAATGTTTCTTCTACCATTATTCCACACCCTTAATATACATTCCTATGCCTGTTCTCCAGATTTCTGTTTATATAAATTAGAAAACTCAAGCAGTTCTTTTAGAGCGTAGCACACATCCCATCAGTCACACTCTCAACCTCACCTCTAGGGGCCTGCCTGGACTTTAATCTAGTTATAGGTCTAAAACAAACAGGGATGCTGGGGGTGGTTCCTGAGGAGACTCAACATTATCTTGCCTGACAATTGCCTCAGGGGAGATCATCACTGTTGCTTCAGGCAACACAGGATTTATCCCCTCAAAGGTGGAAAGGCTGATGGCAGCATGGGTCGGGGAGGGGATGTTGCCACTACTGGGGATGGGGAAGCTGTTTCTTCTGGCAAAAAGGTTCATCAGAGTTTATAAGCTCGGTGTCCCCAGTGTCATCAGGGTCCTTCACATGTTCCCATTCCAAGTTGTAGGGTCCCATTCTTTTCCAGTCAATGCCCTCACTTTAACAGTGGACACCTGGTAAGGCCATGCATGCACCTTTCTTTGCAGGTCAGCACTCACATGATAAAAGGCTTTGTCTAAATTTTGCACAATTTCAGCATTTTCTCTACAAGAAATGAAACTCTCACTCAGGGCAATCTTAGCGGATTTGAGGCTCAGTAACTGCTTCTGAAGCCCGGAGGCAGAATCCCTGAGTTCATCATTTTCTTTCATCACTTTGTCCACTGAACTTAGGAGCAACCAAGCAGCTTAATTATGTTCCTTGGTTCTCCACATATAGTCAAAGGTACTATGTATAGAGTCACGAACACTTTGCCTCTCATGAGTGGTGAATCAGGAGCGTCAAACACATTTATTTTGCATAACTCTCTAAACGGTTCACGGATAGTCTTTATCAGTGTTCTCCATACTATTAGAAGCAGAGTCTTCAGCATTTTTGGGTCTAATTATATTAAGCAGCCAACTGCAGAAACCCCAAATCCAACAAAAGAACTCCATCCTTAATATTTTGTTCCTCTAGAAGCAATCCTGGTATCAAAATCTGTATTAGTCACAATAGGCCATCTGCAAGCTGAAAACCAAGGAGAGTGAGTCTGAGTTCCAAAACTGAAGAACTTGGAGCCTGATGTTTGAGGACAGGAAGCATACCACATGGGAGAAAGATGCAGGCTGGGAGGCTAGGCCAGTCTAGTCTTTTCACATTTTTCTGCCTGCTTTATATTCCAGCTGTGCTGGCAGTTGATTAGATGGTGCTCACTCAGATTAAGAGTGGATCTGCCGTTCCCACCCCATTGATTCAAGTGTTAATCTCCTTTGGCAGCACCCTCACAGACACACCCAGGATCAATACTTTGCATCCTTCAATTCAATCAAGTTGACACTCAGGATTGACCATCACAAATAATTTCAGATTTTACTTTTTCCCATACTATAGTTCCTCATCTATTGATTTAATATTTTTCACCAAATGATTATTGATTATTTACAATATGCTAGGAACAGTGTTGTGTGCTAGACAGAATAACAAGTAATGCAGACATAGACTCTTTCTTGGCAGATATTACAGTTTAGTAAGAAAGACAAAAAATAATTAGTTCCATTATTTCCAGTTGGCCCACTGAAAACCTTAAAAATGCCAAATCAATTTTTTAAAAATATTTCAAATACTACATTGAATAAAGATGACTATAAATTAAGAAATGTTCAGAAGCCCAAATCTGAGTGAGAGTGGGAAATCCAAAAGGCAACAGTTCTCCTAGTGGGGCTCCTATTGTGGACTATCTTCTGGACCCTGGTGACTTTTGCTGAACTCATGTAATATGCAGGTTGGAGAAGCCTGAGACAGTGAGCCTCAGAGGTGACCCAGCTTGCAGCTGTGTCCCCAAAGGCTACGCCATCAGACTAAGTGTAAGCTAGGAATGGTACAAGCACTCAGAAGGGGACTTTTTAAAAAATGTCTGTTTCTAATTCTACCATTTAAAACCAAAAGTTAGTCCTTCCATAGGTTTGTAGCACAAACAAAAAAACCTCACTATTAGTGTCACACAGAAACCAGAGAAATCCAAATTAAAAGGAGATAATATTTCCCAGACATTAAATTGGCAAAACTTAAATCTGTTGGCAACAGGCACTGCCATCAACATGATGAAATAGAACTGTTATGGAATGGTGGTAATATTGAAAATTGGGACACCCACTTCAGAGAGCATAAAGCTAGTACTTGTTAAAATTGACGATGCCCATATTCTATGATGGAAATTCTATATCCAGAGATATATCCTTGAAAAGAACTTCATGCATGTGAATAAGAAAACTTAACACTATGATATTTATTGCAGTACTGCTTATAATAGTAGAAAAATAGAATAATTCAACAATTATCAGAAATAAAATAAAGAGTGGCTTAAACACATAATGGAATAATATAGAATAAAACAGTCAAAGTACATATATATATGTAAATATGGATAAAATGGAATATTGAGGGAGAAAACATAAGTCAGAACAGGGCAAAGTAATGGTTTATGTAAATGGATATATTGTTTTTGGACACATACACATGAAGTGAAAGTATAAAATGCACTGGTAATTGATATACCACAAATTGAGAACTGGAGAAGTGGGGAGAGAAAAAGGATGCTAAAGACAGATCTATAAGACATAGTTTTTCTATAAAATGAAAAGCATGATGATGAAAAGATGGCAAAATATTGCCTTCTGTTAACATTTTGATGATTTCTGAATATTTTAAATTTTTTTTATTAAATGTAAAATTTTGAGAAGAATATCTGTAACTGAATCTAACCACATTCACTGACTGGGGAGAAAAAAATCTAATATGATTTCCAATCAATGCAATAAAAATGCTTGGTAAAATGTGCCTCCCATTTGTGATTTTAAACATCTGAGAAAATTAGATATAAATGAAATTTTCTTTACTATATGAAGATAATCTACTATACTGCTACAACAAAATTCATATTTCACTGTAAAGTTTAGAAGTAGTCTCTCAAGTCGGTAATGAAGACAGGTGCATGCTATCACCCTGTCTATTCAAAATTATGTTTTATGTCCTTGTTAACACAAAGGTTAAATTCAAATTATAAGAAATAAAAAGAAAATTCTATTTTGTGCAGACAATCAATTGAACCTAGTGATAATTTTAAGAACTAAAAAGAATCAGGGGGATTGTTATAAGGTTGCTATGCCAATATTAACATTATTTCCATACAATAGCTACTTACTCTAAAATACGATAAAAAGAGAACCCATTTTCAAAAGCAACAGCTCTTTATAGTACCTAACAAAATGTGTTTAATCACCTAAAATATATGTGAAAGGTGCAAAAATGACCCAAATAAATAGAAGGCTGCCCCATCATCTTTTGCGAAAATATAACTATAATAAAATTGTTAATTTCCTAAAAGTCAAGTATTGAACAGGGTTTATTATGAACAATGAATCTAAAATTTATACTAAATAATATAAAATACCCAAACTTGCAGGATAAATTTGAAGAAGAGATGGGTTATGCAAGATGAAAGTGAGAAGAAAGCAGATACATCACACATACACACACACACACACACACACACACACACACCCCACTTGTACAAACATAGCAAGTAGCCCAATGAAATAAAATGTCAATCATGGAAACATGCCCATATTTACATACGAAACTTGGCAGAGGATTATGGTAACATTAAATATAATTAAGGAAATAACTGATAATTTAGTAAATAGAATTGGAAAAATGAACTCTCCATAGACGTAAGAAAATATAGAGATGATTTTTGTCTCAAAAAAAATGCAAAAATATTTCTTAATGGTTCAGACCAAAATGTGAAAAGTGTGTTTCAATACTTTATTCAATATTCATATGAATAAGAATGTACATAAAATTACCTTTATATTTTTGCAGTGTAAAAATATATTAATAAGGAAAGAAAAACTAGCATCCACAAAGAAGAAAATTTATAAATTTGCAACATCAAAACTAACTTTTCTGTGACACAAACTAACAAACAAAAATATTTTTAAAGATAAGCCATATATATAAAAAGTTATTTCCTATATCTATCATCACTAAGGTTTAGTTAATAAAAATTAAAAAAAATCTATCAAATCAATGAGATAAAGGTAGACTAATAAATGACGCAAAGAATTTGAACAGGCAAATTATACAAAAACAAAAACTGAATGGGCACTGCATATTGAAAATGTCCAAGTCTTGCAAGTAATCGGGCTATGCAAATTAATTCAACAATAAAATTGCTGGAATTCTATATTGATGCAGGAATTCTAGAGACTCCCCTTTTGTGTATTTACTACAGAAAATGCCTACACAAACATACAAACATCTTCAAAGAATCTCATTGCAGAATTGCATGCACAAACAATTAATAAAGATGACCATCAGTAGAAAAACGGATAAATTATGGTACATTCCTACAATTGATTCCTATATAGCAGTTTTAATGGAACAAACCTACATGTTTCATCTAAATATAGATAAGTATTATTAATATTATATCAACTGAAAAAAACAAGTAGCAAATGACACAAGCAGTAAACATTACATAAATCTAAAAATCAATGCTGTATATCATTCAATATAAACAGTAAAAATGTATGCAGATGAAGGGAAAGATAAATTAATATCTGAATAGTAGTTACCTTTGTGAAAGGATGAAGGGAAAAGAATGGGTTGAGAGAAAAATGCTTCCGCTGTATCTTGTTTAAAAAGCAAAACAATTTTAGCTGCCGTGAATTGTAGGAAAAATAAACAGAGTTGAAGGAAATATAACAAACCAAAACATTTCTTTATTAAATATTAATTAAATCATGGGTTTCTGGTGAGTTATTTTTTATTCAATTCATAATTTAAAATAAATAATATCTAGTAAAAATTAAAAAGCAATCATTACAAAATTTTAATGACCATTATAATACAGAAAATACAGATGAATAGGAAAACTACCAGTAGTCAAACCTGAAATAATCTATACAATTGTGTTACTGATACCAAAACCAGACACACAGAACAGTGAAACAGAATGGAGAGCACAGAAATAATTCCATGCACATACAACCATCTGATTTTTGACAAAGTTGACAAAGACAATCAATGAGGAAAAGACTCCCTATTCAGTAAATGATCCTGAGATTACTGGCTAGCCATATGCAGAAGATTGAAGCTGGACCCTTCCCTTACACCACACAAGAACAGAAAACCAAACACCACACGTTCTCACTCATAAGTAGGTGTTGAACAATGGGAATACATGGACACAGGGAGGAGAACGTCACATACTGGGGCCTGTTTGGGGTGGAGGGGTTAGAGGAGGGATAGCAGGAGGTGCGAAGATTGGGGAGGGATAACATTAGGAGAAATACCTAATGTAGGTGACAGAGGGATGGATGCAGCAAACCACCATGGCATGTGTATACCTATGTAACAATCCTGCACGATCTGCACATGTACCCCAGAACTTAAAGCATAAAAACAAAATCACCTCAGGATGGATTAGAGACTTAAATGTAAAATCTAAAACTATAAAATCTCTGGAAGAAAACTTAGGAAATACTATCCTGGACATAGGAACTGACAAAGATTTCATTCATGACATCCTGGACAAAGGATGTCATGGACAAACTTAGGAAATACCATCCTGGACAAAGATTTCATGACAAAGTCACCAAAAGCAACTGCAACAAAAACAAATATTGACAAATGGAACCTTATTAAAGAGCTTCTGCACAGAAAAATAAACTCTCATCAGTGAACAGAAAACCTACAGAATCAGAGAAAATGTTAGTAAACTATGCATTTGATGGAGTTCTAATAACCAGAATCTATAAGAAACTTAAACAAATTTACAAGCAAAAAACAACCCCATTAAAAAGTGGGCAACAAACATGAAAATATATTTTTCAAAAGAAGTCATACTTAACACCAGTCAGAATGCCTATTAGAAAAAGTAAAAAAATAACAGATACTAGTGAAGTTGTGGAGAAGGAAAACATTTATATGCTACTGGTGGGAATGTAAATTGGTTCAGCTATTGTGGAAAGCAGTTTGGTAATTTGTGAAAGAACCTGAAACAGAATCACCGGTGTGGTGCAGTGGCTCATACCTGTAATCCCAGCACTTTGGGAGGCTGGGGCGGGTAGATCACCTGAGTTCAGGAGTTCAAGACCAGCTTAGTCAACACGGTGAAACCTCCTCACTACTAAAAATACAAAAATTAGCCATGCGTGGTGGCAGGCACCTGTAATCCCAGCTAGTTGGGAGACTGAGGCAGAAGAATCACTTGAACCTCTGACACAGAGACTGTGGTGAGCTGAGATCATGCCACTGCACTTCAGTCTGGACAACAGAGTGAGACTCTGTCTGAAAATACAGAATAACCATCCAACCCAGCAATTCCATTACTGGTTATATACCCAAAGGAACATAAATCAGTCTACCATAATGACACATGCACACATATGTTCACTGCAGCACTATTCACAATAGCAAAGACAACCTAAATGTCCATCAACAGTGGGCCAAATAAAGCAAATGTGGTATATATTCACTATAGAATACTATGTAGCCATAAAAGAGAAAAAGATCATGTAGTTGGCAGCAACATTGATGGAGCTGGTGGTCATTATCCTAAGCCAACTAACACAGGAACAGAAAACCAAATACCACATGTTCTTACTTGTGAGAGTTAAAACATCAAGTACATATGGTCACAAATAAGGGAACAACAGACACCAGGGCCCTTTTGATGGTCGAAGGTAGGATCAAAAACTAAATACTGGGTACTGTGTTAATTGCCTTGGTGATGAAATAATCCATACACCAAACACCAATGGAATGCAATTTACCAGTAGAATCTCCTATCTGGAGGATGCATTGAGTCAGCAACATGAAGGGGTCCTTAGGGAGCCACAGGGAGGGGGGGTTCAGGCAGAATAAATGTCAGATATGAAACACCAAATGTAAGAAAAATCAAGAGTGAAATTGAGTCAAGTATTCCTAAAATAATTTCTAAAGCTTGTCTGACCATTAGAATCACCTGGGGAGATTGAAAATCTCTACTGGGCTTTCTCAAACTTTATTAATTACCTGAGGATTTTGTGTCTCTCTCTCTCTCTCTCTCTCTGTGTGTGTGTGTGTGTGTGTGTGTGTGTGTGTGTGTGTGTTCTGATTCTTATTTGACAGGTCAGAATTCAGTAGGATTCTGACCTAAACTCAGTATTTAAAATATTAGGCCAGGCACAGTGGCTCACACCTGTAATCCCAGCACTTTAGGAGGCTGAGGTGGGAGAATGATGAGTGATGAGGTCAGGAGTTCGAGACCAGCCTGGCCAGCATGATGAAATCCTGTCTCTACTAAAAATACAAAAATTAGCCAGGTGTGGTTGCAGATGCCTGTAGTCCCAGCTACTGGGGAGGCTGAGGCAGGAGAATCACTTGAACCCAGAAGGCAGAGATCACACCATTGCACCCCAGCCTGGTGACAGAGTGAAACTCCATTTCAAACAACAACAACAACAACTCAATAATAATAGTATAGAACAGCAACAGTTAATAATAAAAAGCAATAAAAGGTTCTATTTTCAAAAATGACATATATTTCACAATATTAAGGAATAAATCTACAATATATGTTGAAGAATGTCACAATATCTAGGGATAAGTCTAACAATATTTGTTGCAGAACTTTAGTCACAAAATTAGATAAGATATAAATATAATATGCAAAAGTGACCTGAATAAGGAGAGAGCCATTCTATCAACTTGAATTAAAATTTTAAATGCCATAGAGGTGTAATTCCCTGAAAGTTTTGTATGTAACAAGATTATTGGCATTGTGCCCTAGATTCTGCTTCTCCAACAAATTTCGGATGATGTCTCTACTGTTGGTCCACACAGCAAGACTACAATGTAAGGATGTATGTGTGTTTGTAGGTGGAGAGAGAAAAGGTGTAAAGTAGGCTGTAGAAAGTGTTAGGAGATAGAAGATGGAAAAACAATGAAAGAAATATACACGAAAGTATGGGTAAACAGCCATGATGTATGTAACTTACTCAAATTGTTCAGGAAAAACAATCATGGTGTAGGTAGCAGGAGAGAGAGAAAGAGGGGAGGGGAGGGGAAAACAGGAAGGAGAAAGAGAGAGTAGCAAATAGGATAAAATGTTGTCAATAAATGAATTTGAATAAACAGTAAAAAATGAGAAAAATGAAGCATTGAGGGAATTCATGAAGCATTTCAAATCAATGTAATGTTTTGAGGAAATTTTTGAGAAACAGCACTGGGCTGCCTAGAGTGTGAGAGACTGCAAAATGGGGAGGGAGGAATGAAAAAGATCAAAGTATTCAGGAGGCATTTATCAGAATTTACGTGAAAGATAATGGCCAGGGTTAAAGCATGGTAGGATAGATTTTTAGCCCCATTATTACTCTGTATTCACTTTCATTGAGGTTCTCTTTGTACAAGTTCTTCAGACACAATTAACAATTTTTATCAAGCTTTTCTTATAAACAGAATGAGTTTAGTAGGTAAGAGATAATATGGTTGAACGAAAATTAAATGGCATGGAACCTTTGTTACTCTGAAATACATTTTTGTTTTTTGGTTTTTGCTTTTCATTTTAGTGACGGGGTCTTGCTTTGTCACCCAGGCTGGAGTGCAGTGGTAACATCATAGCTCACTGCAACCTCGAACACCTGGGCTCAGAGGATTCCCCAGCCTCCGCCTCCCCAGTAGCTGGGATTACAGATGTGAGCCACCACCCTGGCCAAAGATACGTATTTCCTTCCCAACGTTCGGCTTATGTTCCCTTAGGGTGCTCTTACACCCTGTTTTGCCTGGGACAGTCCACAATGTTTACCTCTTGTTCCAATGTAATTACTGTTTTCATAATTCTTTAAAGTAGTATTTGGACAGTTTGGTCATTCTTCCTTTAATAAAAATATCCATTGTCACATGCTTTGATGGATGAGACATTGACTTTTCTCTGGATCAGTTTGTTTTAATGGCAGGCAGAGTCAGCTTTACACAAAGGAAAGCGTTCTGCAGTCAGCCAAAGTATATGTGTTGTGTCAGCAGGCTGTGCTTATTCCTCTACTGCAAAAGTAATTAAGAATGTCTATCCAACTCAGCGGTAGAAACTTTACGTATGACCTGCAACAGCATTTTGTTAGTTTAAGCAATACTCCTAGGTTTTCAAATTTGGTTGATCATGTAGAAACACATTGACTTTACAGCTCTCACTGCGTATCTCTCCCTTGTCCACTAAGCTCCAAATGTACCTTTTCCCTGTCCCTCAAACTCATAAAGTTCATTTATGCCTCAGGAAGGTTTTTCAGGCTTTTCTTCTGCTTGAAAACTCTTCTTACATTTTCATCTGCTTGCAGCTTTCTCTATTTGTCTCAGCTCAAGTGTTCTCTCCTCAATAGCCTATTCCACACCCAGGCACTCATCCCATTCCCATGTTTTATTTTCTTATAACTGCTTACAATGAACTGAAATTCATATTCACTTTTTCTTTTTTTTTTTTTTTTTTTTTTTTTTTTTTTCTTTTTTTTTTTTTTTTTTTTTTTTTTTTTTTTTTTTTTTTTTTTGAGACGGAGTTTCGCTCTTGTTACCCAGGCTGGAGTGCAATGGCGCGATCTCGGCTCACCGCAACCTCCGCCTCCTGGGTTCAGGCAATTCTCCTGCCTCAGCCTCCTGAGTAGCTGGGATTACAGGCACGCACCACCACGCCCAGCTAATTTTTTGTATTTTTAGCAGAGACGGGGTTTCACCATGTTGACCAGGATGGTCTTGATCTCTTGACCTCGTGATCCACCCGCCTCGGCCTCCCAAAGTGCTGGGATTACAGGCTTGAGCCACCGCGCCCGGCCTTCACTTTTTCTTATATTTAATCAAGTTGCTTTTTGACATATTTATTGTCACTCTCTCCCATTAAAATGTAGGTGTCATGACAGTAGGAATCTTGTCATATTACTTAACCACCATACAGCCTGTGGGCACCACATTACGTGATTCAGAGTATGCAACTCAATGAACATTACAACAAATGAATGAATTTATACCTGAATTATCATTTACAAACAATGTGACTTTAGGTAAGTCATTTAACATTCCTGAGGCTCAGTCTTTTTAAGTTTGTAAATTGATGATAAGAATATTTGGTTGTAAGAATCTAAAAATAATATTTCAATTAGCACAGTTTTCATTTAAGGTAACGTATTCTATGTGTTCAGTAAGTAGTAGTCATTTTTTATTATTGCCTATAAGTAAGAGCAACGGCCCACTTCTCAACCATTGTGACAACATAGTTTGAAAATGCAGTATATAAAAAATAGATTTACAAAAAATCCTGACCTGAAGGCTATTGATTATATATTTCATTTGGATGTAATAGCTTTTCCAACTTTAGAGAATGGCCAATCTCATTTTCAGATAGCTCTCTGTATGATATTTTTATGACATTTTGTTATATTAAAGATTAAGAGCGTTCAGAGGAAAGAATAATCTTTCTGATTACCTTATTGAAATTTTTCAAATTTTCTGCATCTAATTTTTATCCTCTGTTTGAAAAGAGTGAAAAAAAATTCTTCTTACAGGTAGGCTGACAAAACTTCAATGAGAACGCTCACAAGTCAACCCCCTCAGCCAAAACAGAACCACCTGAAAGAGAACCTCAAGTTGGGGAACCACAGCTAAGCAGAAGTAGCAAAGAACTGTGAAATCTGTCAAAAACGGTTTCCTCAGATATGATGATTTGAACTATGTTGTGAAAAATCCTGCATTTTAAACTGAAGTGTTGAGATAAAATTTGACTTCTGTGTGGACAGGGGTAAAATTGGTATCCCTGATTTATTTTGAGTAGGGACTTCATATTACTGACCCATTCCTAACAAATTTGCCAATGAACAGTCACCACAGAGCAGGATTTACAAGAAGGTAGACAATTCATTATTTCAAATTAATCAAAACTGCTTTTATTTTTAAGGAGAAAAAAGAAAAATTTCTACAGGATTTATAGAGTAAGAATCTAATCTAATGTTGCTTTGAAAGTAGGCCACAGCACTTTGATTTCTGAGGACTGTTTTTGTTATTTTTAGAAATATTATAAAGACTAATAATGCTCATTAAATTCAAGCATTCAGACACATTTTAACGAGTTATTTTGTTAAAATTTATTCAGAATAGGGAATATTATTTGGCTTGCTAAGACAGGGACAGATGAAGAAGTAAGGCAATAAATAGGAAAGCATTATGAGGTATTTCACAGAAATCACTTATGTACTATTGTAAGTTGTAATACTTAAAATTTTGAATTATACAATAAAGTTTAATGAAACTGAAGGCAACCGTTAATACATTATAAATATGTAAAGAATAATGATAATGAAATTCAACACACAACCATAATAACCTCAGGAAATCATGCTAATGAAAAAGAAATATCCTTTTCATAGTGGTGTTTAAATATGTATAATTTAGGTAAAAAGGAGACTTTGTTTCAATAAATATAATTAGATGTAGCATATATAAGCAATTTATGGAAATAGAAATATCAAAATGATAATTAATATTCCATGTGATTAATTTCAAGGTATTAAATCCACAAATTACATACTTATGACTTTAACCTAATCATCTTTAGGTAATTAATTTTTGTGACGAGTATAACAAATTTGGGTGCCTTTCATGATTACTACTAATTTCAATATCTTTTTACATACTCGTTATGCTCTTTTCCATCCTTCAAAGATATTTCATAATAATTCCTTCTATTCATATGAGTTTAAAAGACCAAAATTCATTTTTACCTTAAGAAATTAAGTGTCCACAGCAAAAAGTAGAGCATCATCATTTATAGCAGACAGGGCTGTGCATGGAGAATTACACTGGAAAGGATGGCAATGTCCATATGTCCCAGTCTCAGGCGTGTTGTGCCTTCAGTGTATGAAGCCGAGCATGTAATTTCATTGGCTTAAATTTCCTCCCCTGAGATGAGGGAATACATTAGAAGATCCTAAATTCTTCGATTCTCCCAAGGTTCTATTGTAATAGCACCGTAAAATGTCAGTGTATCCACCAGTTTTATCCCTGTAGACGGATTTGCAACAATAAGCTGTGGAGGAAGTTGTGATACTTCACCGTGTCTTTCAGAGTATCAAAGGATCATTGTCACTAACTTCAAAAAGAAAAATATGTAGAACGGAAAGCTTAGGAGCTCAGCCATTTCATTTTACTGTTTGAAGAACTGATGTGGATGTAAACTTTTCCTGGCCAAAATCACATAGCCATGGAAGATAGCATTAGAACTAGAGCCCAGTTCTCTTGCCTCAACAATATAGAAAGAATAAAATATCTTCTGTTCAATTTGTATGTATGAATATCACCATTTTTGGTGGGATCCTCGGGGGAATTGTTTTTAAAAGCAAAAATAATGTGCATGCATGAACTGTGACAGTTAAGAACAACTCTTAAGTGTATATTTGTCATCTCTTTTCTTGTAATTACTAAATTTTAATACAAATTATGACAATTATTTAATTATGTAAATGATCCATATGTTTCATAAATATTTTTACCATATAATCTGTGGTTACATTAAAGCGTAAATGTTTCTTTATTTTTCTGTACTCAATGACAAATATATAAATTATTTTATAATGTTTACATAACGATACAAGGAATTTCCTCCTTTCTTCTCTTCCTTCCCTAAATATGTATAGACAGTCTCCCCTGTGAGAAGATTTTGGCCAGATACTGAGGATATGGGAATAAGCAAAATAGACATAGTTCCTGCTTTTGTAGATCTTACAAGCTAGTGCAGAGATAGGTTGCAAAAATTAATATGTATTTATAATTATGGTATTTTATAAATATATATACGCTATCATAAAAATATTGAGGAACTAAAGTAGATTGGTTTGGAACAATGGGGAAGACTAGCAATTCACTTTTTGAAGGAAATGATGTTTGAGCTGGACTTGCAAAATAAATGTGTATGAGGTAAAGCATAAACCTTATAATCAGGGTGTACAAAATACCAGAATACCTGGATTGGAGAAGAACAGGTCAGTTTGAATAATGCAATGGATGGTAGGAACTGAAGAATATTGAATGTGATAATATGGCTAAGATGAAGCTGAAAAGCTGGTGCTGCACTATTTTTACTCTGAAATTTCATGTTGTCATAAGGCTAATTCCCAGACTGCTAATTTTCCTGCAGAATATTTCTTTTGTGCCTTGTCAGTTGGTTTCATAACCTGTTGTTTCTATGCGCCCAAGAAATATTTCATCAGTCATATTAGTTCAAAAATCTTGGTTTTACTTTCATATCTGTTTCCTGGTTTAACTGTAACGATGACATATGCTTTACCTAGAATATGAACTTCGTTTTCCTAGCAACTTCGGACTAGGCTTTTAAGATAAAATCTCTGCCAGGCTTTTAAGATAAAAGAGTTTTGAAAAAGTTTAAAAGAAGGAAAGAAACAAAAGAATAAAGGAAGGGAGAAAAGGGGGAAGGAAGGTAGAGAGAGAATGAAGGAAGTAAAGAAAGAAGAAAGGAAATTACCTTTGGATATTAGTGGCCATTTTAAGACTTTCTGGTATATTCATTAAACTGGAGAAAAAAAATTCATCACTCACTGTTATGAAACATTGCAACTACTGAGTGATTCAAATAATTCATGTGTTCTTTTACAGAACAGATATTGAATCTCTACTATATACAAAGAGCTCCATTTTATGAATGGGAAATAAGAATGTGTAGAGAGTCATAAATGTAGCAACTGGACTTTCTGTTGCCATACTATAAATACACTGGCAGAAGAGCAGTTGTCCCAGAAGACAAACAATTGAGTACAAGATAAATTATCCATGTGATGATTTAACTTTGATATTTCACTGACAACCTGTCATCTCCTACCTCCCAAAGTACTCTTCCAGATGATTCAATAGCTTCATTGGATGGTATTAGTTTTTTTAAAAAAAACTATTTTCTTTTCCTCCAACAACATAAGGGACAGGGAAATCCACAGCATGACACATTGCTTCTACTGATTCCTTATACATGGATTACTTGGCCTTTTTTATTTCACCATATGTCCAAGAACCTGGCATACTTTGGAGGTGCTTAATTCTTAGTTCACCTTAGGGATCGAGCTATTAATTTCTTGTTAAGAGTTAGGTCATTAAACCTGAGAATATGTACATATAGACAGGTAAGATCTCACAATAAATTGACAAAAGAATAATTAGTCTCTTGACTCCTATTGCATTGTCCTTTTTATTAGAGAATACAACATGCCAAATTGGATAATCTGCAGGGAAGATAGTGATGATTAAAAAGATACTGTTTATGGCCTGACTTTTACTTTATCAACACAATCATTCATCACCTTTATATTCCAATTAGCCTGTGACTTCCATCAATTAAATCCTAACCATGAAGAAATAAAATACAGAAATATACCACACAATAATAGAAAAATAGCAATTTGTAGTTAAAAATAAACAAGAAAAGTTGGCATGTCTTTGTTTTCTATTATATTTTATTCTTTATTGAAATTTTTTTGCAAAAAAAGGTGAAAGACATAAATGCATCACTCTTTAGAAACGTAATATAGAATAATGAAATAACTATACAAAATATGAATTTAATGGCCTACAAATATAGTCTAAATTTACTGTAATGGTGGAAAGACTTGGAAGGCTAAAGAAAACAGTATAGGGTCCATAGAAATTCCTAGAGGAACTTTCTTATGTATAGCTAAATGTGCATAATTTATATTACATAAAATTACATTATGAGTTTTACCCGTTCAACTGGGTCATTTCTTCTTCCTTGACTGTCATTCACTGTGCATCCAAAAAGATACAATATAATGGACGATATGATATAGGTTTATTTTTTGAATCTGATGTGTTTCATTTTTATCTTAACCACCAAAGCCAATTTCATAAAATCTATGAAGGCATTTCCCTAACGTGATCATTGTATACATAATGCTAATGAAAAATACATTTATCAGACAGTTGTTCAGATTCACTGACAGCACCACACTAATTGTTGCTAAAGTACTGCCTATAAAGAACAAAAGGAGCTTGAGAATTATCTCCAGCCCTTTTGTTAAGCAATGGAGAATTCTTCTTTTCTATTTTGAATCTAAGAAGATCAGTACGTAATTAACTTGCATTAATGGTTTCTTTTTGTCAGAATAAGAAAAATGAACAATTTTTATTCAATTCATAGAAAATTGGTTTCATAAGCAAATTATTAGAAAAAAGTATAAAGTAATGCAAATAGTCTGAAGAAATACTTTTAAAAGTCAAAATGGGAATATATTTCTTTGGAAAGGTCCTGGAAGAAGATAAAAGGTAAAGAGTACAGCATTTAAACATCACTGTTATATATTTACTAGACAAGTATTCAGAAAAATGAAAATAGTTAATTGTATATGGTAGTACATTTTCAGATTTTGAAAATTATTTAAAAATACCTCCACAATAAACATTTACAAGGAAGATTGCTTTACATAGTCCTGCCCTTAGATAACTTGCAATGTCTGGTACTGTCACAAACAATAAAGCTGTAATCACATTCCTGGGTATTTGTGATATCTGTGGATGAGAAAAGTTGTCTTATGAAGTGGAGGTTTGTGGAATGCGTACCTTTACTCTAAGCAGACAACCCAAAGTGATTCTGGAGAAGTGTTTATGAGGCAAACATAGAAGAGTCATTAAAGATGTATACTGTGGCCAAGGAAATTGTCTGTGGCTTTCTTCTGAGAGCACGCTGAAGAACAGAAAACATACTAAAAAAAGAAATTCCACCTGTATGTTTTAGCACTGGTATCTAACACTAGGGTGTTTTGTTACAGGTTGAATCTCCAAGGAGTGGTGAAATATTTCAGAAAAGCTTTTCTAATTTGTGACTTTGGTCTCTGAATTTCCTTTTAGCTCTCTTTAAATGCAGCCGTGGATGTGTTTGCATGTATAATCTACAAATATTTATTTGGGCATATTGTAAAAACATCTCCATGGGAGAGCATCTCCATCCTGCTTATGTGTGCTATAATATTGAGGCCTTTGCAAGAAGTTGACTATCTACCTCTCATAGAAGATCCTGTTATACTGTTTAAACTTTTATAGGACACTCACACTGTGTGATAACATTAGCTTATTTTTTAAAAGTTACTGGTAGTTTATAGTTTCAAGATATTTTATTTTCAAAGTTAAACATAAAAATCCTACAAATATAGTTGTAGCAATGATGTTTCTTTACTAAAAACTGATTTTGTAGAGTGGTTCTTAAGTTCTTAACAAAAATATTGTACATAAAATTATTCAGTAATTGTGCAATTCATAAAAGAATTAGAGTTAATTTTATATGTATGTTTATTTAAATAATACCAAAAATATATTTCATAGAAAATATACATCTAGTATAAATTTATAACTAAATAGAATAAGCTGTGGTGTTCAAAAACTGTTATTTTATATGTCCTTTCATCACTTTGCTTTGTTAGTAACTATCAATGCAGTGTCACCTAAGGGATGTGAAGCAAAATAGCTGAATAGAACCCTCCAGTGATTGTCCCCACTACAGGGACCCCAAATTGAAGAACTATCCACACAAATAAAGCACCTTCAGAAAAACCAGAACTCGGGTGAGCAATCACAGTACCTGGTTTTAACATCCTGTCAGGGAAAGAGGCACTGAAGATTATAAGAAAGACAGTCTTGAATTACTGACCACAACCCTTCCCCAGCCCCCAGCAATGACCACTTGGACCAGAGGGAATGTGTGCATTTGGCAGAGAGCAAGTGCAGTGATTTGCCAGACTTTGCATTGGAACTCAGTGTTGCCCTGTCACTGCAGACAGCAACATGGAGCAGAATTCAGATGGCACCTACAGAGGAAGCATTTAAATCAGTCCTAACCACAGTGGAATTTCCCATCATGGAAGTCAGAACCCAAGTTACAGCTAGCCCAATCACGATGGGTTAAATCACTCTATGGTCCTAAATAAACCTGAAAGATGATCTAGGCCACAAGAACTATAAATCCTAGGCAAAGTTCTGTGTTGTGATCAACTTAGAATAAGTGGACTTGGGGTGCCTGTGACCTAGTGAGAAAACAGCTAAGTCAGCCAAGAGAGAGTGCTTGCATCACCTCTCCCGCTGCTCCAAGTAGTGCAAGTCACAGTTCCAGGACAGAGACTCCTTCCTTCTCTTTCAGAAGATAAAAAGGAGAGTAAAGAAGACTTTGTCTTACAACTCAGATACTCACTCACCCACAGTAGGGTAGGGCACCAGGCAGAGTTCTGAGGCCCCCATTCCAGACCCTAGCTCCTTGATGACATTTCTAGATACACTTTGGTCCAGAAGGAAACCCACTGCCTTAAAGGGAAGGACCTAGGCCTGGCAGATTCACCACCTGCTGATTAAGGAGCCCTTGAATAAACATCAGTGGTATCCAGGCAGTACTTGCTGTGGGCCTGGGTGAGACCCATGGCTGTGCTGGCTTCAGGTAGGACCCAGTGCATTCCTAGCTGTGGAGGTCACAGGAAGAGTCTACTTCTGCATAAGGAAAGGATAGAAAAGAGTGGGAAGAACTTTGTCTTGAGGCTTGGGTGCCTGCTCAGCCACAGTAGAATAGAGCAACAATCAGACTCTTAAGGTTCCCAACTCCAGGCCTTGGCTCCTACATGGCATTTCTGATCTCATCCTTGGCCAGGAGTAGAAACTCACCACCCTGAAGGGAAAGATACATGCCTGGATGGATTTGTAACCTACTGACTGATGACACCTTGGGCCATGAGTGAACATCAGCAGTAGACCGTGAATATCACAGGCCTTGGGCAAGACCCAGTGCTGTGTTGGTTTTGGGTCTGACCCAGCATATTCCCAGTGGTGGTGGCCATAGGAATGCTTTTGTTACTTCACTCTCACAGCTCAGCACAGAGAGACAGACTCTGTTTGTTTGGGTAGAAGTACAGAAAGAGAACAAGAGCCTCTGCCTAGTAATCCAAGGAATTCTTCGAGATCATACTCAAGAACGTCACAGTGATATTTCTACAAGTCTGCAAGAGTCACGACATTACTGGGTTTGGGGTGCTGCCTAATGGCAGATGTTGCTGCAGTGACCAAAGATTTAGATTGCAACTCTCAATTTCCTTTAAATCCTTGGAAAGCCTTCCCAAGAAGGATGGGTACAAACAAGTCCAGACTCTGAAGCCTATGGTGAATACTTAACTCTTCAATGCCCAGGCATTGATAAACTTGTCAAGACCATCCAGGAAATCATGACCTCACCAAACAAACTAAATAAGGCACCAATCCCAGTGATCAATCCTAGATTGACAGAGATATGTGACATTTTGACACAGGATTCAAAATATTTGTTTTGAGGAAGCTCAGCAAAATGCAAGATAACACAAAGAAGGAATTCAGAATCCAATCAGATAAATTTAACAAAGAAATAATTTTAAAAAATCAAGCAGAAATTCTGGAGCCAAACAATTTAATCAATACACTGAAAAATGCATTAGTCTATCAACAGCAGAACTGATCAAGCAGAAGAAAGAATTAGTAAGCTTGTAGACAAGCTATTTGAAACTACACAGTTAAAGGAAACAGAAAAAAAAAAGAATAAAAAAGAATAAATCATTCCTACAGGAGCTAGAAAATATACTCATAAGAGAAAATCTAAGGGTTACTGACCTTAAAGAGGAAGTAGAGAAAAATATCAGAAGAGAACATTTATTTAAAGAGATAATAATAGAGAACTTTCCAAACACAGAGAAAAATAACAATATTCAAGTAGAGAGGGTTATAGAATACCAAGCAGATTTAACCCAAATAAGACTACACTGAGACATTCTAGCAGAATGAATAAATGAAATCAGAACAAAAAAATACAAAAAATCAATGAAATGAAAAGTTGATTTTTTGAAAAAAATAAAAATCAACAAAATCAACAAATCTGTAACCAGTCTAAGAGAAGAGAGAAGACACAAATAAGTAAAATCAGATATGAAAGAGGAGATATTATCATGGATACTCCAGAAATTCAAAGGCTCAATTAGAGACTACTATGAGCAGCTATATGCAAATCAATTGAAAAACCTAACAGAAATGGATAAAGTCCTAGATACATACAACCTACCAACATTGAACCATGAAAAAATTGAAAACCCAGATAGACAAACATCAAGTAATGAGACTGAAACCATACTTAAAAGTCTCTCAGCAAAGAAAGACCAGGACTAAATAGCTTCACTGATGAATTCTACCAAACATTTGTTTTTAAAGGAGCTAACACCAGTCCTATTCAAACTCTTCCCAAAAATGATGGAGTAGGGAATACTTCCAAGTTTATTCTTTGATGCTAGTATTGCTCTGATACCAAAACCAGACAAAGATATATCAAAAAAANAAAAAAAAAAAAAAAAAAAAAAAAAAAAAAAGAAAGAAAGAAAGAAAGAAAAAGAAAAGAAAACTGCAGGCCAATAT
Source organism: Cebus imitator (assembly GCF_001604975.1). NCBI lineage: Eukaryota > Metazoa > Chordata > Mammalia > Primates > Cebidae > Cebus > Cebus imitator. The sequence goes on from NW_016107751.1 coordinate 367,088, forward strand.
TACTGATGGACATTGATGCAAAAAATTTTCAACAAAATACTAGGAAACCAAATTCAATAACCATTAAAAAGATCATTCATCATAACCGAGTGGGATTATTCCAGGGATGCAAGGATGTTTCACTATGCTTAAATCATTCAGTTTGATACATCATCTCAACAGAATAAAGGACAAAAACCATAATGATCATTTTAATTGATGTTGAAAAAGCATTTGATAAAATTCAAGGCCTCTCCATGAAGAAAAGCACCCTAAAAACTGGGTACAAAAGAAATGTATTATCAAACTGAATGGAGAGAAACTTAAAAGCTTTCCTCTAACACCTGGAAAAAGACAAGGTTGCCCATTTTCTCCATCGGTATTCAATACAGTACTGGAAGTCCTAGCTAGAGCAATCAAACAAAGAAAGAAATAAAGGACATCAAATTTAGAAAGGAAGAAGTCAAATTATTCTGTTTGCAGTCAATATGACCTTATATTTAGAAAAACCTCCCACAGAAAACTATTAGAACTGATAAACAAATTGAGTAAAGTTGCAGGATACAAAAGTGGCATACAAATATCAGTAGCATTTCTATATGACAACAGTGAATGATGCAAGAAAGAAATCAACAAAGTAATACAATTTGCAATAGCCACAAATAAACATAAATACCAAAGAATTAACTTAACCAAAGAAGTGAGTCTTGACAATAAAAATTATAACTTTGATGCAAGAAATTAAAGAGGACACAAAATATGAAAATATATTCCATGTTTATGGATTGGAATTATCAATATTATTAAAATGTTCATACTATCCACAGCAATCTACAGATTCAATGCAATCGCTATGAAAGTACCAATGACATTCTTCACTGAAATAGAAAAAAAATCCTAAAAATATATGGACCACAAAAGACCAAGAATAGTTAAAGCCGTCTTAAGCAAAAAGAACAGAACTGGAGAAATCACATTACCTGACCTTAAATTATGCTATAGAGCTATAGTAGCCAAAACATAATAGGTACTGGCATAAAAACCGACACACAGACAAATGCAACAGAACAAAGAAACCAGAAATGAATCCACACACCTAAGTAAACTCATTTTTGACAAAGGTGCCAAGAACATCTATTGGAGAAAGAACAGTCTCTTCAATAAATGGTGCTGGGAAAACTGGATAACCATATTCAAAAGAATGGAACTGGACCCCTGTGTCTCATCATATGCAAAACGTCAAATCAAAATGAGTTAAAGACTTATATGTAAGACCTCAAACTATGAAACTGCAAAAGGAAAACAGTGGGGAAAATCTCTAGGACATTGTACTGGGAAAAAAATTCTTGATTAGTGCTGTGTAGAGGCTTTTTAACTTGATATGATCCCATGTGTCCATTTTTGCTTTCGTTTACTGTGCTCAGTAAACGAAAGCAAAAATGGACACATGGGATCATATCAAGTTAAAAAGCCTCTACACAGCAAAATAAACTATCAAATAAGTGAAGAGATAATACACAGAATGGAATAAAGTATTTGCAAACTATCCATCTGATAATGGGTTAATAACCAGAATATACAAAGAGGTCACACAACTCTACAGGAAAAAATGTAATAATCCCACTGGGCAATAGATCTTAGTAGATGGGCGAAAGATCTGAGTAGATATGTTTCAGAAGAAGACATACAAATGGCAAATAGAAATATAAAGAGGCTCAAATCAGTAATCACTAGAAAATGCAAATCAAAACTGCAAGGAGGTATTATCTCACCTCAGCCAAAATGGCTTTTATTCAAAAGACAAGCAACAGCAAATGCTGGCAAGCATGTAAACAAAAGGAAACCCTCATATGTTGTTGGTGGGAATGTAAATAAATACAGCCACCATAAAGAAGAGTATAGAGGATACCCAAAAAACTATAAATTTAGCTACCATATGATCCAGCAGTCCCAATGCTAGGTATATATCCACAAGAAAAGAAATCAATATACCAAAGTGATACATGTTCTCCCATGTTTACTGCAGCACTGTTTACAATAGCCAAGATTTGGAAGCAACCTAATTGTTCATCCACAGATGAATGGATAATGAAAATGTGGTACATTTACACAGTGGAGTACTATTCACCCATAAAAAGAATGAGTCTGTTAATTGCAACAACATGGATGGAACTGGAGGACATAATTTTAAGTGAACTAAGCCAGGCACAGTCAGACACATTTTGCATGTTCTCATTTATTTGTAGGAGCTAAAAATTAAAACCATAAAACTCATGAAGATAGAGTAGAATAATGGTTGTCAGAAGCTGAGAAGGGTAGCTGAGGATGGGAAGAGTTCGGTTGGTTAACATTCATAAATATATAATTAGATAGAATGAATAAGATCTAGTATTTAATAGCAAAATATAGTGACTACAACCAAAAATAATTTATTATACATTTTTAAATAGCAATATATGAGGATTTCCTTTTCTCCACATGCTTGCCAGCATTTGTTGTTGCTTGTTCAGTTATGCAAAAGGAGTATAACTGAAATTTTTCACACAAAGAAATAAATGCTTGAAGTGATGGATACTCCATTTACCTCGATGTGACTGTTACGTACTGTATAACTGTATCAAAATATCTCACATGGGATAAATGAAAATTAAAATAGTAAAAAATAATAAAATAAAATTATAGTCCCCCAAGAAATTGAGTAAAGAAAGGAAATTATGATGCAAATTACATACCTATGAAGAGGGGTTGCCAAAATTAAAAACTAATGCTCAAATCCATTTTAAAATAGGAGAGGATTAGCCTCTGTGAGCTTCTGTCATCAATTGTGTTGGGAATTGGTCCACTTTCTGTCTTTGTGCATGAACAGTTAATATTCAGATGGATGGGGCTGCTCCTGAGAATTATAGGCCATAATTTATCCCACTACCTACAGGCAATACTGTTTATAAAAGCAGTCCTGTAGAAGGGCTGTTCCTTATATTTTAGAGAAGTAAACATTGGTATAATTTTAAAATCACAGCCTCAGAGGTTCACAGACTGAAATTGTAAACACAAGTTTGCAGCACACTTAGAAATCTTCTAAGCTTCCATACATGGTAGAAAATTGTGTTGGAATATGGAGAAAAATAACTGTTAGAAGATTTTTTTAAAATCGTTCACTTTTTGAGTGATTACTTTTCTTACATGACTGTTCATTTAACTTGTATTTTGAAATATTGCAAAAGTCTTGATTTTTTAGATTATCTTCAGAGCATTATAATAATTGAAATTCTTAAAAGTTGCATAAACTACCCTACTATTAATAAAATAATAATATTAGCTATTATTTATATAGTGCTTCTTATGTTCCAGACGAGTCTAAGAGATTTTACTTATATTAATTTGTTTAATACTGGCCAGTTGTTCACTAAACAAGCTATGGGAGGCAGATAGAAAATATAAAGCATGTAGAATGAATTGGCTGTGGACCCAAATTTCAGAATTGTTCTAATTGTTTCCTTGAGCTGTTATAAAATATATCAACAAATGATGACCAGATACCCTGCATTGTCTAGGATAGCACTAAATCAATATGTTCTTTCTCATGTTTTTGACTGTGGGATATTCCAGGCTTACAACAGCTATCTTTGTTCAGCTACATTTTAAAGAAGATTCCCAGAACTGAGGACAGAAAAGTAGAGGTGACTATTTTGAGATAAAAATGAAATCTGACTTTTTATTGGATAACTCCAAGTTAACTTAAAATTTCTCAGGATCCACTGAATCAAGAGTTAGGAAAAAAAAGTCGGGGAACACTCCTCTAAAATTTCAAAACCCACTAAAACATAAGAACATCTGGAGAATCTCCTGTGAAATGTGGGGATATCTTTGGTAGATGCTATTTACTGAGACTAGTATCACTATGAACTGACTTTAAATACAATGTATAAAAAGTAACTATTTTTGTGACAGAGAAAATGAGTAAAAATAAAATTGAAACATTAGAAAAAGATATGAATTGATGTCTCACTTTCAACTCTGATCACTTGTCTCTCGGGGACAAACATATTTTATTTGTTTTTGTAACATTCTAGGTATTCTGGGCATACACAATTTATGACCATTCATTCATTTTACGAAATAAAAAATGGGGACTATAAATAGTTTTAAATAGCAGAGTACTATACATACTATATTTAGAAGATTATTCCAACTAGTATGTATTCATTTTAATGGTTGCATAATATTCCATTGTATGAATGTAACATAATTTATCCAATCAATGTCTTTTCATCTGACGTATGTTTGGTTCCAGTCTTCTGATATTATAAACTATACCGCTTGGATCACCATGTTCAAATATCTTAGAAGCAGAAATACAAAGTTAAATGTAAATATAGTCTTAATATTAATATGCATTGCCCAATTTCTCTTTAGAGAAGTTGTAACAGTTTGAATGCTTATAAAAAGCATTTGAGTGTTTTTTTACTCAGTCAGAGACTGACACAAGTGCTATCAAACTGATCTTTGCAAAACTAACAGATGAAAAATAAGCTTCAGAATTTTTAATTTGTATTTATTTCATCTTAAATAACACTGAGTACCTTGTCTTAAATTTAGATATTAATTTGAATTTTTTTTTTGACTTCTCTAATCATATCCTTTGCAAATACTGTTTCCTCCACCATTGTTTGTCTTTTGGTAATTAAATTTTGACCGGCAGAAAGTTTGCACTTCGTATAGTTAAATTCTCCTTTTTTGGGCAAAATTTGAGTATTATACTATAGATGCACAAACTAATTCCAAGGAGTTTTTAATTAATTAACACAACGGATTTTGATTATTTTTTCTTGCAAAAGAGTTATTCTTAAAATTTTGTGCTCAAAATCAGTTTGTTATTGAAAATGAACTAACTAATTTCTTTTTTCCTTTTTACCATATTGATCAAGCATTCTTTTCCTTACTTTGTTACAGGTGACAAATATTTGGAAAAATTAATGATTTCGCAAAATAACATATGTAATGAGTCAACCAAGTATTCTGACTTTAAATATACTGTTTCCTACTATACTGTTCTCCTCTGTACCCTAATCAATTTTAACAACACATTTTTATCTAAAATTAACAAATGTCATATTAATGGTTCAGGATGTGCTTTTAATAACAATCATTTTAGAATGATTCTAGGATGTATTTATCCAGATTCAGTATATGAATAAGACTAAAAGAACTGTAGCAAAGCTCACCTTGGAAAAGTCAGCAACCAACTTATAAATATGGAAGGTTAATTCAAATAAATTCTTTAGGGTTTGAGGTACAGATATATGCAATCAAAATCTAGTTACATTGCCAAATAAAATAAATGAATGATGATATAGTTTGACATTCTTGGAATAAGTTCCCAAGAATATAAGGTGCTATTAATCACCATTTAAATTGATTTACATTCACATTTAATACCCAATTAAGGCTGATATCCCTTTTATTATAGATTTTAATTATTGAGGCCCTATAAGACAGTTAAGTATATTAATTACTCCCAAAGCAATTGTTACTGTTTTTAAGCAAGAGCTCTTCTACACTTTTCCTGTTATTTCTACTCCTTTTTTATATTTATGCCCAATGTGATTTCAGCTGAAGCACAGAAACACTGATGCTTTGGAAATTACAAATACACCTTTCACTACTCAGTATTATATCTCTGTTAGCGCCAAGCATATGCAAGAGGATTGTCCCCCTTTTAGGATCATGCCATGTTCATACTCAGTTTTAGAGCTTGACTTCAGGAGTGTTTTGGTTTGTTTGTTTTGGGTTCTTACAAAAATAAGAAATCTAACAAGATGATGTTTAAGCCACTTCCAGGTGGAAGTTCTATAATCCTCTGATACATCCATAAAAAAACCTAGAACCTAAGTATGTTTGAGAAAGTAATTGGACTTCAACAAAAAAGTCATCTCAGATTTTTGCCAAGAGACATACATGTTTTTTAAGTTTTCTCTATTAGATAGATTGATTTTTAGTATGAATATTTTATAGCTTTGAAAATTTATCATCCCTTAGGAAACCATGCCACTTGACTATAACCCACATACAATACTTGGACATGCAGTCTCTTGATGGATGATCATGTCCTTTCTCACCATCTCCAACTGCATCTGCCCCTTCATCAGTTTACATTTTCACACTTACCCTGTTTCTCATTCATGACTCCATTTCTTTTACCCCAACTTGCTAAATGTAATATCAAATTTATCACCTAGAGTTCAATCTTCTAAAAGAATGTATTTCCCCTTGAAAGATAAATAAAATTGTTCTGCAAACATAACTAAAACCATTAAAAACATACCATTGATGACCAAACACATGATATACTAACTTTACTCTCCACTGGCTCTATCAAATACATGCATTTGATCTCACAACATGTTTTCTTAATCTAATATCTTTTACAAATAACTAGTATGGGGTGTTATACATATAAAAATCAAGTACTAAGTTGAGCTAGATTCTATAAATCCTTAGAGTCCTGAGTATCTTGTGTATATAATAATACATATCTGGATTGCTCTAAGAAGTGATGTGACTGAATTGTGAATGAAAGAAATTGTGAGCAAAAAATTTAACAAACTATTTTTTGTACTTTAGTTACTCCATATGAATATAGGAATTCATCTCATAGTCAGCAATATTAACCTCTTCAATTACAAAACACATAAAAAGCACAAATAACTTTCTGATTTTTAGCATAATAAAACCAGGGTTATAATTAAACATTATTACATACATACAAAATACAGAGTAGAGTATCCAAAATTATAGTAACATGAAGCTATTTTACTCTCATAAAATTTATATGTCTATTTCTTACCTCACTACCTCCCTGATTACAGGCAAAAGGTGAGTGATGAATTAATCTAGTTGATTTTTCTGTTCTTGGGTCATGGTCATTATTGGTCTAAGCAAAGTTCTTCTCTTGATCAAACTATCTATTTTCTAGTCCCATTATTTTCTCCCTTATTCTACAGGTTACTATTCTACTTTATTTATGCATATGCATACTTTTGTGCCTCTGTGAAATATTTAGTGTTGGTGTACATAGAAGTATCTTAAATTTGCATGAATAATACTGCTTTAAGTTGCTGATTCTGTTTCTTACTTCCTGCACTTACCAGTGCTTGTAGTGTCTCTCTATTTTGCTACATGTACATTCTATCAGTTGCTTTTCATCCTCTCAGAAACAGACACTTGCACTATGCTTAACTGTACAACATCACACACAGACACACAAAGCTGTAATGGGAATTTCCATTCTTGATCTCTTATTTACCTGCCTTAAAATCCTCAGCAACACATAAAACATAAAAAAATTATTTATAAATAAAGAAGAAAATACTTTAAAAACATATGTCAGTAGAGATAAACTAATATTCCAGAATACATGCTCAAAACAATATAAAAGATTAGCAGCCTGTTAATTCCATCTACTTCCTATGTAAAAAGGAAAATGCAAGATGGTTTCTGTTTGTGTCAGAACTCATAAAAAGAAATTCCTATGAGTATTTCAGAATAAATGTACAGGAATAAATTTTAAGAAAGAACTCTATAAAATCAATATGTAGAAACATAAAAAAAATCCATACTCATGGTTAGGAAGAATCAAATTGCAAAAATGGTCATACTGCCTGAAGTAATTTATAGATTCCATGCTATTCCCATCAAGGTACCAATGACCTGCTTCACAGAACTGGAAAAAACCACTTTAAATTTCATATGAAACCATAAGAGAGCCCACATAGCCAAGAAAATCCTAAGCAAAACGAACAAAGCCAGAGGCATCACGCTGCCAGAGTTCAAACTATACTACAAGGTTACAGTAGTCAAAACAGCATGGTACTCCTATCAAAACAGAGACATAGACCAATGAAACAGAACAGAGGCCTCGGAAGCAACACCACAAATCTACAACCATTTGATCTTTGACAAACCTGACAAAAACATGCAATGGGGAAAGGACTCCATGTTTAATAAATGGTGTTGGGAAAACTGGCTAGCCGTGTGCAGAAAGCAGAAACTGGACCTCTTCCTGTCACCTTACACTAAAATTAACTCCAGATGGATTAAAGATTTAAACATAAAACATAACACCATAAAAACTCTAGAAGAAAACCTAGGCAAAACCATCCAGGACATAGGCATAAGCGAAGACTTCATGACTAAAATACCAAAAGCAATGGCAACCAAAGCCAAGATAGACAAATGGGATCTAATTAAACTCCAGAGCTTCTGTACAGCAAAAGAAACAACCATTAGAGCAAACTGGCAACCAACAAGATGGGAAAATATTTTTTTGCAATCTACCCATCTGACAAAGGGCTAATATCCAGAATATACAAAGAACTAAAACAGATTTATAAGAAAAAAAACAAACAAATCCATCCAAAGTAGGCAAAGGATATGAACAGACACTTCTCAAAAGAAGACATATATGAGGCCAACAAACATGAAAAAGTGCTCATCATCACTGGTCATTAGAGAAATGCAAATCAAAACCACATGGCGATCATTAAAAAATCTGGAGACAACAGAAGCTGGAGAGGATGTGGAGAAATAGGAACACTCTTACACTGTTGATAGGAGTGTAAATTAGTTCAACCATTGTGGAAGACAGTGTGGCAATTCCTTAAGGATCTAGAAATAGAAATTCTATTTGACCCAGTAATCCCATTACTGGGTATATACCCAAAGAACTATAAATCCTTCTACTATAAAGACACATGCACACGTATGTTCATTGCAGCCCTGTGTATGACAGGAAAGACCTGGAACCAACCCAAATGCCCATCAATGATAGACTGGGCAAAGAAAATGTGGTACATATATACCATGGAATACTATGCAGCCATAAAAAACAATGAGTTTGTGTCCTTTGTAGGGACTTGGATGAATCTGGAAACCATCATTCTCAGCAAACTGACACAAGAACAGAAAACCAAACACCACATGTTCTCACTCATAGGTGGATGTTGAACAGTGAGAACACGTGGACTGTGGGAGAGGAGCATCACAGACTGGGGTCAGTTGAGGGGGGAAGAGGAGGGACAATGGGAGGTGGGGAGTATGGGAAGGGATAACCTGGGGAGAAATGCTGGATATAGGTGAAGGGGAAATGGAGGCAGCCAACCACCTGGTTATGTGTGCACCTATGCAACAATCCTGCACGATCTACACATGTATCCTAGAACCTAAAGTACAATAATAAAAAAAGAAACTTGCACCAAAAAAAAAGAGAAATGTATAAAAATATGCTGAAGAACATAAAAGATGATGAATACATGGAATGTCATAATATGGTGCTAGATGAGAGTAATCAGTATTTAGATGATGTCAATTTCCCCCAAATTATTCTATAAAACCATAGAAGCAAATGCAAAAGGTTAACAAAATATGTTATGGAATTTGCATGATTAATTCTAAAGTCAACATTGAAGGAAAAATAATAATAGTCAAGAAATTATGAAAAATGAAAAATCAATAGAATGACTTATACAAGAAATAAAATATGATAGATGTAATGTAAAGCTATAATAATTAAAATAACAATACATTGGTGAGGAGATACACAAATATCTGTGTATCAAAATAGAAAATCTAGAAATATGCTCATGTATATGTGGGGATTTAGTGTGATGTAGATGTACACAGTACTTCAGATCAACAGGGAGCAGAGAAACCTAGGAAAACTCAATATCCATTTAGAAATGAATTCCTATTTTATTTAATCCTTATCTTTCATTATTTGCAAAGATACCTCCAAATAGTTTAAACATGTAAACTTAAAGCATGAATTTAGTAGAATAACCTACAGATGAACAGTCAATTACCTTGGGATTATGAGAGTTTAATCTGATTAAAATGAAGAACCCAGAAGCCAAAATTTAGCTGGATATGAAAAAATGCTCAACATTACTAATCATCAGAAAAACAAAAATTAAAATCACAATGAGATTTTATCTTCCACCTGTTAGAATTGTTATTGTCAGAGAGACAAAAGATGAGCGTTGGTGCAGATGTGGAAGGAAGGGAACACTTGCCCACGGTTGATGGGAATGTAAATTAGTATAGCCATTATGAAAAATATTGAGATTTCTCAAAAAATCAAAAGTAGAGGCCAGGCACAGTGGCTCACATTTGTAATCCCCACATTTTGGCAGACTGAGGTGGGCAGATTTCTTGAGCCCAGGAGTTCAAGGCCAGCCTGGACAACATGGTGAAAACCCACCTCTACAAAAAATACAAAAATTAGCTGGGCATGGCAGCCTGTGCCTGGCAGCCTGTGCCTATAGACTCAGCTACTTAGAAAGCTGAGGTGGGAGGATCACTTGAGCCTGGGAGGTTGAAGCTATGGTGAGCCATCATCATGCCGCTGCACTCCAGCCTGAGTGACAAACTGAGACCTTATCTCAAAAGTAAATAAATAAATATAAAAATAGAACTATCATATAATACAGAAATTCTAGTACTAAGTCTATATTCAAATAAAATGAAACCAGCATGTGGAAGAGATATTTGCACTACCATGTTCATTGCAATGCACTACAATGCCAATAATAACATACATCAAAAAAACAACCTAAGCATCCATCAGTTGATGAATGGATAAATAAAATGTGTTTACATATATACAGTGGAATGCTATTTAGCCAAAAGTGAAGGAAATTCTGTCATTTGTAACAACATAGATGAGCCTAGGGGGACATTAAGTTAAGTTAAATAAGACAGGCACAGAAAGAAAAATACCAAATGATCTCACTTCTATGTGGAACTTTAAAAAAGTTGTTTTAGTAGAACTAGAGAATAGAATACTGGTTACCATGGTCTGGGAAAATGTTAGAGGACAGAAAATTTCAGTTGAATAGGAAGAATAAGTTTAATAGATCTATTGTACAACATGGTGACTGTAGTTAATAACAATATATTGTATTCTTGAAAAATGCTAAGAGGGTGAATATTGTGTTTGCACCACAAAAAATGATCACTATGTAGAGTAATGCATATGTCAAGCAGCTAAATGTAGTCATTCACAATGTGTAGATACTTCAAAATGTCATATTATGCATAATAAATACATACAACACTATTGGTCAATTTAAAAATATTAAAACAAAAAATATAAAATATAATCATTTGAAATAAATATCTACAAGTTAGTTGTAAATACTTATAAGGGCTACAGATGGCATATATTAAAAAAAAAGAGAAAAAGAAAAAGAAAAGAAAAAAACAGGAATAAATATCTCTCACAGAGGCTTGTTATCCATTATATATATCATAAATCTATCATAGATATCACAGTTTAATAAAAAAACTAATTTTTAAATGTATAAATATATAAGCAGGCAATTCCCAGAAGAAGGGTTTAAAAATCACAGAAAATATATAACTACATCCTTAACTTCACTGGTAATCAAGTAATTATACATGTATTTATTGGTCATCGGCTTTCCAAATAAAAATTATTTAGAAATTGCTAATACTGAGAGTTGTGAAGGTGTGGGAAATGAGTGTCTAGATATGTTTCAGAATGCAAATTGTTTATCAAAATGTATTGTGTGCAGTTATTACTTTTTTTAGAGATAGGGTTGCGTTATGTTGATCAGGCTGGTCTTGAACTCCTGGTCTCAAGTGATCCTCCTACCTCAGCATCTCAAAGTGTTAGGATTGCAGGCATGAGCCACTGTACCCATAAAGGGATTTTTTTTTTTTTTTTGATACAGAGTCTTGCTCTGTAGCCCAGGATGCCTGGGGATGATTTTTTATTTATTTATTTATTTTATAGAGACAGTAATCTTTCTATGTTCCTCAGGCTAGTCTCAATCTCATTGCCTCAAGCATTCCTCCTGCCTTGGCCTCCCAAAGTGCTGGGATTACAGGCATGAGCCATCTTGTCTTGCCCTCCAATCACTTTTGATTACAGAAACTCCACTGACATTTAGAGTTATACGTAATTGTAGATGTGTGCATGTGTACATATGCACATGGATGTTCTTTGCAGCACTGTTTGTAATATTGGGAAAAAGCAGAAATAATCTATATTGTCATCGTTAATAAAAAGGTTAAGAAATCATGTAATTCTATGGTATAAACTATTATGGAGCTTTTCTTCCTTACATGAAAATAGTATTCTGTGTCTACAATGAAGTTATCTTTAAAACATTTTGAAAAGTATAATAAAGTTAGCTGCAAAACCATGAATATCATAGGATTTTACTCAGTAAAATGGCATACAACATGCACCTGTGTTTGTGCACATGTGTATTTGAACATATAGAAGCATCTCTAGAAGTAAATGTATTCCATTTGATAATGATTATCTGAAAGGAAAGAATGAGATTAAAGTAAAGGTGATGGGGTAGACATGAGAGGACTTTTATTTACAATTCTATGGATCCTTTTGAAATTTTTTAAACTTCAAATATTATTACTTTTAATTATTAAAGGACAATTTAAAAAGTGAGAACTAAATATAGTAATTGTTTATCATTATTGGCATTCAAGCACATCTTTTAATAGAAGACTAAACAAATGTTTTGAATGCTGGGTAGAGCAGGTAAGATCAATCTCTTTGGCACAATTTCAAGGGTTTATCTTTTTGTTGGGGTCAAATCTGAAGCTAAAATCTCAATCTGGCATTTTAGTTATTTATTTAACTTGAACATCTTGACTGCAGAAAAAGCTGCCTGGTTGTTTCTAGAAGGGATGTGGAAAGCTCAGTGACACTCCCTCTCCATGTGCCTTAGAGCCCAGAGCCACAGGGAGGATACCCCAGGGTAGCTGGTGGTTTGAGAGCTTTTGTGTGCAGCTGCAAGAACTTACGCCCACGATTTCATTGTGTTCAGTCTGAAAGAGCAGAGAGAGTCATCAAATCGCCTGAATAGAGGGAACATTTTTTATTGAACCATCTACTGGGCTAAATTAATTGAGCAATGGAACATGACAGTTCAATAGGTGAGATTATTAAAAGAAAATCGCCCCCCTCCCCAGGAGGGCAGGAGCCCCAGATGGGTGGCTGAGTTTTTCAGAGAAAAGTGAGTGCTTCATGATAAAAATATAATTGCCCCCTATTGTTACACTGCCCTTTAATGAATCCCATCCAGCACCTAAATATGACAAATAGGAAGGGATGGTGTGCAAGAGGGTTGACAGTTACATGTGATGTTAAACCATATGAGGCTACATGGCTTTGAAAAGATGCCGACCTTTGTCTTGTTAAATCAAAGAATCTTGTCTTGGGTGCTTTAGTTGGACTTTTAATGTAAAACTTGAAGAATGTTGCATTTTATTTTAAATGATCCAAATAAATTAATTTTATCTCAGAAAAAATAAACCAAAAAGGCCTTTTTTTGTAAGAAAAACAAAATATTAAGTGAAAACGGCTTTGCAATTTATTTAACTATTCCTTTATTAGTTGGCCAAAAAATGTGAGTAAAGAACTGGCTATAATGATAGGAACCGCCATTTAAGAGAATCACAGTTCTTATTTGGTGCACAAAATATCTTAATTTTTAATGTTTAAACAGCTTAACTCTAATTAGCTAGGATGCTTTGAGCTGGAAGGAATTGAGCACTGAGCTCAAAGTGGCTTAAACAACAATGGCATTTATTCGTTCACATGTCTGAAAATCCAAAGGTAGAGCAAGCTTCAGGATTGATTTAATCTGATGTTTCCAGTGCTGTTTTATTGTGATTCTCGAGACCAACACTGTCCAACAGATTGTTTTCTAATGATAAAAATGTTCTTTATCAACACTATCCAATGTTAACCATTAGTCACATATGGCACTGGAAAAGTGCAAGTGACTTTTAGGAACTAATTTTTTTATATTTAATTATCAGTAAGTTAAGTATAAATGTAATAACCACTTAGGGCTAGTAGCTTCTGTATTAGGCAACACTACACTGTTTCCCCCTTCCATACTATGTGATGGTATCACTCATAGCTTTATAATGTGTTGGCTGCAACCAATCAAACATGAAATCATTCAGATCAAAACAAGACATAGCTATGGGAGTTCACCCAGAAGGGCAAATTCCTTCTTTTCACATTGCATTGGCCAAAACTAGATCATAAGCCTATTTCTGAACTGATTACTTGCAGAAAGATGATATAATCACTAGTCCTCTTAGTCCCATTTTTGTAGTAGGAGTGGAGTTGTCTTCCTCTGGAAGGAAGGGCTATGAGCTTCCTCTGGGGCCCATAGGCTGGGCAGGATGAATGACAAATATTAGTGTTTGCATGGGAGGAAGAAAAGGATGCAATGAGGGCAGCTAACTATATCCCTCCTTGCTCTTTAAACTGCAGTTAGTACCAACTAATTAAAATGAGCCAAATGTCTGTGCTTTGGTTTCTGCCACCACCTCATGTCTAACATCCTCACTCTGCCAGTCTGCCAAACGTTACTGGGAAAAACTTCTCCTTAAGAGGTTTCTGCTCCTATCCTCAGTAGGGTTGCTAAAAGTGACCACAACCTGCCCTTTTCTATTTCTCTATGGATCAGCTATATTCTCTGACATTCAAAAATCACTAAACTTTCATTCAAGTCTCACAAAGCCCCTGCTGTTCTGTCTTGGGGCAGCCATACTTAGATTCGTGCCATTTTATACCATGCTCCCTCTCAGTTTAAAGATTTCAAATTTATTAGATTTCCTTTTATGCAACTCCTTGTCACCATCCTCATGAGACATTTCTTCTTCCAAGAAATCTTCCCATACTCATCCAAGTCTAAATTTAGTGTCCTATTTTGTGTTTCTATAGTGTTCCCATCTTTCACTGTCTTAGCCCTTCTCAGACTCTTGTTTCTTTTATTTACTCATGTTTGTCTTCTATTGAACTGAAAGATCTACAATGTCAAGGAGTTGATCTTATTCAGTTGAATATTCTTAATGTCTGTCATGGGTATGTAGCAGGCAACCAATAGCTATTAGAATTTATAAATGATACACACTGAATAGATGAATTGATTAACAAATGAATAGGCTGGGCAGCCTATATCTAATATATCACTTCATATAATACAAATATTTATAACCCCCAAAATTCCTACACATGTCTATAACACATATGAAGAGCTTCATGTTTTCATAGCTATGTTAAAATAGTCAAGTTCTTAAAATACATTATTTTCTAAATTAAAGATGTGTTGCTAACTTAGTTCCCAGATTTTGGTTCACCAACATTGGCAAGACTGCCCTGATTCAGAAACTTCATAGTTGATTTTTTGGGAATCTACAGGATTTGATTTTCAGCATCTGTATGCAATAGAGTATAAGTCTTTATTTCCAAATATCTCATCTAATTTAAAAAGCTGGAAATCCTTTGAGAAGTAGACAAATAATTGGAGCAGACCCTAAATGACAAGATACAAAGTCCTAGAGTAAGGTTCTCATGCAAACACTTGTTTATATTCAATGCAGAATGCCTTTTCATCATTATTTGTTTTGTGCTGACTGCAAAAAACCATTTCTGTCTTTCTCTCTGTATCATTAATTAAAAGCTTTAAGGAGTTAAAACACAGTACAGCAAAGTAAGTCATGCTTTATTGTCATCGTCCATCATGTGGATCTGCTGGACTATATGCAGTCCTGCATTCCCAGGAAAAGGAAACCCAACTCTTAATGCCCTTTCTCTTTAGAGAGGAAAATTTGTTTCTTAAATGCAGAAGTAAAAATAGGTGTTCTCCACCTGCCTATGTATATGTAACTTTAATTTTAGATTTTAGCCCTAAATTTCCATAGAAAATAGGTTAGATACACACTGAGTACAACAGCTGAGCATCTAGGAGTATAACCAGGAAGATGTATATTTGACTACAGAGTCAGAAATGGTGCTGGAATAGAAAAGTTGTTCCTCCTATGGAAGCTCAATGAGGGGCTAAACTAGAAATTTATGGGCATATATTCTTGATCTATAAAACCCACTTATGTCCTGATGCTCAAATGTATGTATAAAAAGAAACTCTAATAATTTTTTAAAATTTAACCAATACTTGTACACAAGCTACAATTTCAATCTTAGAGACAGAACAGTTAAGATATAGATTGCTGAGAACTAACTAAAAGGGCACTTCATAAAAAGCTATTAACAGTGAACTAAAGAAGACTATGTAAGGTAGCTTAGCCTTTACTAACAATATGTAAGGGGAAACACTACATAAAGTATTCATCACCTACAAAAGTCAGTGCTTTTTACCCTTAAAAGCACTCATTTATTTGTTCATTCAACAAAATATTTATTGCTCAACTATAATGTGCCAGACATGGTAAGATCTCCATCCATAAGCAGACCATAGTTCAACGGATGAAATAACTATTGGCAAATATTAATTATCAAATCTAATTGATGTTGTTTGATATATGCATGAACCCAATAAAAATGGTGGAAATGAATTGTAATAGTTAATCTTGACTTTCAAGCTGGGGAAACTTTCATAGAAGAGGGATGATATGGTTTGGCTCTGTCCCTACCCAAATCTCATCTTGAATTGTAATTCCCATAACTCCATATGTAATGGGAGGCACCCAGAGGAAGGTAATTGAATCATGGGGTGGTTTCCACCATGCTGTTCTCATGATAGTGAGTTCTCACAAGATCTGATGGCTTTATAAGCATCTGACATTTTCCCTGCTGGTACTCATTCTGTCTCTTGCTGCCCTGTGAAGAGATGTCTTCCACCATGATTGTAAGTTTTCTGAGGCCTCCGCAGCCATGCAGAACTGTGAGTCAATCAAACCTCTTTTCTTTACAAATTACTCAGTCTCAGGTATTTCTTCATAGCAGCATGAGAATGACCTAATACAAGGGGCTATTTCTGTATGGGACTTGAGACTTGTATGACTTTGGTAGCGGTATGTGAAAGGAAAAAGATTCTCTTCAGGCATATGCAAAAGTGTGAAGGTATACACTGCATAATATACTTAGGAAATAAAAGAGATTTACCCAGACAGAGAAAGATGTCCTTGAAAAAACTCAAAAGACTAATATGAAAAGATAATTGAGGTCAAAAAGAACCTTATAGTATAATCTACCTTGAACTTATTCTATAGATAATAAGGCTTTTAAGCAGCATAGGATACACATAAGTCACACATTTTAAAAGATTTTTTCTGACAAAAAGGAAGAGAAAGACATGAAGCAAGGAGAGATTGGAAAGAAGTTACTTTGATGCCACTGGGGAAATTATAAGCATTTGGATGAAGACACTCCAGCAGGCATTGAGCAGAGGATGCAGGTACAGAGGACATGAGAGAGGTAGGCAGTCTTTGTTGATTGTATGGGATGGCAGCAGTAAGAAATGAATCGAGGATGGTTAAGGCAACTGGCTCAGTGATAAAACTTTTATGCTAGATAGAAGTACTAAAAGAAAAGTACAGTTAAAAAGAAAGGGAGTTTAATTACAGACATGCTGACTCTTTCATATCTCTAGGGCTGCCAGATGTAGTTGCTCAGTGAGTTGATGAAAATATTGAGCTGGAGCTCAGGAAGAAGGTTAGAACCAGAGATACAGAAACTGGAGCAATAGCTAGAAAGATGATTAGTTCTCTGAAAATAGGCTTTATTTTCCACATTTGGATTATGTAAAATACGTTTACATAGAAGTGTAAAACAAATATGGAAGAGTGTGCAAACTGCACTTACAGAGTTCACTCAACTAACGAAATAAGTAATACACAGAAGTTGAAGGCTGTCCTGTCCTCTGACAGGACAACTGGAATGAAGAACGTTATTTTTGTTTTTCAAAAGTAAGAGTGGAAAGAAATATGCAGGATCAGATGCTACTAAGAAGTATAACTAAATAAAAAAAGAAAGTCCCTGGATATAGGTAAAGGGAGATCTATAGTGTCTTGAGTGATTTTTTTTTCTGTTCAAGTCATGTAGATAGAAGCTGGAATGCAATGAGTTAGATTGTTGATCACCATTTTTTTGTTGTTGTTTTTGTTTAATTGTACTTTAGATTCTGGGGTACATGCGCAGATCATGCAAGATTGTTGCACAGGTATATTTGCGGCAAGGTGGTTTGTTGCCACCATCCACCATGCCCCCATCAACTATACCTGACATTTTTCTGCACGTTATCCCTACCACACCCTCCCTCCCACTGTGCCTCCCGTAGCCCCCCCAATGGGCCCCAGTGTGTGATGCTCCCCTCTTTGGCATACCCTATACTAGTAGTATAACTGTGACTCTCAGACTAAAGTGGATCTTTTCTTATTATCTGATCTAAACTACCAGAAATGAATTTACTTTTACTTTCTGTTATTCCTGAGTCTAGTATATTAAGTGGCACATGCAAGGTTATATTTCATTTTAACTAAAGAAGTGGAGACCTAAGTTAAAATTAAATTTGCTACATATTTATTTGGATAATTCCCACCACAGCTCACCATCTTACTGTTGTGTTATCAAAACTTCTGTTCATGTCCTGCAATCAGCTCAGTCCTTAGGATAAGCCTCCTTGGCCATGAGTAAGACAAAATTTTTGATACTGTGCTCAAATCCATACAATACATACCCTGTAATATCTCTCAACTCCAAAATATTGGTATTCACTCAACGATAAAACTTACATAGATGTTTAGTCTTTATCAGTTTAAAATTATTATTTGATTTAATCATGTATGTTAAGTTGGATCTCACACATTGTATTACATCACATAAATATGCTTGGTAATTCACTCATCCAATGCCAAAAAAATTCACTTTAGTGGCACACAAATGTACTTTTATACCTGCTGGATTAAGCGATTAGGTAGGTGTAGAAACTATGACAGGCAGTTTCTGACATCGCTTCCAATTATTCCCGCCTCCAGTCTTTATCTCCTGTGTTATCTCCCCTTGAATGTAGGCTGGATCGAGTGATTTGCTTCTAATGAACAGAATAGCACAACAGTGATGGGATATCGCTTCTGTGATGAGCTTATAAAAGACTGTGACTTCTGCCTTGGTAGGAGGCTCTCTCTTACTGGCTTTGATGAAGGAAGTGCTATATTTGAGTGGCATGGAACTGAGAATATCCTATGGCCAGTAATAGCCAATGAGAAATTGACGTTTTTCTTCCAGGAGCCACGAGGATCTGAACTCTGTCAACAATCACATGAGTGATCTTGGAAGTGGATTATTCCTTAGTAGAGCCTTTCAGATATCACTCCCAAAGCTTGATTTCAGCCTTGTAAGCGACTGTGATGATTCAAGCTGATTTAGCTGAGGTGAGAGGAAAAAAAAAAGAGTGACAGATAGACTGTAATACATAGGGCCTAATTAATCTGTGCCCAGATTCTAGACCCACAGAAACTGTGAGATAATAAGTGTGTTTTATTTTAAGCTGCTAAGTTTTGGGAGTAATTTGTTACACAGCTACAGACAACTAAAACATTTAACATTCATCTAAATGGTAATTAAGCAGGACTGTAGGGCTATTCAATAGCTAGTAAAAAAACAAGATTGAGAAGAAAAAAAAAAGAAACTCTCAAATAGATGTTGATCCTAACTTTATTCTTTAACAGCAGTGCCAGGTTGTCATCCAATTCTTGCTTATTCTTATTTCAGAGACAAGCCTAAAAATCTAAATTATCTCATTTTCCAACAAACAAACAACAGATGCAAATTTTTTTAAAAATGTGGTGGAAACTAAAATACATCCAATCACCAGCAGTTAGATGTGACTCTGGGGAATCCAACAGTAAAGAAAGAATGTATTTGAGGTAAGTTTTAATAAGATATTATAACCCATGAAAAAACAAAGTTTAAAAAGTTTTTGACAGAATACATCCAACATGTTAAAATAATTAAGACCTTAATAACTCTTTAATTAACAAAAGCTTAAAATATAATTTTAAAATAATTCTACATATTTTTAAATAGGTTTTAATTTCAACAAACTTTAGAAAGATTTATTACAAAAGTATTTACATTGGCATTGAAAATAAACTATTTACTTCAACATTTGCTTTACAGAGCAGTTTATTTCTAAATGAGGCTAGATAAATGAAGTGTTGCTTTTATAAAGAATTGTGTGTTTGGAATAAATCATTATGTCCATCTCACGCTTTCAAGAAAATTTAAACCATCCCTGAAAGCAGAGAAGGTGACCTGCATGTGAAAACCTCTAATAAAGAGATTACAGTTTCATTGGTTACACATTCCACACCTTAATAAATATCACTGTCAGAAAATTCTCATATATAACATAAATCACTTTGGTTTCACTTCAAGCTCAAATAGTTGTGTTCTCTGTATTGCACAGATGGAAGACAGTTGGTGGCTGAGCTCTGTGAAGATACCATAAGAGACTTGAAAACAAGTTTCACATGCTGGAATCCTTCACATTGATCGATTCATAGCCCAGAGCTTTTAAATAACAGTGGTGCCACTGCCTTCCCTACTCCAGCCCCACTCCAAAGATATGCTTTAATTGACCCTCCCAGTACAGAGGGTCAAGAAATTTTCAATTTCTTGAAAATCAAGAAAACAGCTCTTTCCATAAATTGTATGCAGAAAGGCCTATAGCTATGAAAATTCCAAACAAGTATGTTCCCACTTTCACAGCACATTTGTTCAAATACTTGGAAATCACTCTGTAATCACCATTATTTTCTCCTGCAGAATGAAAATCTTAATATTCCTTCTACCAAGTCTTCCTGTTAACATGAGCTTAGGATCACTTTACCATCCTGATCTTTTCAGCAGGACACATTACAGCATGTTTCTATGTTTTTCCAAATTTAATTTTCTCTTTTATTATCATATAGCTCCCATATTCTCTCAATGGACTATGACTCTGAGTGAGACTAATGGTATGTTTTGTCTACCTACCACAAGTTTAAAAGCTTTTTTTCTTTTGCTCTATTTTCAGTAATTTGTATTTAAATGTACTAAAATATTGTTTTTGATTTTCAAATTCAAAATAATATTATTCTATTGAATGTGCCATTCAAACTAAGCATTTCTACCTATGATTTTCACAGTACCAGACGACTTATATCTCTTACCTTTAGTTCATAATAATTGCACATCAGTTTGAATTTTTTCCTCAGATTATGTGACATTGAGTTAGTTGTAATATTCTAAATATTATTTAAAGTAATATAGACTTCAATGAGATGTTTAATTTCATTCATATGACAATATATTTATCACATCTATCTACCAGGGCAGTTTACTGAAGTTTTGACATTCAGAGATTTTATTGAGTCTTTATTATGTAGGCATGATTGATTGATTGATTGATTTCCCATGTGTTTGAACTCAATCTTCCTTTAAATTGAACCACGTGACCAAAAGCCCCCACTCTAAAGTGGCCCGCCACCATCCTAAATCACATGGTTAGCATGTCTGGCATGGCCAGTCACCAGTCTGTCTAATGTGGCAAGCCCCACCCTAAGCAAAGTCGCTTCTGTCAGATATGATATAGGTTAGATTCCAGAAGCCAAGACTAAGTCCAGACCTCTTTTTGACAAAGTGAATTTTTTACTACACACTGAAAATCTCTGCTTTTTAAGTGAGGTAGTTACACCATTAACATTTAGGTAATTATTGATATGGTTGAATTTAATGTCACCATTTTAAAATTTGCCTTCTATTTGTCTTATTTTTCTTCTCTCTTTATGACTTTTACATTGATTAATATTAATTCCATTTTATCTCTGCTATTCATTTATTGGTTACATCTCTTTGCTTTTATTTTATTTGGTAATTGCTTTAGGGTTTATAATGTAATACATAACTATCGAAGTCTAGTTTCAAATATTATTATCATTTTATGTATATGAGAACCTGACATCAGTATACATTCATTATATCTCTCTTGGCCTTACTTAGTTTTAATATGTTGGACACTTAAATATGATATAAAGCATCCAACATATTCTTATTATTTTTGTTTCAAACATTTGGTTATCTTTCAGAGGTATAAAAATAAGAAAAATTAGATTTACTCATATATATAATTTCCGGAGATATAAATTACTTTTCATAGTTCCAAGTTGTTATCAGTATCATCTTCCTTTTGCCTTTTTTTTTTTTTTTTTTTTGAGACGGAATTTTGCTCTTGTTGCCCAGGCTGGGGTGCAATGGCACGATCTCAGCTCACTGCAACCTCTACCTCCCGGGTTCAAGCGATTCTCCTGCCTCAGCCTCCCTAATAGCTGGGATTACAGGCACCTGCCACCACGCCGAGCTAATTTTTTAATATTTTTAGTAGAGACTGGGTTTCAGTATCAGGCTGGTCTCAAACTCCCGACCTTAAGTGATCTACCTGTCTCAGCCTCCCAAAATGCTGGGATTATAGGTGTAAGCCACCACACCCGACCCTCCTTTTCGTCTTTAACCTTTCTTGCCATGCAGAATTGTGGTTATAAATTCTCTCCACTTTTTCTTTAACTGAGAAATTCTTGTTACATTTTGCAGGCTGAGGAATTCTAGATTATTTTTTTTTCTTTCACTGTTTTAAATATGTCGTTCCATTATCGCCTGGCTTGCATTCTTTCTGACAACAATTTCTGCTGTTATTTTTTGTTGCTGTTTCTTTGTGAGTAGAGTATCCTTCTGTTCTCACAGCTTTAAATTTTTTCTTATAAATAAATTCATTGAAGTTGATTATGATGGGCCTCTATGTTGTTTTATTTAGCTTTATTCTGCTTGAGTTCATTAGGAAAATGTTCTGATCTTATTTTTCACATATTTTTATGATTTCTTCTTTTTCTTTTGTCTTATTTTGGTATTCCAATTGCACATATATTATTAGGCCATGTAAACTTGATTATAATGTAATACATACTCCATTTAGTTTTCTTTATTTCTCGTGTTTACTTTTGATGTTTCTCTTGCTATATCTTCAAGTTCATTAATTTCTTCTTCTGTAATATCTAATATACCCTCAATATCATATGATATGTGTTCACAATTTTTTTTTTACTTAGATATTATAGTTTTCATTTCCAGAAATTTGATTTGGGTCTTTCCTATATATTTTACAACTCTAATGTTCAATCTTCCTTCTTGCCTCTTGAACATATAGAATGTCATTTTGATAACTGGTTTGATTTTCTTTTCTACTAATTTTATCATCTGAATATTTTCTGGGTTCTTTTAATTTGCTGATTTTTTCCTCTTAATGAGTTACATTTTCCTGCTTCTTTTCACTTCTGGCAATTTTAGTTGTGTTGTAGATACTATGCATCTTATCTGATTTGGATATATTTGTAATTTCTACAAATATCTTAAGTTTAATTATTAGATCCAGTCAAGTAACTTGAAAAAGTTTTGTCTTTTTGGGCCTTGCTTTTAACCTACACCAAAGAGGCGAAAAGCAACATTTCAACAAGGGCAGATTTTGCGCCATTACCGATGTAAAACCCTTCTAAACAGGCTACCTGATGCTATTTTTCACTTTTGCTGGTGGTAAAAGGAATGATTTACATATTTGTGTTTTAGAGATAGTTCCATCTAATTTTTTCAAAGGTTAATTTCCAAGCCTTGATGAATTTTCCTGCATGAATGACTATAAGTGCTCAGCTGATAGACTTGAGGGAGAACTATGGATATCTGAAATTCTACCTCTGTGTATTTCTTTCCTTTCTGGTATTCTGCTATGCAAATTCTAGCTACATAGGCACCCTTAACTTCCCAATTCTGTCTCTTCAATTTAGGAAGACCTTCTGGTCTTGCCTGAGTTTCTCATCATGTTCTGAAAACTCTCTCCAGGTAGTAAGCTGGGATAATTATATAGTTCATCTCATGTTTCTACTATCCCTTATAGATCACTGTCCTTTATTTTCTGACATACAATCTTTTCAAACCATTGTTTAAAATATATTTCTGGTTTTTTTTAAAATTTTTTTCAGGTAAGAGGTTGAATCTACTCCCTTCTATTTCACCTTGGCCAGAACCTATTATTTACATTTTTCATATTAAATGAAATTATTAAAAGCAAATTGCCCAGTTTTCCGCTTATTGATAGGATGAAAACTTTTAGAATTAGGCAAAATTTCCCTGGGATGTTAAATATTTACTCTTGAATTAAATGATGTGCATGAATAAAGTGATTAGTTGGAATATTTGAGGCATTTAATAGAAAATACTGATTTAAGTAAAACCTAATGATAGAAATCTAATCTTTAGCAAATTGATATTAGATAGTACTTTTATGTTAATGGAAAAGGGGTAAAGAAACTTTTTAAAGCATTAATTACAGCTGGGAGCAGTGACTCACCTGTAATCCTAACACTTGGGAGGCTGAGGCAGGAGAATTGCCTAAGGCAAGGAGTTTGAGACCAGCCTGGGCAATATAACAAGACCCTGTGTCTGCAAAAAATTTTTGAGAATTAGCCAGGCATAGTGGTGTGTGCCTGTAGCCCCAGCTGAGGGGGTACTGAAGAGGCTGACAGGATGATTCCTTGAGCCCATTAGCTCGAGACTATAGTGAGATATAATTGTGCCACTGCACTCCACATAAAGAAAATGATAAAGAGGAAGCAAAAACAATATAATATAACAAATAGTAAAATAAGATGAAAAAACATTTTACATGTGATGATGAGTACATATATAAATGAAACCAACAAATAAAATGAAATAGTAGAGAAAAAGTAAAAATTTAATATTAAAGAGGTACGTTAGACACTATCGGTTAGGTTTTGTGTCCCTACCCAAATCTCCTCTTGAATTATAATCCCCATAATCCCCACGTGTCAAAGTGGAGGTAATTGGATTATGGGAGAGTTTCCCTCCATGCTGTTCTGGTGATAGTGAGTTCTCAGGAAATCTGATGGTTTTATAAGGCACTCTTCCCCTTAGCTTGGCATTCCTTTTTCCTGCCACTTTGTGAAGAAGGTGCCTTGCTTCCCCTTTGCCTTCCACCTTTATTGTAAGTTTCCTGAGGCCTCCCAGCCACACTGAACTGTTTTAATTAAACCTCTTTTCTTGATAAATTACCCTGCCTCTGGCCATTCTTCATAGCAGTATGAAAATGGACTAATACAGACACAATCAGTAAAAAATTATAATCATAATCTTTTATGCCACAATCTAAGAGTTTATCCTATTCATAGGAAAGAAACCTAGCTTTCATAAATTATAATCAGTATGAGAGATTGTAATAAAATTCAAAATTTGACAGAAGAAAAATAGAGATGCATTAAGTATAATAATTAACATATAAATTTATCTATCTTTTCACACTTGTACTTACCAATCTTTTTCTGTATATTGCAACAGATCATGGAGGTACAGTTTATAACCCTGACAAGGTGGTCAGAACAGCTTTCTGAAGTTGAGCAGACAAAGCAGAGGAGAAGGACGATGTGTTAATTAAGGCATGGAGTCTTGAGAAATAATGCCCCATTCAAGGCTATAAGTACAGAGCTAATTCAGTATAAGAACATCAGACGGCCATTTGAAAAATGATCTGAAGGCTGGGCACAATGATGGCTCAAGCCTATAATCTTAGCACTTTGTGAGGCCAAGCAGGCGGATCACCTGAGGTCAGGAGTTCGAGACCAGCCTGGCCAACATGGCAAACCCTGTCTCTAATAAAATAAAAAAATTAGCTGGGAGTTGTGGCACATTCTTGTAATCTCAGCTACTCAGGAGGCAGGAGAATGGCTTGAACCCAGGAGGAGGAGTTGCATTGAGCTGAGATCATGCCACTACACTCCAGCCTGGAAGACAGAATGAGACTCCATTTTAAAAGCAAAAACAAAACTGAAAGACAAAAAAAAAAAAAAAAAAAAAAAAAAAAAAAAAAAAAAAAACAAAAAAAAAAAAAAAAAATTATCTGAAGAGTTAAATAAGGAGTCAATCCAGAGAGGCTTTTTATGTGTGCCAGATTGCTTAGATCTTTATATTGTTGGTGATGAGAAAACAGCATGCTTGTTGCATACGTCACAAGCTCTGGATGGATGCAGGCTTAGCTCTAAATCTGACTTTGAGACTTACCAGTTATTTTGCATGCCTTACTTGGCACTTCTGGCTGTCAGTACTCTCTTCAGTAAAATAGGAGTAAAAATGCTTAACTACCAGAGTAGGAATGAAGACTAGAGCTATGTAGCATGGGACATATTAGAGCTACTCGATAAATGTTAGCTACTGTTTCTGAATCAGAAGTGTAGCATGGTAAGTTTTTCCTTTAAAAATTGCTGCATTTTCAGCAGGATGAAGCATGAGCCATAGAAGAGCCATGGAGTTGCTTTTGATAATCAAGGTGAAAACCTGTATGGCTCTGAAGCAGAGCAGTGTTCGGAATGAGTGAATGTGGGGTTGAAGTGGACAGAGGGGAGTAGGTTAATTCAACTTTTCTGGTTTGATGTATTCACTTAAAGAGGAATTACATGAGTCGAAGCAGGTTTAGAGGTAACAATAATAGCTGCACCTATAGAGCTCTTACTAATTTCAGGAATATTTTAACTAATACAGGAATATAGCTATCATATGGTCATCAGAATCAGCATATATGGTAACTGCAATCTCCATTTTACAAATAAGGAAAGCAGGGTATAGAGAGATACATTTACTGGCCCAAGGTCTCACAAGTGATAAATGGCAGAGCTGAGACATAAACATAGGCAGAAATGTTCCATTAATCACGGTTTTAGCCATTCACCTCTACTGCATAATTATGAAAATCTTAACGAAATATGTAGCTCAGATGAGGCAATGTCTGGGTCTTTCTTCTAAAATATTTAATATATTTGTCTTAGTTTCCTCACCTGTAAATTGTGATGATAAGGGTAGTTGATAATTTTCTTTTATTTCTAAGATTCCATTAACTTTACATTACTAATGGTGAAGAAGAAAGCCAGTGATACACAGACAGCAGCGGAGTCTAATAGGGAATACAAATGTTAAAATCCAATTATTTTCCTATATTAAGGGTTAGATGTAATGGGATTTTAAAATTATTATTTTGTGAGTTTTGTTTTGTTCACAGAAAATATGACAGTACATCTGCAGGCAAGCGTTGGGTGAGCTCGTTCTTCTCGCCATCTCTGTTCATCATCCTTATCCTTGGACTTTTATCTCATTTCATCCAGTCACCCTTTTTACAAAACATCCCCACACATGAAAAAGGTAGCATAGTTATTTTAAATGTGACAGTACTTTTAAAAGAGCATAGTAAAATAAAATTAAAGAAATACCTTGTGAAATATAACTATGGAATAAAGATGTATATGGCTACTTTACTACCAATCTGTTCATTAATACCTCTCTCTCTTTTTAACTCTTTGTTATTCATTTGGGAAGGGAAAATCAAGAATAAGGGAATAGGAGACTACAGAAAACATGAAGCCAGCTGTAGGAGAAAGAGCTAAGAGACAAAAGAGAAAACAGAGACTAACAAAGTAGAAAAGAAGAAGAAAATGAATAAGAAATAATGAAAATACAGACGTAGTGATAAGAGGAATGCTGATGTATGAGAAACTGTATGGCATAATAAGTTAAAATCCTTAAACTAAGAAAATACACACAGTTTTATTCTTTAAAAATAAATAGGTGCTTATGTGGCTATTTTATCAACCAGCTCTTGATGTTAAGAATCTTGGCCGGGCGCGGTGGCTCAAGCCTGTAATCCCAGCACTTTGGGAGGCCGAGGCGGGTGGATCA
>NW_016107751.1:395802-411890 GCF_001604975.1 Cebus imitator
AGAGGAGGTGAAGTAATAGGAGATAGTTAGTTTAAGGTAGATAGCGCACTCTAGGTTCTGTGAAATCCTAAGCAGATTCTGAGACAGAGTTTGGAGTTCAAGATTTTTCTTAGTTTTTTAATGCCTGTGAAGTAAAAGGAAGATAAGAAAACCTCAATAGTGGAGGGAGTCAAGTTGTGTTCAGGCAAGACACACCCTCTGAAACCCACTGGGAGCTCTGGAGCAGGTATTGTTCATTAATACCCCTGTAGGCTGAAAATCACCAGTCCTTTTTATCTCTGCTTCACTCAGTGAATGACTGTAGCCTGCTGTAGGAAGAGTGTGATGTCGAAGGGACCATTTCTGCAATGGAGGCAGACCTTGAAGTTGCTAACGGACTGAGGTTGTCCGCTGATTGTACTTCCAACAGCTCAGCATCATGTTCTTCCCTGAAATAAGATCTGGGTGGCAAAGTTTTATGTCTACCACAATAGGATCACCAGGGAAGGTTATTTTCTGAACAGAAACCTGATTGAAATACAGAAATAAACTTTGCTGACACATAAAAATGTATATCCTAGGCAGAGGGGACAACGGCAAAGACCCTGAGACAAGACTATGTTTGACGTTTGAGGAACAAGAAGAAGCCAGTATGGCTTGAATAAACCAAGACAGAAGACTAATGCAGAAAATGAGATTGAAGAAGTGGGAAAGACCAAGGATTTCAGCTACTGATTAATGTGCTGGGAGGGTTTTAAGCAAGGGAATGATCTAACTGTTATGTTAAAAATATCTCTGGCCGGGTGTGGTGGCTCATGCATGTAATCCTAGCACTTTAGGAGGCCAAGGCAGGTGGATCACCTGAAGTCAGGAGTTCAAGACCAGCCTAACCAATATAGTAAAATCCCATCTCTAACAAAATAATACAAAAATTAGCAGGGTATGCTGGCATGCCCCTATAGTCCCAGCTATCAGGGATGGTGAGACAAGAGAATTGCTTGAACCCAGGAGGTGGAGGTTGCAGTGAGCCAAGATTGTGCCACTGCACTCCAGCCTGGCGATAGAGTGAGACTCTGTCTCAAAAAAAACCCCATATATATATGTGTATATCTATATCTATATGTATACAAACATAACATATACATGTATATATAACATACATATATGTATAAACAAACCTTACATATATGTGTGTGTATATATATGTGTATATATATATGTGTGTGTGTGTGTGTGTGTGTGTGTGTGTGTATATATCTGCGACTCAGTTATTTGTGGAAAAGGCAGAGAGGAAACAGAAAATTAAGGCTAAAAGCTGTTACAATAATCAACCAAAAGATAGATACTGAAGGCTTAGAGTGGTAGAATGGTAGCTGTGTAGGTGGTGAGAATTGGTCAAATTCAATTATAATTTTGAATTTAAGCCAACAGAACTTCTGATAAAATGGATGTGGAAGCATGTATGTGTGCAAGAGTCATCCAGAACGAACCCTACCTTTTTGGCTAGGTAACCTGGATGAAGAGTGGTGCGCCGTTTGATAGAGAACACAGCTGATGAGCAGTTTCAGGAAACAATTGGCAATTCACATTCGGTTAGGTGTACTAAGCGTGAGTGGAGATGTTGGGCAAGCTGATGAATAATTAAACAAGATTTTATAGGAGAAACTACAGCTAAACACGTAAGATTGTGCATCATCAAGGTATCAATGGCATTTAATGGGACAAGACTGGGTTTCTAACACTAAAAGAGTGAGTGCTAATAGCGGGAAAAGGACATGGTAACTGAACCCCATGGATCTGTATCAGTCAGGATCAGCTTGGTTACAATTGACAAGCGCCCCCTTATTTCTCACACACTCTACAAGTTCAAAGTGGGCTGGCTGGGATGTATTTCCACTGTCTTGACTCCAGGATCTCAAGTAAAGAGGTGCCACTAATGTGAAACTTTGTTGGTCATCAGGGCAGCAGGAAAGAGAAGATGATAGAGCATGAACAGACTCTTGAGGCTTCTGCCTGTGACACATGTTGCTTGCACTCACATTTCAATGGCCCAAAGCAAGTCATTTTGTTGTACCTAATTATAAGTGGAGAGGAATGTGCAGTCATTCTATATGTCCTAAAGAAAAGAAAGTTAAAATATTTGTGAACAAATCAAATGATCACAGAAACTTCAAATTCCTGAGATCAATAAATAAAGATGCAAAAACTATTGAAAAGAAATGACTATATAAGCAAAAAAAATAAGAAGTAAGGTAAAAACAAACGTAAAAAATAAAAATAAAGGCTGAATTCAGTGGCTCACAACTGTAATAACAGAGCTTTGAGAGGCTGAGATGGGAGGACTGCTTGAGCCCAGAGCTTTGAGACCAGGTTGGACAACAAAGAGAGACTGCATCTCTACAGAAAAATGTAAAAAGAAAATTAGCCAGGCATGATGGAACATGCCTGCAGCCCTAGCTACTGGGGAGGCTGAGGCAGAAGGTTCACTTAAGCCCAGGAGTTCACGGCTGCTGTGAGCTATGCTTGCACCACTACACTCTAGACTCTTAAAAAAAATTTTTTAAACAATCTATTTTACCATTCTTTCATTTTATTAAGCAAATACTTTTTTTAAAAAAATAAGACAGTCTGAAGGAAACAAGAGACAGGCAGTGAATAAAGAGGTCAGGAAAGGGTTTCGGGGAGCCTGGGAAGTGATGACAAGGACAGGAGCACAAGAAAGAGCAGAGATGATAGGAATGTACTAGATACAACAATCAAAATATCTACTGAGCCAACATTGCCTAAAAATTGAAGGTACCTCGTGGCAAAGGCAGCCCAGGTGGCCTTGTTTAGTACTAGGCCACCCTAAACCCACCTTAGAGCTGTTTGGAGTCAGCACAGATACTTCACCCAAGGAAAAGTAACTCACACAGACTGGACAGCACCTATGACTTGACATGTCATAGAACTATTATGACCAGATTATTTAATTAGAACATTTGAACCTGAAAGATGAAAAGAATGGGGAAACCAGAGTGTATTGAGTTTAGAAAGTAGGAAGCGGATTCAAGCTGAGGATGGGTCCACAATTACTAACATTAGAAAACTGAAGCTCTTTTTTAAACTAAAGTTTGAATTACAGAAAAGACATATAATGTAAAAAAAAAATGAACGTTGGTTAAAAAAAGGAATCTTCAAAAGCACAGAAAATAGCAGAATAGGGCTAATGGCAACATAAATGTGAAGACTGTAGAATTCCTTTTTATGCAGATCATGCTATGAAGCTTGGCTGCATAGCCACACATATTTTGTAAGTCAAACCCACTTCAAAAGACAAGTAGGTACCAAATCTGAAGCTATTTAAAAGTGTACAGTATGTTCTGAAAAATATTTCTAAATATAAATTCCATAAGTACTTTAAATAGTGGAAATACTTCTAGAATAAATCCTCAAAAAAAGACAATTTTGAAGGAAATGATTCCCATTTTAAATAAATTCTTACACATTTGTTTAAGAAGTCAATAATTCTGTTTTGTACTTGTGGTCCACACTGGATCAGCCATAATTTTTTTTCACAGCACTGTTTATTATTTCTCAGGCCACCTATGGTTTTCTGAGTTGTTCTGCTCTTCTTTTGTTTGCTTGTTTATTTTTTGTTTATGCTTTTGTTTATTTGTTTTGAATCAAAAATTTGAGGGTAAAGAAACCTGGTAAATTGAAATTGGGATATAAAATGAAATTGGGATATAATCTTAGTGTCCTTCCATTCTCCCAGCATCCATCACGTACCTGGCCTTAGGTGTGGCTCTTGCCAATGTGAGGAGTAGGCTATCATAATTTCTGACTACTAAAAGAATTGTCTTCATCTTGAGATGAATATATTTTATTTTGGTTATTCTAGTTGTCCAAAAGTTTGATGGGGTGGCAGAATCAATGTCATAAAGTTAATGTTTTTATTGCTTGAATTACTTTTGTTTCCCAAAATGAATAGTATGAGTTCATTAATACTATTCACTTGCTCATTTGTACTATTGAATGAATGTACAAATGAATATTTCAAACAAGAACCCCATCAACGTGGTCTATCTTTTTTCTGGCTGGGCAAGTTTTCACTTTCTCTTCTTTCTTTCCTTCTTCCTTCTTTCTCCCCCTCCTCCTGTTTCTCTTCACCCTCTTTCTATTCAGAATTATGTCACATGGCCACAGCTAGTTGCAAGGAAGATTGAGAAAAATTAGTATTTAGTTGCTCCAACAAACAAAATCAAGACTGTTGGAAAGAGAAAAGGAAATTAATATGAGTGAAAACTGAGAATGCTGCGTATGGTATCTTCACAGGGCTATAATTATTTTTACTTGTATCTTTTTGAAATCAAAAGCCACCACTTAGTGTCTAAAATAATGCTTATGACACAGTGTCCAGAAAACACTGGTAGAATTTAAAACTGTAAATTCTAACAATTTAATATGCTTTTTTTCTGACATATTTACAAAACTCACTTTATTAAATAAAATTTTTTTTAAATTTAAAGAAAACAAACCAAAACACTACTTTTTTACAAAAATCTTTCTTGATGTCCTCTACCTTATTTGATGTGCTTTATTTACTTCACAGCAGGATTAAAAAATTCAGCCAAACTAGTCATAAATGTTAGAATATAATTTCATATAGTTCACTATTGCCGTATAATTAATTAATCTACTATTAGCAATGAAAAAGGAAGAGTAGCTGAAGCATTTTAAAGAAAAGAAGTGAGACTAAGAACACCAAAAGTGAAAACGAGCAATATTTAGAAATAAAAATATCTGTACAAATCTATTTTCTAGATGAGCAGTTTTTAAATGTGCTTTGTAACATACATAGGTAAGCCTATACATTTCAAATTATATATTCACAGACAAATCATTTTTCTAGGTCCTAGAATGCGAAAGGATGGAAAAGCAAAAGGAAACAGCAGTATATTATAACAAATATCTAGTAACACAAACTTCAGGCTGCTTCACAGCTCACCGTTATCCTTAGTTATGTCAACAGTTATTATTTGCAATATTACATGTCTGTGGGAAGTCGTAAAGCTGATGGAAACCTACCAAGAACAATGACACTGCCCAGAATTCGCATATGACAGAATAATAAATGATGCTGAATTTCATTAGGTTCCTGATATTTAGTAAGCAACACAATGATCATTTATTTTCTTTCCATCAGTATTTATCAAAGGAGAAAAAATTGATATTTTACCATTTCCAAAGATCTATTTCCCAAGCAATTAGTCTTTTTAAAATAACCGAATAAAGCACAAAAAGGTGCTGCTGAATTTTTATTTGTGTCCTTGTTTGTATACGGTAATTAATGATAACAAAACATTTTAGTTTTACCCAAAGGGAGTTATGCTTGGAAAGCATAAGACAATTTAATTAGGTAACACCCTTATTTGAGCTGGGTTATATGAGGATTTCAAAAATATAACTTTTTTTTCTCAATACATTAGGGTATAAACAATTAAAAAGATAAGAGACACTTTCAAGGGTATGTTGAGCTTGGTTTAGCTGCTGAAGGATAGCAGATATAGACATGAAGTCTTCAACATTTATTTTGATATTGTCTGGGAATATCTGCTGAGCATGGCAGCCTACTGTCTTTCCATCTGGCTTCTACTTTTAGCAGTGCAGAAAAGACAGGAAAAGTCTAGGCTAGAAGTAGGGTGGCATTGACAGGACTGACCAACTCTACTCTTACTCTAAGCCCAGTGTCAAAATATATGAGAATATATAGAACAATCCAGACAAAAAGTTACCAAGTAAATGAAGTGCCATGATAAAGCAGAAGAGTATCTCTATGGGTGCCTGAGAAAGTGAGGGCTGCAATGGTTGAGGTGATGCTTAGGTAACCATGTCAGCAACACAGCCCTTATCACTGGACCACAATCCCATTCACTAGCAAGTTTACCTCAGACCTATCTGTGGTCATAGGTATGAGGAAAGTTACTGAAATATAAGCTTGGGGAAGGAAGCATAGATCAAGCTAGTTATCTGATATGAGGCACCAGATGTGAGCTCCTCTCTGGGACTAGGAAAAAACACAGTTGGTCTGACTATGTGAACTGATCTCCAAACATACTCTGTACTTTCCCATATCAAATCAAACAATGCTTTTTATTTGGTCATAACTTCTCACCTCTCTTTTTTTCTTTCCCTCCGAATATCTCATTTAATGAAATTGAACTTGAACTCTAATTTCACTCATAAATATCACCAGTACCCAGATAACTCTCATATCCAGTGATTTCATTTCAGTAGTCACCCTGACACCTATATCCCTGTAGAATACTTCCACGTTTTTGGAATCAGCTCTTAGTTCTTTTCTTCTTTCTCTCCCTTCAATCCTGGGAAACAGCAGGAAAGAGGAAGAGAAATGCAAGATGGGTAGATTTTTATAATCCATCCCAAGAGGAAAAAGAGAAGAGCTCTGAGGTTACGTGAAAGCCAGGTTTTGAGAAGTATGTAAATTTGCCATTGTATTTAGTGGACGGAAACTATTCTTGAAAATAAAAAAATACTGGCCACAATTGTTTTTATAATAAGGAATTACTTAGAGAAGGATTCATTGGAGATTTTATCCAAGTGGTTAGAAAATATCTCTGTGAGAGTTTGAAGAGGCAGTGAAAAGAAAGAATAAAACTATTTTATGCTTATAAACAATGAAGTCTGGAATTTTGACATGAATAATTCTATGAATCTCAACACGTTATCTTCAGCCCCCAACTCATTTAAGACTCATATTTCCAGCTTCCTATTGAGCATCTTCATCTGTTAGTCAGGCATCAGGTTATTTTCAGGCATCTTAACCTAGCATATTCAAAACCAAATTTTTATCTATCAAGCATGTTTATGTTCCTATACTCTCTCTGAGTAATAAGAACATTATAATTCATCCAGCCTAACATGTTTAGTCATCTCAAATCAATTCTGGCTTCTACTTCTGTCATGAGTCTGATATTTAATTCATCAAGTATGTTTTTCTGTCTCTTGAAGAAATTTTCCTTCTAGCTCTTGTACTTCTACATGACCAATCCATTGACTAAATTCTCACTATCAACAACTTTTGTGTAGACTTTTGAAATACTCCCTTATCCATCCTACTGTCCTGAATGTCATGTTTTAGCTACTTTCCCAAACTACCCCGAGTTTCTCACTTCTAAAACAAATATGAATATTGCATCCTCCTTTGCCTATGCACATTCCACATGATCTTCCCTTAAATAAAATTGTTTCTTCTGCTAGATAACTCTTATCCTCATTCAAAAAGAATGCAACAGTTTCTGTGTCATAGCATGGTAAGTCACCAACTTTTTTTTTAATCCCTTCATTTTGTATGACCATTAACTACAACATAAATCACTCTGAATTGTGATTATATTTTATTACTTCCCCTCCTCCCTCCAGAGGCTGAGCGCCTTAAGTATAGGACATCTTTCAGTCATTTTTATTGTCCAAATGCTTGGTTGTTGGATGAATTATTCCAATGACGGACTACCATATGTGGTGCTAGACATTCTTGCTCTACATTTGGCTCAAACCAGGGTTAAGTCCTAGGAACTAAAAGTAAAGTTGAGCCTTTAGATTTGAGCCCAATGTCAAAATATAATCCTTGATAGAAATGGATAAGTGAGGTAGGTGAGGGAGAGGAGGGAGGCAAAGTCTGGGAACCACAGTAATCTTCATAAGTACTAGGATTCAGCAAAGCTAAAAGCCATTCATTCATTTCAGTCTTGTTTTCCTTCTTTCAATATTTTATCCCTGTGGTTACTTAGAACTAGAGTTATTTGGTTAACACATTGTTAATATATCATTATAATTCACTATTTTTCATTTGATTGTTCAAACATCCTTACAGTTTTTTAATGGAAGTTATTTGCATTATAACCTTATTGCTCTGCTTCAGTATTTATTCAGTTCTTCAGATTGTTGAAGAATGAAGTATTACATAAATGCTCAGTAAAATTAAACAGCCAGTATGGACTGAGGAGCTGAACACATCTATGTTTAGAAATTGAATGAGGGCTGCATGGAGAGAAGATTGTCTATAAAATGGAACGATTTTGCTTATTATTGGAACACAAATGTAATTACTTTTTATAATAACTCATTGCTTTTATTCACAGTATCTACATGAGAAATGCATATTTGTTAGAGCTGTCAACTAGAATGAAGTATTGTATTTGGAGAAAAAGAGAGAGAGAAAAAGAAAGATAGCTTGTGGTTATCTATGTATCTATATCTATTTATGTATTTTATACCTAAGAAGCTTTAGAGAATATATGACTCCCTGTGTGTTAGTCTGTTTCCACACTGCTATAAAGATACTACTGACTGGGTGCAGTTTCTCACTCCTGTAATTCCAGCATTTTGGGAGGCCAAGGCAGGTGGATCACCTAAGGTCAGGAATTTGAGACCAGCCTGACCAACATAGTGAAGCCCCATCTGTACTAAAATTACAAAAATTGGCTGGGCATGGTGGCATGTGCCCGTAGTCCCAGATACTTGAGAGGCTGAAACAGGAGAATTGCTTGAACTTGGGAGGTGGAGGTTGCAGTGAGTCAAGACGGTGCCACTGCACTCCAGCCTGGGTGACAGAGTGAGACTCCATCTTCAAAAAAAAAAAAAAAAAAGATAGTACCTGTGACTGGGTAATTTATAAAGGACAGAGATTTAATTGACATACAGTTCCACATGACTGGGAGGCCCCAGGAAACTTTAAAATCAAGGTGAAGGGGAAGCAAGACATGCTTCAAAAGAGAGAGCACAGGGGAAACTGCCACTTTTAAACCATCATGGGGGAAACGCCCCCCACAATCCAATCATTACTACCAGGTCTGTCCCTGGACACATGCGGATTACAGTTCAAGATGAGATTTGGGTGGGGAGACAGCCAAACCATATCACCCTGATTAAACAATTAGTCCCTAAACTAGGGATCATGTAGCAATATAATTCCTTATATGTGATTAATTTAACATCTCTATGAATTTTTGTCATAATTTAAAATTTTTCTTTTTTTGGTAAAAATTAAGCATGTATTTGTGATTTTAAAGCAGTCTCTCAGTAGATTAAGAAAAAAATGAAATATCTTTATTTTTAATTTCTATTTATTTATTTTGAGACAGGGAATCCCTCTGTCACCTGGGCTGGAGTGCCACGGCAGGATCATGGCTCACTGTAGCCATAACTTCCCAGGCTCAAGCAATTCTCCTGCTCAGCCTCTGGAGTATCTGGGACTACAGGCATGTGCCACCATATCTGGCCAAGTTTTGTGTGTTTTTTTATAGAGATAAGGTTTCACTGTGTTGCCCAAGCTAGACTTGAACTGCTGGGCTCAAGCATTTTGAGCCACCATGCCTGGCCCAAAATTCCTTATTTATTTATATTTTTAAAGGATTTTTAAATTGATAAATGAAACTGTTTAAATTGACAAATGAAACAGTAAGTTGTTTTGAAGTCCATATACACTGTGGAATGACTAGGTATAGCCAATTAACATGTGCATTACCGCTCATCATTTTTGTGATGTGAAGATTTTATATCCACTCTCAGCATTTTTCAAGAATTTATTTATTGTTAGCTATGGTCGCCATGTTGTACAACAGATCTCTTGAACTGAACCCTTTCTCCTGACCGAAATTTTGTATCCTTTCACCAGCTTTTCTCCCCTGCCCCCACCCAACCACCCAACTCCTGGTAAGTACCATTCTTCTCTCCAATCTATGCTAATGTCCTAATAGATAGGATATCTCCAAATGACATATAATGGCAACAGTGATTGATGCATGGAGCAATATGTAGGGCACTATGCCTTGAAAATGATACTGTTTTGAATTACAGTAGTAACTGCAATGGTGTAGATGTAGAGTTAGTTAACAATTGTAACCTAAAGATATATGTATACTTAACACCAATAATTTCACTTCTAAACAATAGTCATTTGAGAAAAAAGATTCTGTCTCCATATCTCCCAAAATGACTAGCACAATGATAAAAAAGATCAATATGTAATAACTGGTTATCTGTTAAAATTGTGTAAAATTGGTGAGGAAGTGCTGACAAGAGCCTACTTCTTTCTTGGGTATTACAATTTTCTCTTCTCTCCATTTTCTATTACTGTAATCACAGTCATCTTTATTACTTACTTAGAATATGTGACTGTTATCTTACCATTGCAGAGACCATTTCCTTATTATCAATTTTCTTTTAAAGCATTACATGGAGGATATGAACAGCATGAGCATTCACATTTCCAGATTTCAAGACAATCAGTTCTGTTTGCCTGATTTATAGGATGAAAGTAACAATAAGAGAAAGTGACCATAATAGTCAATATTTAATATGTATATACATATATATATATTTAGATTTAACTAGTTAAATCTATTAGCAGTATATCACCTAACCATTCCTATACCTTCCCATCACTCTTCATTTCCTATTCTCTCTTATTTCCAATTATCCTACAAAACATATACACATATACACACTATCCACAAGACGATCACATCTGCAGATTTTTGACATACAGATCCTAATAAAATTCAGCATCAAAGATCATTCAAATTTATAACTTAAAAATTATCAGGTACAGAAATATATGAGCTGAGATGAAGAAAAGCCAAAATACTGTGAGAAGTGGAATGTCTTCTACAAAGGAAGATCATATGGTACTGTTCTGCATATCTTTCCTGTTACAACATTGAATGTTTTAACGTGCACTTTATTGATTCAGTTCCAAATATTATCACTAATCCTGCCCTTAAGCAAACCTGTAAAGAAGGTGAAATTAATTTTTGACATTTCCTATTCTATATTCTATGTTCCTCACCTTCTTTTGAGGGTCTAACAACCTCCTGCTACTTCTGTTTGTGCCCATTACAACCTAGATTTTCACCCTTTGCACTTGGAGCAGACCTGGCCTCCCACAGTGGTCTGTGTGCTATGAAATTCAGTTCCTGCTATTATTGGTGTGTTCTATTATTTCATGTGTTTTCTAATAGCCTTAGTGGTTACTTTGAATAGGCCTAGATTCTTTAACACAATTAAATACTATAGCAGGCATATAGTATTACTGAGGAAAGTAAAGCAAGTTACAGAACAAACTTGAGAGATGAAAACTGTGATAAACTGGAGACAGGGATCATGTCCAATATGGACAGCCATTATTCAACTGTAGCCTAATGTTATCATGTGGCAATGAAGGCCTAGTGTTGTAAGATTTCAGATTTTTCAAGATGAGCCAGAAATGTTTGACTTCATATAAAAATTTCAATTATTTGTAAAACACCATAAAAGTGAAAAAAATACCTATAATCAGAATTTAGACTATGTTGACATTAACTTGCTACATCTCTGATAAGTGATTTTAGAATAAGATTTTATTCTTGCTTAATCTTCTCTTCAGAGATACCCAGTGAAGTAGGAGAATCTATCACTTAAAAATAGGCCAGGCATGGTGTCTCACACCTGTAATCCTAGCACTTTGGGAGGACAAGGTGGGTGGATTGCTTGAGCCCTGGAGTTTGAGACCAGCCTGGGCAGCAGAATGAGACCCTGTCTCTACAAAAAAATACAGAAATTAGTCAGGTATAGTGGCCTGCGTCTGTAGTCCCAGCTATTTGGGATGCCGAGGTCAGAGAACACTTTAGCCCAGGAGGTAGAGGCTGCCGTGAGCCATGATCATGCTACTGCCCTCCAGCCTGGGTAACAGAGCAAGAACCTGCCTCAAATAATAATAACAACAACAACAACTTTGTGATGGATAATAAATATCATAGGGACAAAATGTTACGGGAGCACAGAAGTAGGAGAGGGGACTTTCACAGGCCTAGAATGTTCTCAAGGAGTAGCCCAGAGAACCTGAATCTCAAATGAAAGTAGACCTTTACCCAGGATAGAGAAAGTAAAGGGTATTCCAGAGAGTCGTGTGTGTGTGAAGATGCAGACGTAAAAAAAAGCAGCATTTACTTGCGGAAAAAGTAGTTTAAATTCTGTCCCCAGATAAGTGGAATTACATCAGATATAGTTTTTGAGGAGAGTCTATATCATGAAGGAGGGCCTCTTGAGTTTTTATTAATAGTTTTAAAATGTGAACATGCCTCTATTTCTCTCTCCAGGTAATTTTAACATGACCTTGCTACTCCTTTGGATGAAAGAATCATCAAAAAGTTTTACAACAAATTGTATGGTTATGGAAGTTCTATATTTACACTTGGAAGGTGACAACATTGCTAGCGGCAGATATTTTAATTAAAAGTATGCTCCTTGTTGTTCGAATATTTCTAATGTTTTTAAAAGAACGTTTATCTTACTTACAGGTTCGAATGAGGTAACTGAAAACATGGTGATCTCAGATATAGGGTGCAGATATCTGAGGAAATGTAGTACTCAGTCACGTTGGAATACCTTCAAAATCTTCAGTAAAACATGGTTGATGTTGATGAATGGTTAATTCTCCCTGTGGAGCTGTCCACAAAGGCTAAAAACACCTATAAATGGAAGAATCCAGATAAAATCATGTCATATCATGTGTCATATCAATAGTAATATATATATCAATAGTAATATATACAAGTAAAAAATACTGTGAAAATAGTGGAGGTAGAGGCCAGATATGTGAATAAAGGGGTTTAGAGATAAAAGCAAGGATAAATAAATATAACATAGGTACTTTGAGCCAGACTTCTCAATGATAAGAACATATTCTATATGTATATATTCACATATTTTTGCATATATACACACCTATTCACATTCAAGGAAGCTGTTGCAAGAGTGTACACAAACGTAACTAAGAAAAGCAAGATTTACCAGGTAATTGCAGTGTTTGTCATTACTTTCGATGGTGAACACCTCAATCAGTTTTGCACCAACCTAATATATGGCCTCAGGTAATAGGCCTGCAATTAGCTTGTTGGTTTTATTTGAAAATAACTATTGTGTAGCAATTGGAAAGCTTTGCAGGACTCTTTTATCACATTCATTTATGCACTCTGTCATATACTTATGTGCAAGAAAAGTCAGTATAGTTCACCTGTTTCTTTTCCCACGTTCCCCACCATGTCCTTACTGTATGAATTTATTTTGAGTATGTTTACTTAACCCATAGATTTCTATTTTGTGTGTTTTTTTGCCATGACATTTTCAGCTGATAGGTTGGTTAACTTTATTCATATTCTTAACTAAATCCAAGCATGCTGATCAATATTTTCGGAACAGAATTGAGTGTGCAACACCAGATAAGAGGAACAAATGCACACTCATTGATGTTTCTCTGCAGTGAAAATTATTTTAAGATGTGGAGTGATTTGTGTATGTGGATGTGTGTCCCTTGAGATATGATGGTATAATCAATATGTTCTATTGAGGACAAAGTTCTAAGGCTAGATGGCTTCAGCTGGGCTGTGAAGGAAAGCAAGTGAGAGTATTATTATTTTGAGGAAAATATATGTAAGTTTATCTAGATAATGACAGTTTGCATTGTAGCAACATTCCTAGATGAAAAAGCTTCATCTTTACTTATATATTTAGGTGAGGGTGAGGCAAGAGTTAGGTGAGCAGATCTGTGTGACCCACTAGAAAGAAACTTCTCTGAGATTCTTCATTAGGCATCTATTATTCTAGGATTGTCTCAGTTGTCCAGTTCCATAGTTTTTATTTATGCATGAATGTCAGGAATAGGAACAACCAAGCCAGATTCAAAGAACCTAACAAGGAAGAAGATAAAACAGCAAAAGTTGAAAATGAAATGTAGATGAGGCCCATAAAATTAAAGCATCACTGATTAATTTTTAAAATAATTTTTAAAAAGTCTCTTTTGTGAAAATCCAAAGATAAAGCTCCTGGATAGAGCAGGGGGTGGAAAATGGCATTTGCTTTGTATCCTTCATTTCATCCAAGACAAAAATCCTACTTTAAAAATATAAGTGGTTGCATTAAACACTATTTTTTTTTCTGAGAGTCTTTAACATTATCAGAGTAAATTTTCCTTCTGTAACAAATTCAAATGAAATTTATCTGGAGCATTTAATGTAGGTGATATGGCTTGGCTCTGTGACCCTACTGAAATTTCACATTGAACTGTAAAAGAGGCATGAGAACTTTATCGATTATTCTAATTGATATTGCAACTTGCATTATAAACAGATCTCAAAGTGCTGTGTGAAGTAGATTGGAGTCACAAGTAGTACTATTAAAATTGTGAATAGCCTGATGTTGCAGCTACAGTTGAAACTTGAACAAGTATTTGTGAATGTGATATAAAATGAGACTGATAAGCCAATTGCCAGAGTCATTGTTTTAAGTTCAAGGTCAAACTCACTTTAGACATGTAGCATACTCTTTTTGAACAGACTTGACTGTGTTATAAGTGGAATAAATGTTTACCTAATAATTTACCTCTGCAATATAACTTATTCTAAGGTATGAAATGTTCCTTGAGAATTTGCGTGTTCTCCAAGGTTGTGATGGTATAACTTATTCATTCTGTTGAATAATTTCAGCTAGAAATGAAGGAAAGGAAGAAGCAATTGCATCATACTTAGAAAGGTAAATGTGAGTTACATTGAGCAATAATGGCTTATACTCTATCAACAATTCCAATGAAACCTCTGTGGCCCAGCATATCCAAAAGTAAATAAGTGCCTTGAAGAAAGTAAGATATAAACCTGAATGCCCTGCTAGGCAAGCTCTGATCTAAGGCTTTTCATTTCATATATCTATTATCCCAGGCATTTATTTTACTAACAGGACTGTAAGTATTGACTTATACATAAGGTGTCAGACATAGGAGCTCACATCTTTGGTCTAAATATGATTTTTAATAGTATATCAAACACAGCAGCTTTTCAAAATTAAGTTCTTATGGGATATAGAAAACCTTACACATGGAGAAATTGTTTTCTTCTCATTTCCAAGGATTGACTTTTCTTTTCTTCTTTCCTTCTTTTTTAATTCATTTTTCCTTTCTCTCTCTCTCTCCCTCCTCCCCTCCTCCCCTCCCTCCCTCAATCCCTCCCTTCTTTTTCTTTCTTTTTTCTTTCTTTTCTTCCTTTCTTTTTCTTTTTTGAGGCAGATTCTCACTCTGTTACCCAGGCTGGAGTGCAGTGGTATAATCATAGCTCTTTACAGCTTTGACCTCCTGGGTTCAAGGGATCATTCCCATCTCATCCTCCAGAGTAGCTGGGACTATAGGCACATGTTACCATGCCCAGATTGCCATTTTTTAATGCAGTGTTTACAAAAAGTGTTTTCCAGGCCTATAATCTATGGATTTTCCCTGCTGACTTTCTTTCATAGTGAAGATGTTCAGGTAGGTCTTGGCAGATCACCAAGTAGGTTATATCTTATGTATTAGTCAGGGTTCTCCAGAGGAACAGAATCAATTGAATATATAGAAAGAAAGACCAGTTTATGGTAAGGAATTGGCTCCTGTGATTATAGATGTTGGCAAACCTAAAATCTGCAGAGTCAATGTCCCAGTTGGTGTCTGAAATTGGAAAGCTTCTCTAGGATCAGGAAGAGTGATGTTTCAGTTTGAGGAACAACAGACAGGAGAATTCAATCTCTCACTCAAGAAATGTCAGCCTTTTCATCTATGTAGGCCTTCAACTGGTTGGATGAGGCTCACTCACATTATGGAGGGCAATCTGCTTTACTCAGTCTAATGAATTAAATGCTAATCTCATTTAAAAATACTCTTACAGAAACACCCAGAATAATGTTTGTCCAACTATCTGGGCACCTGTAGCCAGGTACTGTCACAGCATGATATCTGTTTCTCATTTCTGAAAAGAGCCTATCTCTCCCTAGCCTTTGTTTTTCAGTCTAGGAGTCATTTCTACTTTAAAGAATTTGGTCTTTCCACTTCATACGGATCAACTGCTTTTAATACACTTAATTACATAATTTTGTATAATTTAAATTATGAAGAATTTATATTAACTGTTTCTCATATAAATAATCGATCAAATAAGTCTAAAGTTAATAGAAACCGTTTCTCTTGAAATAATACCATATTGCCTTTCCACTAAATTGCTATGCATATTTAAGTGTAAAATAAGCTTTCCTTTTATTGTAACTCCAGA
>NW_016107751.1:412595-491321 GCF_001604975.1 Cebus imitator
CCTTACTTAATAGAGTTCTTGTTTTGTCCCCTGTACCAATGGTACCTTTAAAAAATGCCACCTCCTTTTCCTCACCCACAATGACCTCTTTTGCTTTGCCAGTTAGCCATGCAGGGTTTTTGTTTGAGCACCTGGGTTTCTTGATCCTTGACACATATTTTGCCCAGGCATCTAATAAGGTGTTTTAAACAGTTTCCAGGTTTCTGGTAGATTATTTGCTTTTTTTTTTTTTCAACTCCTTTGGATTTTATTCTAATATTCTCATTTTGATGTAGGTCTCTTTTCTAAAAGTGAGTTAGCATGTGTTCTATGTTTCTTGGCTTATCCACCCTCAGTAGAAAGTGAAAACCATATACTGATCACTAACATATAATGATTTGTATAATTCCTGATTCACTTCCTGTCTTTTATGCAGAACTTACTGTATTGCCTTTCCATGTGAATTCTGAAACTACTTAATCTAAGGAACAGTTATTTATTCTCCAAAAAAATGTATTCCTCATACCTATCCTCAATGAGAAAATCCATGAATCCAGATGTAAATAATTAAATTCTATTTGATTACCATCTGTACTGATTTTGAGTATTTACACCTAGTGTTAATATTCTTAGCATATACATTTTTATATATAGCATATTATATATACTAAGAATATTAACATATATAATACATAATATGTATTTGGGCATCAGATGAAAAGGATTGAAGTAATCATAAATCTCAATGCAAAGCACATTATCTTTATTAGCTTCTCTCTTAATTGACTGAATTGGTCAATTATCTTTCTGCTATAGTTCTTTATTTTCTCCTTCTAGATATTCAATGATGCTAGGCAGGTTAACACATCTTTTTGCTTATTTGTGTTC
Organism: Cebus imitator; assembly: GCF_001604975.1. NCBI lineage: Eukaryota > Metazoa > Chordata > Mammalia > Primates > Cebidae > Cebus > Cebus imitator. The sequence goes on from NW_016107751.1 coordinate 413,463, forward strand.
TTGCAAAACGTGCATTGTCATTTTATTTCTATTTTGTTGCTTATTGTACTTGATATATTAGTAAAAAGTATTTTGATAGATATTTCCCACTGTTCCTTATGTTTAAATCAGTGCTCTGTTTCTGTATGGTGCTATGTGTCTATCTAACCTGTTGTTTCTAAGTGCTATATAGTACTCCGTGGTGGGCATCCATGACTTTTCCTGTGTTTTCTCTCTTGGTGATGGTGACTCAAAGTGCCTCCAACTCTCCTACTTTATCTAGCCCTGGTTTATAGCACCATCCACCACTGATTTCTTGATTGCAATTGATTTAGGAAAAACTAATTTTCCTCCACGTGGTTTCATAGTAAAATATTTATTTAGATGAGTGCTTTAGAACTTTGGCACTATTAACATTTTAGACTGGGTGATCTTTGTTGTGGGACTGTCCTGTGTATTATAGGATACTTAGCATCCCTAGCTCCACCCACTACATGCCAATAACATGTAAATAACAACAAAATTTGTTTTTAACTTGTGAAAACTTAAAAAAAAAGCTCTCCAGACACTGTCAGATGTCTCCTGGGGAAGCAAAATTAGTCATCAATGAGAATAATTGATACAGATCTTCTAAATTTTTATTTAGATGCTACTTTTGTTAAGTCTGATATATTCTTTGTTGTGTATTACCACCTGTGACTCAGTGGCACTATATCTTGGCTTCTTTTCTACTCATCTATTGTTCTTCTGAGATGTCAATTACAGAAATTTAATCATCTCTTGACAAGCATTCTATAGAGGAATAGAATCAATCTGCTTGCTTGACTGGATTTTTACATAATCATCAGGGAAGAAAATACTGGCTTCTTTACCAAGACACTTTTGACACTTTTCAGTGACTAACTCCTTGTATGGTTTTTGTTTTTCATTTTTTTAGACAGGGTTTGCTCTGTTACCCAGGCAGGATGGCATGGCGTGATCAAAGCTCACTCCCCCCTCTGCCTCCTGGGCTCACACTATCCTTCCACGTTAGCCTCCTGAGTGACTGGGACCACAGGTGTGCCACTATGCCTGGCTAATATTTCTATTTTTTATGGAGGTGGGGTTTCACCATGTTGCCCAGGCTGGTCTGAAACACCTGGCTCAAGCAATCTACCCTCCTCAGCCTTCTAAAGTGCTAGCATTAAAGGTGTGAGCCACCATTCCTGGCCCCTGTATGTTTTTAACGTATAATGATGTTCTTTTTTACTTAATACACATAAGCCAGACTTGAGGTTAAACAGAAATGTCAGCACTTATCTTTAATTACTTTATTTCAAATTTTCAAGGAAACAAGCCCATAATTTTTGTCATATCCTAATTTTAATTATAACCTGAGTTATCCAATTATTTCACAGATTCAATTTTAGGCTCCTTCTGTCTATGTTAAAAATGAAGCTTCACCAAAAGGTCCAAGATATCATTATTCAACTAAGTGGCAGTTTCATTACCAAAAGAATCCAGCTATCTGCAGATATCTTCTTTTAATAACTATCAAATATGAACAAGAAAATTACATATTTAGAGCTTGAATTAACATTTCATTTCAATGACTCCTAAAAATATATGAAATGTTATGTTGAACTTTCAATTCAAATGGTCTGAAAGCAGGCAAGCAGCATATTTTAAAAGGTTTAAATTAGTGACAATGTCAAAACTCTCAATAAAGAGTTGGGAGGCAAAATATTTGAGTTTAATAACTGATTTGTCCCTTATACATTTTGCTTTAAAGTCTCTAAGTTTTGTTTTTTCAACTGAGAAATGGCAAAATTATTTGAAGGTAAAGTTCATTAAACTCAAAGATGTTATCAGATCGATGGGATTATTTAATTCTTTACCGGAATTTTAACAAAATTTTGACTCCTCTCATGTATGAGACATTATTTGCAGTGGCAGCATATTATCTAGAGAAATTCATCTGAACTCCATCGAGCTACCAACATCATCTGGTATTGGTTACATACTTACCTTTGATGCCCCAAACTCTATTTCTGCTATGGAACCATAACTCACCACTTCCAGTTTGTCACTTGTTTTTCCGCCCTATCTTATCCATCTACTCTTGGTCAACAGAAAAGATCCACCTGCTTCTGATTTTTGGTCCAACATTCCTTCAACCTGCCCCCCACCCAACTCTGGCTCACAAATATTTCTCATTATATATTCCATGAATGGCACTAGTCATCATCCCTAAGCTGGTGTTCTTACACGTGGAACTCAAGAATATATATTGACCATAATATGATCCAGGTCATAGGCATTTATCAAAATAGCAGAAACAAGTCCAGATAGTACTGGATTCTGAGATTATGCCATGCCTCTAATGAATAGTCTCCACCAGCTTCCCATTTTACTCAGAATAGAATTCAGTATCCCTACAAACACATCCAAACATGATTTGACATGTCTATGCCATCTGACTTTATCTGCTGCAGCTGTACCCCAGCACATTCTACTTCAGCTACATTGATTTTGTTTCTCATCACTGAATAATACAAAATAGACCTTGTAAAGTTTCTTTTCTTTCTGTTTGGAATACACTCCTTTCATAGTAAATGCCTACTAAATATTTGTCGAATGAATGAATTCTTCATACCTCTCAATTACCTCCGTTGCTGTTTTTGTGGGCTAAGGATGAAAGCCAGTGCTCTGTTATGTGACTTACAATGCCATCTCACCTAAATGCTAGGTCTATTCCCAGTTGCTCATTGATGGGTATCCACTGAACTTCTCTCCAAAAATAAATGCATAACTATGTATCAAGTGAATATTTTCATAAACCTAAGATGAGGTCAGTATGTAAAAATATATTTTACAATATTTTAGAATAGATTATGTGAACTTAAAATATGCATTTTTTGTATTTTCTAGCTATACAAATCATAAAAAGTAAAGAAACTCTTACCATTAATAACATTAAGAATCTATAAACAACTTATTTTGCTATTAGTTTTGTGAAAGTTTTTTAACCTCTATGTTTATTAATTTATAAAATATAAATGAATTTGTACGGAAAATGGGTAAAATAAAAAGAAATGAAAACATTTATAACACTGAAAATTGAAATCTGTGATACATAATCTTTTAATAATTACAGCAAACTGGCAAACCCACGAAAATCAGGTTCAATTACTGTTTGGATTTATTCTCTCTATTCATGCTGAACTTTGCTAATATTATCTAACATATGAGGAAGCTGTGAGCTTAATCTTTGCCATAATCGGAAGGTATAACAGTGATAATGCACTGCAGGCTCGCACAGTGCTGGGTAATGTTTCCAGCCAGCTGCACTCTCTCTCTGGCAACCAGATATGCAGAGCCGCATCTCCTGGGGGAAGAGGCAGAAACAATGCATTTATACATTCCAAGTGAGTATGTATCCAATCTGAACATTCTCATCAATGAGAAAGACTCGTATTTTATGACCATTTTTCCTGTGTTTCATTTCTGCATAAAACGCTTCTTGAACAACAGAATAGGAGGAGGTTATTAAGCATAGGTTCAAACATATCAGTTGCAGAAACTACCTAAATGAAGAACACCACACCTACATGTTAACAGGCCATTGGTGTTAAGTCACAAAAACAGCTAAATCTCAATTTTGCCATTTATAGCTGAGCTTGGGCAAGTTTCTTCATTGTTCATGTTAGTAAAATAGTGGTAGGTGATGTTTAACTTAAAGGGCTAATTGGAAGGATGGCAGTTTAAATGCCTTGCAGATTTGTTGACCCACTGAATACTCAGAAAGTTTAGGCCTTGAAAAACCACACCATCAATTATCCAACTCATGATAGATTCAAAGCCATATGGGCAGCACTCCACTGAGTAATTTTCATGCGTATATGGTTGACAACCATGTCTTGAGTGACTTTGTGTGATTAGGTCTTGCTCTGTGCCTGTCTCATGTGTGGTTAGCATCCTGCTCTTTGCCTCTCTCGTAGTACATGCTCATTAAATGTTGATTGCTGTTGAATGACACTCAGGTGTTCAAAGTGAATATGGAGAACCAAGGGAGAAAGGGGAAGGTGAGTCATGTCCCTTTGTTTACCTTTCTATCAAAGAGTTTGTTGATACTTTTCATCCTAATGATTTGAGTGCTCTTTCATTAACAGTTTTAGTTTCTCAACAGCTTTGAGTTTAGCAATCTGAGCCTTCCCCCTTCTCTTCTACTGGCCAAACTCTGGGTTATTTTCCAGTCCCCTGGGTTATGTCCTGAGTGATTATCACAGCATCCCTTTCTTCCAGACCTTGCCCCTCTAGAAAGCCATAAGGAGCCCTTCAGATATTGAAACATAGAAGTGGTTTCATAATAATTTATTTGCAACAGAATTCTGCTGTTTGCTTTTTTGAGATCTGCTCACTGAGGAAGCAGGGCTCCTTAGTACAAAATCTCTGTGCAAGGCACAAGGTGAGAGGCTCAGAACATATTGCACTGATTTAAATAAAAAAGCCTCTCCTAGACATGTGTGCCTAGCTCCTCCCCTGACAAAGTCTTTCTCATAGGAGAAATAAGAGAACCAGGAAAGATCTGCCCTAAACACACTCCACCATCTTAGAAATCTTTAAAACAGGCTTTCAGAACTCTTGTGGGGGATATAGTGCACTGCCCATTTAATTGCCAGGGCTCGCGCAGTATCTTACCAGGGCAGCTGTGGATCTGCTCACTATAAACAAAATGGGTAGAGTTTCAGAGAAGCAAAATAAACAGGCTCTAGAGATCGGCTGTAACCATTGCCAAAAGCAATGTATTGTACACTTAAAAATGTGTGAAGAGACTAGATCTTATGTTGTGTTCTTACCACAATAAAATAAAATTTAAAAAATAAAATGCATACGCTTTTAAAAATAAATAATAAAAATTGTGACTTCTTTCCTACTAGTGTGGGAAGAAAGGAAGCTAGAGCTTTAGAAGTAACAAAGGCAGACATAGAGTAAGGTGAAATTACATTTTAATGTGGTGAAATCGAACAGGAAATTTTGGGGGCAGGGAGGGGAAGGTACAAGAGGGAAGGAAATGATTTGCCATTCTCTGTCACTCTGGGGTTAAAATTAGTTTCAGTGATTCACTTGTTATTGCCGTGTACTGTGAAGCCTTTATTTAGCTTCCCATTTGGGGATTTAAGTTCTTTTTTCTTTTAAAACCGATAAGGAGAGAATATTAGTTCATGAAAGAATAATATCCTTCATATCATCTCTCAAAGACATTTTTTCTCCTTCTTCCAGAAACCTGAGGCTATTGCATTGATTTACTTTTCTATCTAGACAAGTAGAGAACACTAGGAGAGCTTTGCTCACCGTGTCATAAATGATTTCCCCTCGTTTTCCAGTGTTGACGATCAGAATATCCAGTTCCAAACAGGTTGTCATGGTTGTGTGTGTCTCTCTTTACAGGTTGGTTTTCAAAGCGAGCCTGCTTTATAATTTGTTTCTGAAAATGCTCATTGACTTGAGTGCCAGTTGGATTAAGAGGGAAAAAACTTATTTTATGATTTGTACAGCTTTTTCTGAGCCCAAATTCTTATAAAATGTACCCTGGTGGCATTTCCTTCCCACAAGACTGACAGACAGGGGAAAGCTAAACATTTTCTTTTCTAAAGAACTAGTGGAAAATGGACCTATTTTCAGGATTGGCTTGTTTGGTAAAAAGTTTTAAACCACTGAGTTGCATCATGGCCATAAAGCAAAGAAGTTATTCCAATGTCTTAATTTCGAGCCAGTGTTTAAGCAGCTGCAACAGAAAATATAATTGCTCCTGACTTTCCGTGTCATTCCCAGTAAAGTGATTTTGCTGAGAAATTTCACAATGGTCATTTCCTCTTCATGTCCCAACAGACGTTTAGTGTTGTTAAGACCCTTTCTGTAAATGTCATATGGTACTGAAAGTATAATTTGGTGTGTACATGAAGTATGCCTTGGTGGTATTCTTTCATTTGAGAAAATATAAAAAATGTCAGTGAGTAGGAGGATAGGAACTTTAGGTAGGATTTCTTGGGGGAAACCACGTATGCACATGTTTCTTGGGGAGCTGACATCATTGAGATTTAGCAGTTGGAGTATCATTTAATCTAGCCTTTTTTTCACCTAATTTTTCTTGCATTCCTTAGTGGATTTCATTACCATGTGAAGGCAAGCTCTGCAAAGATGAAGAGGCATCATCTGCTCCCCAGAGAGGGAAGGAAACTAATATAACAGAATTTCAGGGTGTGAGCAGGAGTGCAGACACAGAAACCTCCTGTGGATTGTGGGAAACCAGACAGCTTTTTAAAAATATTATTTAAACTCCAAATCTAAGGGGAGAAACACCATAAGACTACATGTTACAGTCCAAAAATAATCCCTTTTTCCAACGGAGAAAGGCTATGTCATGGTTCTAATTGATAACATACTTGTAGTTTTTCCCACAAACAAATCTTCTTTCTAAGCCTACTGGCTGTATTCTTATGGTCTGGGAACCCCACAATTTCTTCCCATGTCTGTCTAACTAAAGAATATGTTGGTTAAAAATTAAGTAAAAACAATAAAACCCTTTATTTCTTAAAATAGTTAAACATTGGTTGGTTTCTTTTTTCGTTTGCTTGTTTTCCCTACAGATGAACTATTTAGCAATCTAAAACAATCATTTTATTATTGTATGATTTAACTTTCCTGTCTATGCAATAGAAATTGTAAAATGCTGAATATAAATCTCACAACAAAAATATGTTTTTCTCTTGCTTTCACTCCTAATGAATGGTAAGTTCAGACGGATCAGAGATGAAAAACAGTAAAAGAAACCTGAAGTTGACTTTATTGGACATTTAGAACATTGTTGACATAAGAGAGATTAGAAATTGAGGTGAGGATACAGAAAATTAAAAGAAAGAGAATTTACTGCTGAAAATAGGGAAAAGGGTGGGTAGTGGCTATAAAATAATGAGTGCTGCTTTCCATAAACCACATAAAAACCCCATCTCATTACCATATAGACATGGATATACACACAGTAAAACCTTTGTAATACTGCATTTAAGAGGAAATGAGTTGCCAGCTAATGTCAAGTTATGGTTAATAAAGACTTAGCTCATGTTATCTCAGGTGGTATCCTTCTTGTACCTCCCTTATTCTCGCCATGAAGTCTTAGACCTAAGGCATAAAAGGGCAGTGGTTTATAGATGTAAATCATTAGTATTTATTTAAAGACAAAATACTTGAGTACAGCAGGGATCTACCTTACCACTAGTCATCAAAACGGTTAGCTGGCAAGATGGGCCTGTTAACCTCCATGTTCCGTTTCCTTTCAGCATCCTTATTGATGAATCCTTTGAAAATAGCTAGATTTATCTCATTAATTTTAGGAGAAAGGGATCAGTACAAACACATATAATATAGATGTTATATTAAATGTATATATAAATTTCCATAGCCCTTGAAAAACATATATGACACTCTGAGGAAAAATAAGGAATAAACACTACACCCACTCACTGATCCGTTAAAGTAGAGCTAAATACAGCTGCCCAACTTCCATGTCCTTGATCATTTAAATGTCAGTCCAAGCCTCATGCAGTATGAAAGTAGATAACAGACATCTATATCTAATGTACTTATCCTAGCTGTTTTTACTTTTTGGTCTTCTCCTCTGAATTGCATAGACCTTACAAAATGTTTGTGGTCCACTGTCCCTGGTACAAATGCTGCTTTCATTGATCAAGTACGTTTTAGCATCAAATTTTGTGCTAGAAGTTGGGGAGGCAAAGACACACAAATGCTGTCCTTGAGGAGTCTAATATGCTAGCTTGGGGGACGGACTCTCAATTCCCGTTACCCAAACATTTGGACTTAATACTGGCCCTTTAGAATGACTGCCCTTTCACATGTCCTCAGAGCTTGGTTCATCGGAACAGTCTTCATATTCTTCAAGCATGAGAGAGTAGGCTTCATGTTTCGGATTTGTGTTAGGGGAAAGTGATGGTATTGTGAGTCAGAAGTTCTTAAAGTTAAATATATAACAAATTACCTTGATATCTAGAGCTTTATAAAACACACATTCCTAACCCCAATTTGATCCTTCTGAATTAGATTTTCCATACATGAAGCCTATGGGATTCTGGTGAGGAGTAGAAGATAAACTGTACCTTAAGTGAGGTTTTTATCAGCCTCTTGGGATCAGGCAAAGATCAGGTGACTCCTTCTTGATCTATATTTGAATTTTAATCTATTTAAGAACTGTATATAAAATACTTTAAAAACTTAGACTGTGGAATCATGCATTGTCCAAGTTTGGGGTATATTTTCACATCAACTTTTTTGTTTCTATTATTACGCAGTCGTAAGTCCACATTATGCATAATAAATTGTGAAAGAATTTCCTCTGTCAGTATATTGCCATAGGTATTTCTGACAGATGCATGCATGCAGAAGTGAAGTTTTCTTTCTTTTTTTTTTTTTACTGTATAAGCATATATAATCACATTACATATTTTTTTACAGAACCAATCTGATTGTATGTTAAACAAATACATGCAGTGAATGTTTAGTCACAGGGTCTTAGGAATATATCCACAGACAACTGAAGAATTCTAGTTCATAAACAAGCTTTTACCACCAGCTCCAGTGAAACATTTCAAATGGATCCATGTGTGCTAAACACAAACTGTACCTTCCTTTGGAATTATCCTATCTTTACAGTCCATGTAGCCTCAGAAAGTTCATCTTTGGTCCATGGAAGCCTTGGGATATGTTTAAGGCATTACAGGTAGAGTGTCAGAGCCACCTGACCTTGCTACTTTCCAACTCTCTTCCTTCCACACCCTTCAGAGCAAAGAGTACCAACTTAGTAGGCTGGCACAGGCAGCCTGAGCCACCCTCTAGCTCCTATGTGGTGTGTTCTGCGAGCCTTGGCTGGAAAGGTTCTGGCTCACTCTGTCACATATGATTCTCTGGTTTTGAACATCAGGTCTTTTTCCTTTTCCATTTTTTCCCTAGTGCTTTAGACTTTTTTGTGCAGAGAGCAGCCTCTCATATCACCCTGCATGAATCATCATAACCCCCTCAAATCAAAAGTCAAAAAAACACAGTGATTCAGTAATCTGTTTGCTAACGGTGAGCTTTTTGTGGGTTTGTGTGTCTGTGTCCTTTGTTAAGTTCTGTTTTAGAAGAATACAGGCTCCCAGACTGCTGGGGTATGGTGCGCTTGCAGTAACCCCTGTGTGATGCTCCAGTGAGGAAGGCTTCCCAGTGAAAACTCTAGACTCAGCATTGTCTTCAACTCACATAGCCCATGACCCTGTTAAAAAAAAAAAAAAAAAGAAAGAAAGAAAGAAAAAGAAAAACGCTCTCTTTGGAGCACATGTTTTCTCATTAAAGTGAAGAATCAGAACCAGATTGTCTTTAAAGTTCTCATTATTTTATCATTCTATGGCTCCTTCTAGTAAGTTTGTCTTCTATACTTTTGCTTAGCATCCAATATATTTTATTTATCATCATATTTTCCCTATATCTTTATTTACCTGCGTGAGGATGTCATCTTTCCTCAGGGCTGGGTGGTTTCTGTTCACATCTTTGCAGACTGATTGCAAAATTATCCTGAAGTGAACACAAGCATTGACCAGCATTTATAAATCCCTGGCAGCACACCACAGATGCTTAATGAAATAAAATGCATTATCTCATAGGCTTAGCTAATCTCAAAGTTATGGACCAGCTCTGGATGTGAGGACTTAATATGGAGGCAAGCTGTAGAGTGACAAATTAAAGCTGATAAGATTGCTGCTCTGCCTCATCCTCCAAATATTCATAAACTTTGAGCTGAGTCTCTCACAGGAAGCACGGGTCCTTACAGAGATATGCTACATATTGCACTTGCCTGACAAACATGCATAAACATGAAACATAGGAAATACTAGGCACAGTTACCATCACCTGTGGCCCCAAGTAAAATTAAGAAAAAAGCTGGGTTCAGAAATGTTTACTTTAATCTAATTGTATAGTATGATCAAATTTGTCTCACTTAAGAACTAGCTAAGCAGTGGTCTCCAGCTTTTTTGACACCAGCGACCAGTTTCATGGAAGACAATTTTTCCATGGATGGGAAGGATATGTTGGGGGTGGGCTGAGGGAGGGTTGCAGAGAATGGTTTTGGAAATTGCTCCACCTCAGATCATCAGGTATTCTCATAAGCACACAACCAGGATCCCTCCCATGCAAAGGTCTCAATATAAGGTCCAAGCTCCCATGAAAATCTAACACTGCTGCTGATCTTACAGAAGGTGAAGCTTATGCGGTAATGCTGGCTGGCCACCACTCACTTCCTGCTGTGTGGCCTGGTTTATAACAGACCATGGACAGACCATGGAGGGTACCAGTCTGCCGTCTGGGGATTGGGGATCCCTGAGCTATGGGACTGATAGGAACATTTTACAAGTAAAATTAATTAAACACAACACACACAAATACTTACTTTTTTAATGGTCCACAAGTTTATCAGCTTGTTGATCGCAAATGTAAAAGAAAATCCTCAAATGTTTACAGAATTAAAGAAATAATCAGTATCTTTATTGAATTTTCACATGCTTCTATCATTCTTAGCTTACTCTGGTAAGAATGAGGTCATAGCAAATTTTTTGGGTAGTGAATTCTAGGTTTTCAGATTTGTAGTAAAATAAGGTACATAAAGTAGACAAAGAAACAAAAATGCATTTTAGTCTGGTTCTTCTTTCCTCATTTACTTGAAATGGAAATATGTATCTATGAATAGTCAAATATAATTTCTCCTTTCCAACATTTCATAAGTATACATTATAATTTCTAAGGTTTGAATGTTTAATAATAGTTTTTTTAAATGATAAAGCAAGCATATAATCCTATTCTTGTTTTGTAGTGAATATCAGAGCCATCTACTGCAGAAATTAAATTGTTATTTATATTGAATGTTGGGTTAAACAATTCTCTCATTGGGGGAAAATATTCTGCTAAAACAAGTGATAGTTATATCAAGAACTGGATAAGCATTAGTAGAAAAAATACTCACCAGTGCCTCTCTGTTTCCTTAGCAGGACAGGTTAGGCTATACAGTATTGCAGAGACAGACATCGTCATGTAGCAGAGGTGCTAGGGACAGGGAATCCCTATGGGCAAGTACTGAAACTTCTCTAATGTACTTGAAGTTTGCAGATTCTCTGATTACACTGGCTCTTACTAAATTTGATCAGTATGAGTTCATTCATGATTCTGTAACCACTTGAGAGGGAAGGGAAACAGGGCTCTGTACTGCCATCTCGCTTGGTTTTCATGTCTAGATTCAAGAATTCTTGAATGTGCATTGGACACAGATCACTCATGGATGCTTTCCCCAGCAAATGGTTATCTTCTTACAAATAATCAAGCATTGAGGATTGTGATATTTCTCTGGTTTTGTTTTTGAAATTTATATATAACTATTTTATCCCATTTACTAGCTATTTTTGTGTGACTAAGTAGCAAAGACAATGTTGCAATTGCAAATCTAGGCTAGGATCCTTGGATAACTAGCTTCCAAATGGCCCCCATCTCCTGATGTTTATATATTTGTGTAGCTCCCTTGTATAATGTTCCAAGATATTTCAGATTAGTGTGACCAATAGAATGGCAGAAGTGATGGTATGTCACTTCCAAAACTAGGTTATAAAAGATTCCCTGCGACATGCTTCTGTTGTACTCTGCACTTTTCCTTCATATTGCTTAATATGTAAAAGTAACATTCGGTATCTATCTATTTTTTTTTTCTTTGAGATGGAATCTTGCTCTGTCATCCAGGATGGAATGCAGTGGTGCCATCTGCTTCCTGGGTTCAAGCAATTCTCCTGCTTCAGCCTCTGGAATAGCTGGGATTACAGGCACATGCCATCATGCCCAGCTAAATTCTAAATTATATATTTTTAGTAGAGATGGGGTTTCACCATGTTGGCCAGGCTGGTCTTGAACTCCCGACCTTGTGATCCACCTGCTACAGCCTCCCAAAGTGCTGAGAATACTGGTGTGAGCCACCGCACCTGGCCCATTTTCTATCTGTCTTCTAAGCTTGACATTAAGCTAATCAAGGACAGAAATCTTGCCTTTCTTGTAAATTATGCATATCACAGCATCTGGCAGAAACTCATTGTTTAATAAATATCAGGAGAGTTAAGGGTGAGAAAAATAATGAATGAATTTAAATAGCCACCATTTTTAAGAAATCCAAAATGTTTTTATGCTTTTTACTGATCCTCTAGTTCAAGGGGTCCCCAATCGCCAGGCCATGGTGTCAGTCTGTGGCCGATTAGACAGCAGATGAGCAGCTGGAGAGCAAAGCTGAGCTCTGCTTCCTATCAGATCAGCAGCAGCATTAGATTCTCATAAGAATGTGAACCCTATTGTGAACTGCACATGCAAGGGAGCTTGGTTGTGCACTCCTTATGAGAATATAACTAATGCCTGATGATTGGAGCTGGAACAGTTTCTGAAACCATCCTCCCCACCCTACACTGTCCATGGAAAAATTGTCTTCCACAAAACCAATTCCTGGTGCTAAAATGATTGGGGACTACTGCTCTAGTTCTCTTATAGATTACCCTGAAAGCACTATGTGGCAAAATTAAGACATTTTACAACAATTAACATGCCTATCTTCAAAGACCTATAATAAAATATTCCCTTTTAATAATAAAACATGTAGTAATAAATTCAAAACATGTAGAATAAATTCAAAATTCCCAAAGAAAAAAATCTTTTGTTTCTTAAAAATGATAAAACTGCGTCTCGATTTTGTTGTTCTTTTTTTGTAAAAAAATTTCTGTGACATATTTTAAAGCATTTTCATATTAATTTTAAAAAAATGTCATTATGCCTATCCTGGGAAGTCACTTGTTCTGTAAGTGAGGAAGCAAATTCCTAGAGGGTAAGCAAATTTGCTTTGGGCTGCAAAGCTCTCTTTTAGTAGGACCAAGGCTAGAACCAAGAGAGCAATACTCATTACACATTCAGAACTCTTCCAACTGGTGCAAACTACCTCAGGAACCTAATAACCAAACACTGAGGATCTAATTCCAAGATGTATCTCTCTCCCCTGTCTTTAAATCTCCTTAGCTTCTTCTCATTCTCTGTTTTGTGACATATTATTATTATTTTCTCTAGTAAAGCAACCTGCAGAAATCCATTTTTCCTCTTCTTCCTGAATTCTAAGCAGTTTGAGGGGCAGATCAGGGCTTATCTGTGTTTATCTCTGTTCCAACCTATCACATAATTTCTTATGTAGATTAGATAACCAATAAATTATTGCTGAACTAAGTTGGAATAAATTTTATAAAGTTATCTGTAAAATTATTCAATACTTGATTATTTTTGATAGCGAAATAAAATAAAAGTACATTTGGGGTTACATTTGGTTTTATGTAATCAACAATATATAGATATTCTTTAATTGAATTCTATAGTTAGTGCTTTTCCAAAAAGTATATGGACCATTTGAGGTTGCTTATTTTCTTGAGTTCCCCTGGACATTTTTACATTTTTATAGTAAGTGGTTTGGCTAACATAACAGTAATAATTAATAATATCTAACATTATTCAGTGCTTATGGTTTAATCTTCATAACACTAGAAAATAGGCAATATTAATTATGTTTATATTTCAAGTAATTTTCTCAAAATTATACAGCTAATAAATGACAGAAGCAGGTTTCAATTCCAAATTGTTGAACCACAAGGCCCATATTCTTAATCTCAATAATCAAGAATAAATAACACCCAAAGGACAGTTGCTCCTTAAAACTTCCATCTAAGGACTCAATGTATGAAAATACAGCTCTACATTAAATTAAATTAAATTAAATTAAATGTCTTTAGAGAAAGGACACAACATAATTATGTGAATCATATTCTGACAGAGATAGTTAATTAAAAAATTCTTACCAAATTTTAAGGAAGATATTCACTTTGAAGGGTCATGTTTTTGTCATTTAGAACACGTTTCTGCAAGAAGACAAAGACTTTCAAATTGCCATTGCCTTAAAAAGAAGGAAATTCACCGAAGAACAGCCAAGAGAGCCAAATAGAAACAGTTTTAGTCTGCGGCTCCCACCGTAGAATGAAAACAGCCAGCGAATTCTGCATCTTTAACTGAGGTACGCAGGTTCTCTCACTGGGACTGACTAGGTGATTGGTGTGCACCCACAGAGAGTGAGGAAAAGCAGGGTGGAGGGAGGCCCCATTTGGAAGCTGCAAGTGGCAAAATGAGCTCCCTCCCCCAAGGTGGTTAGGGATTGTGCTACTCCACCCCAGAAACCATGATTTTCCCATGGATCTCTGCAACCTATGGATAAGGAGGTCTCCCATGCTACGAGGGCCTTGGGTCCCAAGCACACAGCTGTGCAGACTCATAGTGTCTGCTCAGGTGGGTGGCTACTCAGGCATGCACTGAGACACAGGAGATTTTTCATACTCTGGCTCTAGGAACTCCGGTAAGGCAGGAGAACCATCCACTCCCATGGGATAGGGCTGAAGCCAGGGAGCCAAGCAGTCTTGCTCAGTAGGCCCTACTCCCACAGAACCCCACGAGCTAAAACCCACTGGCTTGGAATTCCTGCCGGCCAATGCAGCAGGCTGGAGACTGCCTAAGAAGACTGAATTCGGCATCAGCGATTGGTAGCTGCCATCACTGTGGCTCCAGACAGCCATATTCTCCTGCCGCCAGTGCCAGCAAGACTGGGCAGTTTGGACCAGGAGGAATTCCCCACAGTGCAGCATAGAGGCTACGACAGTTCACAGCAAGACTTCTTTCAGTAGGACCCTGACCCATTTCTCCTCACTAGGCAGGACCTCCCTGCAGAATTCTCAGCATTTGCAGCCAAGGGTTTAAGGGCAGAACTCTGATCTCTCTAAGATGAACTCCTAGGAGGAAAGGCAGCCATGGTATCATGAATCAGCAGTCTTAGTCTTTTATGCCTGCCATCTCTGGAAAGTCAGGGCAGCCCAGATGAAGGGATTACCCCTAGCACAGCACATCTGCTCTACCAAGAAGCAGCCAGCCTGCTTATTTAAGCAGGTCCCTGATCCTGTTCCTCCTGACTGGGTTAGACCTCCCACCAGGAGTCTCCAGACACCTCACACAGGAGTGTTCTGGCCAGCATCAGGTTGGTGCCCCTTTGGCACAGAGATCCTAGAGAAAGGATCAGGCTTTCATCTCTGCTATGCTGCAGCCTCCACTGGTGATACTTGTAGGTCTTGAGTGGACCCCCAGCAAACTGCAGCAGCCCTTTGGAAGATGGGCCTCACTGCTATGAAAAACAAACAGCAACAACAACGTCAACAAAAAAGACCCCACAAAAACCCCACCCAAAGATCAGCAGCCTCAAAAATCAAAAGTAGATAAACTCATGAAGGTGAGAGTCAACACAAAAACTCTAAAAACTCAAAAAGTCAGAGTGCCTCTTTTCCTGAAAATTATTGCAAAACCTCTCCAGCAAGGGCACTGAACCGGGCTGAGGCTGAGATGGGTGCACTGAGAAAAGTAGGCTTCAGAAGATGGGTAATAAAGAACTTCACTGAGCTAAAAGAGTATGTTCTAGCCCATGCAAAGAAGCTAAGAACCATGAGAAAACATTACAGTAGCTGTTAACAAGAATAAAAAGTTTAGACAGATATGCAAAGGACCTGATGGAGCTGAAAAACACAACATGAGAACTTCACATTGCAAACATAAATATCAATAGCCAAATAGACCAGGTGGAAGAAAGCATATAAGATCTTAAAGACTATCTTGCTGAAATTAGGCAGGCAGACAAGATTAGAGAAAAAAAAATGAAAAAGAATGAACAAAACCTTTGATAACTATGGGATGATGTAAAAAGACCAAACTTACGACTTATTGGGATACCTGAAAGAGACAGGGAGAATAGAACCAAACTGGAAAACACACTTCAAGATATCATCCAGGAGAACTTCCCCAACCAAAAAAGACAGACTGACATTCAAATTCAGAAAATTCAGAGAACTCCAGCAAGATACTCCACAAGATCAACTTCAAGACACATGATCATCAGATTCTCCAAGGTCAAAATGAAAGAAAAAATGTTAGGGGCAGCCAGAGAGAAAAACCAGGTTACCTATAAAGAGAAGCTCACCAGATTAACAACAGACCTCCCAGCAGAAACCTTATAAGCCAGAATAGATTGGGGGCCAATATTTATCATTCTTAAAGAAAATAATTTCCAACCTAGAATCTCATATCTAGCCAAACTAAGCTACATAAGCAAAGGAGAAATACAATTATTTTCAGACAAGCAAATGCTCAAGTAATTCATCACCACCAGGCCTGCCTTATAAGAGCTCCTGAAGGAAGCACTAAATATGGAAAAGAAAAATTGGTACCAGCCACTGCAAAAACACACTAAAAGTACAAAAAGCAATGACAGTATGAAGAAAGTGCATCAACTAGTGTGTAAAATAACCAGCTAGCATCATGATGACAGGATCAAATTCACACATAACAATATTAGCCTTAAATGCAAATGTGCTAAATGCCCAATTAAAAGATACAGAATGGCAAACTGGATAAAGAATCAAGATCCATTATTGTGCTGTATTCATAAGACCCATTTCATGTGCAATGACACACATAAACTCAAAATAAAAGGATAAAGAGAAATTTACCAGGCAAATGGAAAACAGGAAAAAGCAGAAGTTGCAATCTTAGTTTCTGACAAAACAGACTTTATCTGATAACAAAAAAGACAAAGAAGGGCATTACATAATGGTAAGGGGGTCAGTGCAACAAGAAGAGCTAACTATCCTAAATATATATGCACCCAATACAGGAGCACCCAGATTCATAAAACAAGTTCTTAGAGACCTACAAAGAGACTTAGACTCCCACACAATAATGGCTGGAGACTTTAACAACAAACTGTCAATGTTAAACACATCATTGAGATAGAAAATTAACAAATATATTCAGAACTTGAACTCAGCTCTGGATCAATTGGCCCTAGTAGATATCTACAGAACTCTCCACCCAAAAACAACAGGATGTACATTTTTCTCAGTGCCCCATGGCACTTACTTTAAATCTGATAACTTAATTGGAAATAAGTCACTCCTCAGTAAATGCAAAAGAACTGAAATCATAACAAAAATCTCTTAGACCACAACGCAATCCAAACAGAACTCAAGATTTAAAAACTCACTCAAAACTACACAACTCCATGAAAATTGAACAACCTGCTCCTGAATAACTCCTGGGTAGATAATAAAACTAAGGCAGAAATCAAGAAGTTTTTTGAAACTACAGAGAACAAAAAGACAATGTACCAGTCTCTGGAATGCAGCTAAAATCATGTTCAGAGGAATTTATAGCACTAAATGCCCACATCAAAAAGCTAGAAAGATCTCAAGTCAACATTGTAACATCATCATAACTAAAGGAACTAGAGAACCAAGAGCGAAAAAACCCCAAGGCTAGCAGAAGACAAGAAATAAGGAAGCTCTGAGTGGAACTGAGAGATAGAGACACACAAAAAACCTTCAAAAATATAAACAAATTCTGGAGCTGTTTTTTTGAAAAAATTAATGAAATAGACCACTAGCTGGACTAATAAAGAGGAAAAGAGAGAAGAATCAAATACACAGAACAAAAAAACATAAAGGGGATGTCACCACTGACCCCACGGAAATACAAACAACCTTCAGAGAATACTGTAAACAACTCTATGCAAATAAACTAGAAAATCTGGAAGTAATGGATAAATTCCTGGACACATAAATCCTCCCAAAACTGAACCAGGAAGAAGTTGAATCCCTGAATAGACCAATAACAACTTCTGAAATTGAGACAGTAATAAATTGCCTATCAACCAAAAATAAATCCACAGGTCCAGGTGGATTTACAGCTGAATTCTACCAGAGGTACAAAGAGAAGCTGGTATCCTTTTTTCTGAAACTATTCTAAAAAATTGAAAAGAAGGGAATCCTCCCTAGCTCATTTTGTGAGGCTAGCATCATCCTGATACCAAAACCTGGCAGAGACACAACAAAAAAAAAAGAAAACTTCAGGCCAATATCCCTGATGAACATCAGTGCAAAAATTCTCAATAAAATACTGGCAAACCAAATCCAGCAGCACAGCAAAAAGCTTATCCACCACAATCAAGCTGGCTTTTTCCCTGGAATGCAAGCCTTGTTCAATATATGCAAATCAATAAATGTAATTTATTACATAAACAGAACTAAAGACAAAAGCCACATGATTATTTCAATAGATGCAGAAAAGACCTTCAATATAATTCAACATCCCTTCATGTTAATAACTCCCAATGAACCAGGTATTGAGGAAACATACTTCAAGATAAGAAGAGTCATTTATGATAAGCCCACAGGCAATATCATACTGAATGGGTAAAAGCTGGAAGCATTCCTTTTAAAAGCCAGCAGAAGACTAGAACGCCCTCTCTCACCACTCCTATTCAACATAGTATTGGAAGTTCTGGCCAGGGCAATCAAGCAAGAGAAAGAAAGAAAAGGCATTCAAATAGAAAGAGAAGAAGTCAAATTGTCTTCGTTTGCAAATGACATGATCCTATATCTGGAAAACCCAATAATCTTAGCCCAAGAGTTTTCTAAATTGATAAGCAACTTCACAAAGTCTTAGGATACAAGATCAGCAGGCAAAAGTCAAAAGCATTCCTATATACCAACAACGGATAACTAAAGAAGCAAATCAAGAATAAACTCCCATTCACCATTTCTACAAAGAGAATAAAATATCTTAGAAAGCCAACGAAAGACGTAAAGGGCCTCTTCAAGGAGAATTACAAACCACTGCTCAAGAATATCAGAGAGAACACAAACAAATGAAAAAACATTCCATCCTCATCGATAGGAAGAATCAATATTGGAAAATGGTCATACTATTCAAAGTAATTTATAGATTCAATGCTATTCCCATTAAACTACCATTGACATTATTCACAGAATTAGAATAAACTATTTTAAAATTCATATGGAACCAGAAAAGCTCGTATAGCCAAGACAATCTTAAGCAAAAAGAACAAAGCTGGAGGCATTACACTACCCAACTTCAAACAAGGCTATAGTAAGCAAAACAGTATGATACTGATACAAAAACAGACACATAGAACAATGAAACAGAATAGAGAACTCAGAAATAAGACTGCACATCTGCAACCATCTGATTTTCAATAAACCTGACAAAAACAAGCAATGGGGAAATGATTCGCTGTTTAATAAATGGTGGTGGGAGAAATGGCTAGCCATATGGAGAAAATTGAAACTGAACCCCTTCCTTGCACCATATACAAAAAGTAACTCAAGATGGATTAAAGACTTAAATGTAAAACCCAAAACTATGAGCCCTAGAAGAAAATCTTGGTGATATCATTCAGAATATAGACATGGGCAAAGATTTCATGACAAAAATCCCCAAATGCAAAAATTGACAAATGGGGTCTAATTAAACTACAGAACTTCTGCACAGCAAAATAAACTATTATCAGAGTGAGCAGGTAACCTACAGAATGGGAGACTATTTTTGCTATCTATCCATCTGACAAAGGTCTAATATCCATAATCTGTAAGGAACCTAAACAAATTTGCAGGTAAAAAACAACCCCATTAAGAAGTGGGCAAAGTACATAAACAGACATTTCTCAAAAAAAGATATTCATGCAGTCAACAAACAGAAAAAGAAAAAAAGCTTAACATCACTGATCATTAAAGAAACAAATATTAAAACCTTGAGATATCATCTCATGCCAGTCTGAATGGCGGTTATTAAAAAGTCAAGAAATAACAATGCTGGCGAGGTTGTGGAGAAATAGGAGAACTTTTACACTGTTGGTAGGAATGTAAATTAGTTCAACAATTGTGGAAGACAGTCTGGCAATTCCTCAAAGATCTAGAACCAGGAATACCATTTGATCCAGCAATCCCATTACTGGGTATACACCCAAAGGAATCCAAACCATTCTGTTACAAAGACACATGCATGTGTATGTTCATTGCATCACTGTTCACAATAGGAAAGACATGGAATCAACCCAAATACCCTCAATGATAGAGTGGATAAAGAAAATGTGGTACATATATACCATGAAATACTATGCAACCATAAAAAGGAACAAGATCATGTCCTTTGTAGGGATGTGGATGGAGCTGGAAGCCATTGCCCTCAGAAAACTAATGAAGAAACAGAAAACCAAACACCATATGTTCTCATGTACGAGTGGGAGCTGAACAATGAGAACACATGGACACAGGGAGTAAAACAACACATACTGGGGCCTGTTTGAGGGTAGGGTGGAGAGAGAGTGTTAGAAAAAATAGCTAATGCATGCTGGGCTTAATACCTAGGTGATGGGTTGATAGGTGCAGCAGCCACCATGGCACATGTTTACCTGTGGAACAAACTGGCACATCCTGCATATGTGCCCCAGAACCAAAAATAAACTTTTTAAAAATCTCTTCTAATTTAAGAATTTATATTCTGGTTGTACAGATGAAAAAAACTATGTTTTGGTCATACTATTAGTATGGGATTGATCAGGGACTCAATCCAATGTCTGATTAACTCCCAAGCCCATATAACTTTGCCCTGCACTGCCTTATCACATTAAATTTTGCCAGCATCAGTCTCGTAAAAAAAAAAATTTTTTTTAAATGCAAATAAGAAGGAAACTCACATACAGCTTTTATAATTCTATATTAAATTAAACTATGAGTTTCTCCAAGATAAAAATTATAGGAGATAATTAAAATAAAAATTATCACCATATCCATTTTTTCCAATATATTTTTTGACAAGTAGGTGCTCAATAAATGCTCAATGAATTAGTAAGTTAGTGCGTAAGTAAATAAATGAATAAACTTTCACAATTTGTGTTGATATTTTCTTCATTATTTGATGTCCACCAATCACAGGAAAGTCATTAGAAGGTGAGAACAGCACTGAATCTTTTCCTTTCTGATAACAGCATCTTCTCCTCTCTCTGCATAATGGAGATAGGGCAGACATTCCAAACAACATAGCTAGCTACCAAAAAAAAAGGTGTCAGTTCATTTTTGCTTTGTTACTTTCAACTTATATATTAGGTCAGTAGTTATTTTGGAAAACCATGTTTCACATAGTCAGAGTTGTCATTCAACACATCTTCCATTAGGGGAAAGCAGCATGAAAATGGCATGACTTTTCTTGAGTAAGTAGCTCTTCTACATCATACCTATGTAGCACAACCCTGAGTTTCCATTTCTTCCTCTATGATATAGTGTTTAAAAACTCACTTTCTATGGTGTGTGACAGTAGAGAATAAGGGAAGTGCTTTTGATTGGTGCCGGAACATGGTGATGCTAATAATAGCTATGATGAACAGCTGCCAGCAGCCATTCATTGGACTGAGTGCTTCCCATGTGCTGTAGTTTAAATCTCCCCTCCAAAACTCACTTTGAAATACAGCTGTCCTTGTAACAATATTAAGAGGTCGGGCTTATAAAAGTGATTAGGTTATGAAGGCTCTGCTCTCATGAATGGATTAATCACATCATCGAGGAAGTGGGTTTGTTACTGTGTGAGTGGCTTTGTTACAAAAGCAAGCTCTCTTTTGCCAGGTTGATCCTCTCAAGATGCCAGCACGTGTTCTTAAATGTCGTAGCCTACAGACCATAAGGCAAATAAACCTCTTTTCTTTATAAATTTCCCAGACTGTGGTATTCTGTTATAGCAGCAGAAAAATGAACTAAAATAACATGTATCATCACACTTAATCTTTCCACATACTCCGAAGGAGGTCTTACTCTCGTATCACTTCACTTCACAGAGAGGTTAAATCACCAGTGGATAATAAAGCTCCTAGATGGCAGAACTGGACTCAGAACCCAGGTCTGCTAAGGCCATAATTCCAGGCTCTTATCCACCACACAGCACCAGCTGCCTAGATGTCGATGGTAGTTCTCAAAATAGGTAGCTATTATAGTAGCTATTATAGTCAGGGATAACCTAGCTGTAAGGGTGTTTTATGAAACACATTGTTAGAATATTTTATCATTGCGCAAACATCACAGAATGTACTTACACAAACCTGAATGGTATAGCCTATGACACACCTAGGCTATATGACGTAGCCTCTTGCTCCTAAGCTACAAACCTGTACAGCATATTGCTGTGCTGAATACTGTAGGCAATTATAACACAGTGTTAGTATTTGTGTATTTAATCATATCTAAACATAGAAAAGGTAGAGTAAAAACATAATATAAAAGATTTTGAAAACGGTATACCTGTATAGGGTACTTATCATGAATGGAGCTTGCAAAACTGGAAGTTGCTCTGGGTCTTAGTGAGTGAGTGGTGAGTGAGTATGAAGGCCTAGAACATTATCGTACACTGCTACAAACATAAACATTGTACACTTAGCTAACACTAACTCTCTAAAAAAAAAATTATTTCTTCAATAATGAATTAAACTTATATTACTGTAACTTGCGACTTTGTAAACATTTTAATTTTTGTAAACCTTTTGTCTCTTTTGCAATAACACTTAGCTTCAGGTACAAACACATTGTACAGCTGTATATAAATTTTTTTAATATCCTTATTTTTTAGGCTTTTTCTATTTTTTTAACTTAAAAAAACTTAAAAGAATTAAAACGGAAAAAAATAACAAATACGCATGAATACATATTGGCCTAGGCCTACATATGGTCAGGAAGATCAATATCACTATCTCCCACCTCAACATCTTGTTCTACTAGAAGTTCTTCAAGGATGATAATAGGCACAAAGCTTTCATCTTCCATAGTAACAATGTCTTCTTCTGAAATACCTCATGAAGGATCTGTCCAAGCATTTTTTACAATTAACTTTCTTTTTTTTATAAGTAAAAGTAATACATACATTCTTAAAAAAAAAAAAAAAAAAAAAAAAAAAAAAAAAAAAAAAAAAAAAAAAAAAAAAAAAAGATAAGCTAGGTACAGTGGCTCCTGCCTGTAATCCCAGCACTTTGGGAGGCTGAGGTAGGAGGATAGCTGGAGGCCCATAATTTGAGATCAGCCTGGACAACATAGGGAGAGCCTGTTGCTGCCAAAACAAATAAACACATAAATAAATTAGGTGTGCATCGTGGTACATGCCTGTCGTCCCAGCTACTCAGGAGGCTGAGGCAGAAAAATCGTTCAAACCCAGGAATTCAAGGCTGCAGTGAGCCAGGATCTTACCACTGCACTCCAGCCAGGGTAACAGGGAAAGACCCCAACTTTAAAAATGTAAATAAATAAAAATAAATAATAAATAAAATAATGATTAAAATATAATGTCATAAATTAATAAACCAATAACATTTATTATCATTATCAAGTATTTCATACTATACATAATTATATATGCTTGACTTTCATAAAACTGGCAGTTCGGTAGATTTTTTTACATCAGCATCACCACAAATATGTTAGTAATGCATTATGCTGTGACATTACAATAGCTATGACATCACTAGGCATT
The DNA here is from genome assembly GCF_001604975.1 of Cebus imitator. Taxonomy (NCBI): domain Eukaryota; kingdom Metazoa; phylum Chordata; class Mammalia; order Primates; family Cebidae; genus Cebus; species Cebus imitator. The sequence continues at coordinate 436,977 of NW_016107751.1, forward strand.
TGAAATTTTTCAGCTTGGAAATAATATTATGAGGTGACCATCATATATATGGATTTTTGTTGATCAAAACAGCATTATGTGATATGCATGACTGTATTTACTGTTCTCAATTTATTTCAAAAATAATAATAGATGGAGTGCGTGTAGAGATTTAAGCAAGTAAAAGGAAAATTATACATTTATCCAAACAACATGGTCCACAGTCATCATTCATTTACCAAATGAGCTCTTGAATGGGAAGATTACAGGTTTTCCAATCTTAATGAAAGTGGACAAAGTGAAAACAGATCTCTTTCATGTGTATGTTAATGCATTTACTCTCATGTGGTTGGAATTGGAAGGGATTCAAAGCCTGGCTTAAGCACAATGTAAACTGGGCATAAGAAACCATATGGATACAGCAATTTATTGCTGACAGGGTGTTGACCAAATTGTCACATACATTGACTGCCTTATTCAGAGGCTTGGGGAAAACCATTCCAGATGGCCTGTATTATAAAGTGGTGCCGCTTTCCAGGATGAGCACCGTGAGGGTTTATCAAATCCTAAAGGCTATCTGATTTGGAGGAACTGCCTTGGAAAACCAGAGCAAACCTGAAACAAGATGTAACGATCACTAAAAGCCATGGGGTTTATAATTGGCCGATGTAAATAGAGCGGAGCCTCCAGATTTAAGGCTTTGTAGTTCTAGCTTAGAATATTAATAAGGAGATCTGTACTGGGTTCACTTGCTTCCGGCTCACTTAAACCCATTCTGATCTTGCCTACTGTTCTCTGATTATTCTTGCTGTTGCTATCTGTAGACAGCCCACTCCAGTATCTTCTCTTTCTTAAATGGTCAGTCATTATTGGTAAGATGTGTTAAAGGGATAGTAAGCTTTGAAGATTTTTTTCCTGATGTAGGAAAAATTTAACGAATTTGAAAAGCTGCAAGATAACTGGCAGCTTATATATTAAAATTTTTAAAAGTGCCCTCAAAGAACAGTCAATTGGGGTCCAAAATAGATACATATATAAAAAATGTAAATGCTCATCATAGAATGTATTATTATTTAAGAGCACCTGAATCAAAGTTAATCTGATATCTTGTTTCTGCTACCTTGACATTTGAGTTCAGTCTTTTTGTATTTCTAGCATAAAATGAGGAGAATGGAATGAAGAAATATAAAGATATATCTTATCCTGGTAAAGAATAGCATGCATAGAATTCCGCTAAAGAGTGAGGGGATGGTGTGATTTCACTAAATTTATAATCCCAGAAACAAAACAATTAAAGCAGCTGTGGTCAGAGGTGCATTTCCCCTTTCCTTGTCAATGACTTTAAGTGGTAGTATCTAATCTGGAAGATATTAATGAGTAATTTTAAAAAGACCAGAAATACTAACACAAAGAAAAAGTCATGGCAAGTGTTGTTCCACACACGTGAACTGAAGAGTTATATCTGTATTTTATGTTTTATTTTAGTTGAAAAATATGTTTTTCCCTTTTTCTTTTTGGTACCCAGGTAGACTACATTATCCAGGCTCTTTTGCAGTTAGATACAGGCATGCACTTGCATTTTAGCCATTGGGATGTGGGTGAAAGCAATGCATGACACACAGTTATCTCCCACAAAACCTCTGTGAGATCCTCCGTGCACTTTAACCATCTGCCTCAGAGAGAAATCGAATGACCTAGGGGAAGGCGAGTCACAAGAGCTTGCATACCTTAGTCACTACTACAAGGATAGCTGCCAAGACAAAGAACACCTGAAGATGGTTGTGTGAATGATGGTGCATTAAACTAGTGATATTTTTGATATAATTTTAATAGCAGTTAACCTACTCTGACTAGCATAATCAATTATAAATAAATCAGACCCCTTTGAAATTCAGTAAATAAAAAATAGCTTATAGCTCAAGAAAGCGTGTGCTTGAAATAAAAATTACATGCCTTCCTAAATTGTATTTAATTGTATCCAATGACCTGAGCCCACACTACAGATGTACAGTCTTTATATAGGAAGCGTGGGGGAACACCTGAGAATAGATGTGGTAGAAAGAAAAGGGCCTTTATTTTATTTTTTATTTTTTAAAATTATATTCTAAGTTCTGGGGTACATGTGCAGAACGTGCAGGTTTGTTACATATTCCATCACCCTGTCATCTATGTTAGGTATTTCTCCTAATGCTATCCCTCCCCAGTTTCCTCACCCCTCAACAGGCCGCAGTGTGGGTATTCCCCTCCCTGTGTCCATGTGTTTAAACTAAGAGAGGCATAATTCTCACTTCCACATCTGTCTCCTTCCAGATGTTTGATCTCAAACAACTTTTTCTGAACTTCATCTCAAAATGGTGAAATATTATCTCTCTCAAAATGAAATAAACTGGTCTAGGCAATATGCCTGGTATAAAGTAAGCACTCTGTATCAGGACTTTTATCAACCTAAGGTAACTTGTAGGATATTAGCACATTTCTGAATATACACTCAATTTTCTTCTTGAAACTACTTTTCTATTTTTGTGAAAGCAATCTTTTTTTATTAGTCAGTATTATTTATACAGCATTTAGTAGATAGTAGACACTTGATATATATTTCCTGAATTAATAAGAAAAGGAAGCAAGTTAGGAAGGCAGGGAAGTAGGATTTCAATTTAATTGCTTTGGAATTTAGCCTGGGTATTGAGAGTTTTGAAAGCCCCCAAGTGACTTTAACATTCAGACAACGTCGAGAACCAGTTATCTAAAGCCTTGATAGTCAAAATGTAATCCATAGAATCACCATCATCTGGAAGCTTGAAAGAAATGTAGAATCTTGGGCCCCACCTTGGACTTTACTAAATCAAAACCCGCATTTAATAAAATGCCCAGGAGATTTGCATGAACATTAAAGGTTGAGGGGTGTTTCTCTAAAAGTTGTATCATATCAGATGCAATTCGTTAGTTTTTAAATACCACGATGTCAAATTCAATGGGGGAGACAATTGCAACATTATTTCAGTTGACAGTCCAATGTAAAAGTCTTACAAAGCAGTAGGTGGTGCTGGAAAATTTGTTCTTAAAAGCCATTGCATATTCTGCATCTAAAGCAACTACAGAATATAAAGATTCTCTATAGGTGTGGACTAACAGCATTCCAGCAACCCCATGAAGTAAGTATTGTTCTCTCCACATGACAGATGTAAAAATAAACATTTACAGATACTACACAATTTGACCACATTAGGGAATTTGAAAATGGACTATCCTGGACACTGGGCTGGTTCAGTGTGGCAGCTGGAAATACTGTTACTTGAAAGCTACAAGGCCACCAAACTTCACCTCACATGTCTTAGGTCTCAGAACTGTTTGCTAGTGAAAGACATTTAGGAATGAATATGGTAACTTAGTTGCAGAGTCAGATAGCTCAATCAGGTGACCATACATAATCTTAAGTCTAACTCAATTTAAGAAAAGGAAAACCCAGCTGTCAGTACGGGGTAGCATAAGCAGGCCTAGGAAGAGAGGTCACCTAGGACATGGGCCTGAAAGCAAGTGCTCCAAAGAGAAATGCAAGCTTTCCATAATGGGAGAAATTTGGGAGTTCCCAAACTCTTATATTCTCATTGTAGGGAAAAATCTTAATCTATATTTTTCAAGCAAATGTGGAGGGGATGTCTCTTCTAGATTTTAAAAACTTTGTCTTTTCTGGCTTGGATATGCAGACACTCTGTAAATTGCAAGGGTTTGACATTAATCTGGAGTTACAATGTCAGCAGGAGGCACACTATTTAAGTAGGCAGCTTGCGAATTGATAGATGATGCTTTGACACAGTATAGAGACTTGTAATCATCAAGCAGTATTCACAAGTTGTATAAATTTACTACTCCCAAATAAAAATAATATGAAATGCTGCAAAACCCGAGGAGCTCAAGGGGATTTACATTGGAATTGGTACATTTTTCTCTTGAACTGCCTCGAAATTTTACCAGTGTTCCCAAAAGGAACAAAATATGCAGTGCCTTTAGTCGTTTTCATTGGGTCTTCTCTGAGCAGACTTCTCTGAAAAAGAAATGCTGTCTCTTTACCGTTTGCACATCTCCAGTTGGGACTCGATTTAGGTAATTAACTAGAAAATGCCCTACTTTGGAATATTAATGTATCTGCTGTTGGATTTTCTGTGTTATTTCTGAGCCATGACTTAAATGTATGTATTAGGTACAACGGCCAGAGGGAATTGTCAGGGCACTCGAGTGTGTCTTGGTCACAGCAGAACTGAGAATACTACATATTAAAGACAAAGCCATAACCATAGTATCCTGGGTCTTACTTCTAGAGAAGTGGGACTAGATTAGAAGACTGGAAGAAAATGAGCCTCAGAGAACATATTGGCTTCTTCTCACAAACTTAATTGAGCCCTATACATATATATGAAAATTATACTCCAGAGTAAACTCTAACCCACAGCATCTTTCTTCCGTATTTCTCAGAGACATATTCAGATGGTTCAGTGGCCCAAGTGGGTGCAAAATTTGCCAGAGCTGAAAAGCTCCCAGGTTTTCTACTCCTTCTTAGAAGCGTCACATCACTGCCTAGAAACAACCTGCACTAGCATGCCAGCCTCCATCTGTAAAGGTCAAATAAGAGCCTTGTACATTTGCAGGTCCTTCTGATCTACAAGCTTCCGCCTGTTGACAGATGTTAAAGCAAAGTCTAATGTTCTGCCAGAGAAATGTCGGGAACTTGCACGCTCGGAGGGAGAGGAGACCTCTCCCTTCCTACATACGTTCATCAGCAGTCCAGGAAGAACACCAGAACTCTTGGAAAGACCTCCAACCTTCCCCTTCCCCCAAACACTCATAGATGTTCCACTTTTATGTGCCTTGGAACCATCAGAACTTATTTTATCATACTCTTTATGTTTTTGTCAGTCACAGAAGCTCAGGTGTTTCACGTCATCCTTCACTGTCTAATTTCCACAATTTTTGTATATTCTCTTCCCAATTCCTGAAACCCTTCCACTATACACTCTGGGATTTAAAGGGATAAATTCATCAGGAAAATATCCTACACCCCCAAATCCTTCAACTGCTCGTTTCACTGTCTGACTCAAAATGAAATCTGGGCCTCCCTTGAAGACAATACTTCCCTTGTGGACTTCTCAGGCAAGGGCTTTTTCTCTTCCTCGAGCCCTTTACTGCCGGCCTGGAGGTAAGTTAGCAGTCCTCTTTGCCTCTCATTCCTGCTTGCAAGCCATTCAGACTCCTCTCGATGCACAACCTGAGCCCCAGCTTTGCATCTTGTTTTATCTTCATGAGCCCCACTGCCGTTCTTGTTGCTCTCAGTGATCAACCATTCAAGCACTTCCCCTTGTTTCTTAAAGACTCACTGTCACTCTCTCCAAGATCATGCTGTTTTAATTCTTGGTAATTTTAATGTCTGTACAGCTATTTCTCCTACTACCATAGACTCTCAGTTCCTTGAATTCCTCTCTTCTAGTGATCTTTTCTTCCAGTCCCTGAGCCACTTACTCCACAGTCATTCCTCAGACTTGTTAAGATTTTTCTAGTTTGCTCCCTGTCATGACGGAATTTCATAAATACCTTACTCACACAGGGATCTACAATCCACTGACCCTCCCCCCTTTCCACTTTCTCTCCCTCCTTTCACGTCCTTGCTTCCCTCCTTCTCAGGTTGGTTTATCATGATCAGTTATAATCACTGTTTTCCATACACCCTCAACTCCTTTGTCCCTCTCTGGCTTTGTCCCGGAAAACAACCACATTCTTGATTTAATCCAACTTTCAATATACTTCACACTTTCTCCTTCACAGCTGACCCACACTCTATGTGTTGTCAAATCAGGTCTTCTCTTATCAGTCATGTAAGCATTATGTGGCACAGTGGAGCATTTCTTTCTTACTCGGCTTCAGGAAATCACACTCCTGGTTTTCTACCTTATTGGCCACTCACTTTCAGTTTCTTTTCAGCTTCCACCTCATCTTCCCATCCTTACATTTTTGGAGATCCTCAGGACTTGGTGGTTGGATATTTTTTCTTTCAAGTCTATACTCATTCACTTGATGATCTCATCTGCCCTCACAGGTTTAAATATTACCTAGATTTGGATAGCTTGCAAATTTCTAACACTAGTCCAGACCTCTCCTTTGAGAGTCCAGAGTCACATATCCCACTATTAGCTAACGATTCAGCATCTCTATTTAAATATTTAAGACACTGGGCTATTACTACAGGTTTTTCTTTTGATCCCAACTCTCACTATTTGAACTTTTGTCACACAAATCTAGGAACTAAATGGATTCAAACAGGGAAAGATAATTCTACATCCAAACTCAACTCCTGATGTTCTTTCTGAAACATACTATTCTTATTGTCTTTCTCATACCTGAAAATGATGATACAAGCTTTCGTTTCCTCAGGCCAAAAATAAAAAAAGACCTTGGAGCTGTCTTTGTCTCCTCTGTACTCTGTCAGAAAATCACGTTGGTTCCACTTTAAATTCAAATTCAGAATCAACTCTGTCTATCAATTTCATCATCACCTTCCTTGTCAAAGCTGTCATGTTCTCCCTGCTAACCAGTCTTCTGCCTTTACCCCTGCTGCCTTCAATCTCTTCTCAGCATAGCAACCTAAGCAATCCTGCTAGTCAGATGGGCTCTATTGTGCTTACAAAATGCGGTGGCTTTCCAGTTCATACCAGCTAAAAATCAAAAGCACTAGCTTGCCCCCATGAGACTTTCCTCTGCGGCCTCATGCCTTAGGACTCCTCCCCGTGCTCACTCTGTTCCAGCTGCACTGGCTTTCTTTCTGTTCTGTTCTTTAGATATGTCAAATCCTGCTCTTACTTCAGAGCCCCTTTCCTTGATGTTTCTGCCTAGCATGTTTCCCCTTGGAATCTGCATGTCTTACTTCCTTGCCTATATTAGGTCTTTCTTTAAAACAGCATCTTCTATCTGTAGTCTTCTATGACCACTGACCAAATGATTCAACTCCAGAGGTACACACTAACCTCCCTGTCCCCTTTCCTGCTTTAGCTTTCTCCATGTGATATCCTATACATTTTGCTATACAATAGTTATTGTCTGTTTCTTTCCCAGAATGGAAACTCCTTGAAGATAGGAATTTTTCTGTTTTAAAAATTGCTAAGTACCCAGGATCTGTAACAGTGCCTGACACATTTTAGGCACTCAATAAATATGTGCTGAATGAATAAACAGACTTGTTACTCATAAACAACATCACTAACATCCCCTAGACCTATGTGTGGGTTTTGAGCCATGACATTCTTCCTGCACCAGCACTTGGTTGAAATATCTACTGTGACAGCACTTATGCTTTTTCTCTGTCTCCCCTACCCCTTTACATTCCAATTTTCAACACTTCTTTGTCTGCATCTACTCTGTAGAGACTAGGAACTCATGTATGTCTACCTAGTGTCTTCATGAGCAGGCCTGGCCGTAGCTTATCACACAAAGGTCTGTGAGAACAGTAATGAAGGAGGGGTCTGGAAGAGGTCCCTAAGGCTGCACAACAAGTACTACAAGCTGAATGGCATAAGCAACAGAAATTTATTGTTTTACAGTTCTAGAGGCTAGAAGTCCAAGATTAAGGTGAGAGGAGGGTTGACTCCATCTGAGGGTTGTGAGAAAAAATTCATTCTATGCCTTGTCCCTCAGAAGTTGGCTTCACCTGAAGGTGATTTTCTTTCCGTCTTTGGCATTCCTTGGCTTATAGATGCATCACATGAATCACTGACTTCATCTTCACATAGGAATCTCCCTGTGTGTATCTCTTTCTCCAAGTTCCTTCTTTTTGCAAGGATACCAGTCAAATTGGATTAGGGCCCACCCAGTAACTCATTTTAACTTGTTCATGTCTGTCAAGACCTTATCATTAAATAAGGTCACATTCCGAAGTACTGAGGGTTAGCACTTCAATGATGATTTTTGAGGGGACACAATGCAACCCCTAAAAATCTTTTATATCCCTGTTTGGAATAGCATGCTGCTAGAGAGGACGAGTGTTTAATTCTCCTGAAGGTCTCAGGAAGAGCAAGTAACTAAATGAAAAGAATGAATTCCCTGAGTTTAGACTCTCGGACTGTCTCATCTACAGTTCCCACAATGTTACTATACCCTCTTGAAAAATCCTTAATAAAGATAATTAGGACATATAATAATTAGTAAGAAACTCAGATCAAAATAGTACAATTTCATGGATTTCACATTACAATTAATTCATCACAGTGGAGGGAATTTACATATAGAAAAGTAATTGAACTATTTCAATCCAATTTAACACAGTTTCAAGAGAAGTCTTGGGAGACAAAGCAACAGATGTCAGCCTGACCAGGCTGATAGAAGTGAAAGCACACAAGGGGATCTCTGGAATGATGGGTAATGAATAAAATGCTCATTTTGTCCAAAGGCACAGACTTTAATTCCTTCCAACAAATCCAAATATAGAGCTTGCTATTTTCAAGGATGAAAACATATAACAGCTGCCACGACTTCTGAAGTGGTAGAGGATGACTTCTTGGGACTGGAAGCATGTTTCAGCAAAAGCCTGAATATAACAGTGAAAATAAAATGATGCTCACATAAGGTGAACAGATTTCTATAGTAGAGAATAGCGAATTCTGATTTTTTATGGTGAGACAATAATGCACACATCTTTATTGACTTAGCACTTATGATGTGTTTATTATTATGCCTTCTATGTGTTAGACACATTTCAGTTAATAAGATCCAATTCCTGACCTAAAACTGCTCACAATTTAATGAGAAAGTTAAGAAAATTGACCCTTTCAAAACAGTGAAATATGTGACCTAAAGATAGTATTCGAGGACTACAGAACAAAGCGCCTTCCTTGCCTTAGCCTGCAAAGATTAGGAAATACATCCCAAATCCTCATCTCAGCCAAGCCATTGAGGAATACTTACCTGACAAAGAGGGCTTGTCAGGTGTTTCAGGTGACAGGAGAAGCGAAGGAAGAGGCATGAAGGCGCGAGGTAGCACAGTGGACACAAAATGCAGAAAGTAATTCAGTACGGCTGGAATGTATTTTTTGAAGCAGAAAGAACATAAGCTTTTCTTTTAAGACCAAATGTAAAAGGTGAATAACTAGCAGGAAGAAGGGTAATATGGAACAGGCTGCTACCTGAGGGAAGGGTGTTTAATGATATAATATCTCAGAAAAGCAAGTATCGGTGATGGAGAGGAGCTCAGAGTTTGACACAGAAAGTCATTGAAAACCTTGGTAAATGCTTTCTCAAAAAATATCTTGGATAATTAAATGCCATTAGTGTTAAGTGCTGATATTTAATTGATATCTATGATAGTAAAATAATAAAAAGTTACTGTCTTCTTCCGGAGCTTAGGTCTAATATGAATAAAGTAAAACCACAGAAAATATTTTTTAAAGTGATGCATACATCTACAAGAAAAATAAAGCTTGTTGGGAATAAGTTTTCATTTTGATTTTGATTTCTGTAGCTCTCCCTAGATTATTTTATGTATTATAAAGAACAGAGAAAGAGGAAAAATGAAGATAGATAGATTATAATGTGAATTTATGAAGCCATGGTAATGGAGTGTTTGTGTCATCAGATAGAAATTTTCAACAGATATTTCAAGCCATTCCTTCTCATGTCAACCAGTCAACCATTTTCTCTTTTCCTTTATCTTTTCACCCTTTAAAAGGTGAAAAGATCTCTCTTCTGACAGCTTCGTCAATAAAAGAACATTGCTAGATTAGTGTGAAAGACCATACAATATTTTAAGTGGGGTAAGACTGAGGATTCCACTCTAAATGCAAGGCAGATACAAGTGATGTGAGCCAACTAAGACCTTACAAACTGTACATTTTAGTGAGTACATTTTTTTACAAATCAGTGACAAAATCTTCCATAGTGGGTTTTTCTAGGCTTTGAAATTTACATGTAACTATTCATCTCTATAAACATCAGTGAGCTTTACAATTTTGAGGTCATTGTGAAAGGTGGTTTAAAAATGAAGAACCATGAAACACAGTACCATTCTACAGATGTTTACAGACATGTACAGAAATGTGGCTTTTACATCAATAGTAGTTTCAATTGAAACGGCTTCTAGTGTTAAACTTCTGTTAAAATGATAACATGTACCAAGCCAATCTAGATTTCTTTTCATGGAATTGCTATCCCAAATGGCTGTGAAGCTCCTTTTCCCATTCATCACCACACTGGGCTACCCTTTGTCCACATTCTTGCTTAACCTACTTGGTGCAGACCCAGACCCATAACCTCCACTGACTTCTGGCTGCTTATGTGTTGCTAGAATTGCCTGGTGTTGGGGTCTGAGTGTGGAAAAAGCTTGTCTTAACTAGTTCTCTTTTCTTTTCTTAGCACCACATACTGAGGCTGTCACATTTAATGTCTATGCTAAACTTCCAAGTCATTCTTGGTGAGAAAAGAAAACAGATGGCAACAGTCGAGCTTTAATCTTATTCAGGGCTCTAGAAACCTCAAATTCACTGTTGTCATCTAAGTAAACAGTGTCTTTTCCTACACAGAGATGGGAGAAGGAAGCAGTACACAGAGCGAGGACATGTTAGGTTAAAAAAGGGGAATAAAAAAATAGGATAACCTAGTTTTACCCCCATTACTCCTAAAGGACTATCATTGTCCTAGTATAATTATAGAATAGCATTACTTTTCAGTCCCCAAAGTGTCCCATTCTGGACAATAAATTATATGATCATTCCAGTTAAAGTCCTATTCCAGGTCCAAGGAATTGCTAGAGATTAAGTGAGGTTCTCAGAAATATGGGAAGAAAGTAGGATCTACTTTCAATCAAAAAGAATAAATAATATGAATAACTTTTCTTCTGAGTTTTTAAATTGCTGACTTACTTTTAAAAATCTTATTATGAAAATGTTAAATATACATATAAGTAACAGAATATTATAGTGAACCCATGTATTTATATGCAACTTCAATAATTACTAACTTATGATTAAGCATATTTATTCTCTAACTCTTCTCATTCTTCAACATTATTTTTAAATAAACTTTATTTTTAGAGCAGTTGCAAAGATAATACAGAGAGCTCTCATAGACACCACACCCAGTTTCTCCCGTTTTTAATATTTTACATTAATATAATAGTTTTATTACAACTGATGCCTTCTTATTAACCAAAGTCCACAATTTATTCAACTTTTTTTAGTTTTACCTAATGTTTTGTTGTTGTTCCAGAATCCCACCAAGGTACCACATTACGTGTAGTTGTCCTGTCTTTTTAGGCTCCTCTTGGCTGTAACATTTACATGGAGTCTCTTGGTTTCTGATGACCTTGGCAGTTTTGAGGAATACTGGAGAGATATTTAGTAGAACATGTCTCTACAAATCTCTATGGGATTTGCCTGGTGTGTTTCTCTTGATTAAACTGAGGTTGCGAGCTGAGGTGGAAACCACACAGGGTAAAGTGTCATTTTTGCCACACTATATTAAGAGAACATACTATCAAAATGACTTATCACTGATGATATTGACCTCGATCACTGGCTGAGGTGGTGCTTGTCTGATTTTTTCACTATAAAGCTACTCTTTTTTTATGTTTACATACAGTACTGTTTGGAATGAAATCGTTATGTACAGCAACTCTTTAAATGGTGGGGAGTTATGTGCTGCCTCCTTGAAGGGAATATATCTAAATAAATTATTTGGAGTTCTGCTACACAAGAGATAAGTCTCTTCTTTTTTTTTTTTTTTACCTATGCAATTATTTATTTATATCAATATGGATCCATAGATATTTATTTTATATTTTAGTTTATTATCCAATACTACCTGTTTTTATTGCTCAAACTGTTATAGCTTTGACCATTGGGAGGTCTTTCAATGTGTTTCTGTGCTTTTTGACAAATACTTATTAATTTTTTTTTCTGTTTTGAGACAAGGTCTTGCTCTGTCAGCCAGGCTGGAGTGTGGTGATGGGATCACAGCTCATTGCAGCCTCAACCTCCCAGGCTCAAGTGATCCTCCCTCCTCAGCCTCCTGAGTAACTGGGACCACAGGTATGTTCCACCATGCCTGGCCAATTTACTTTTATTTTTTGTTGCTATGTTACCCAGGCTGGTCTCAAATTCTTGGGCTCAAGCAATCCTCCTAACTTGGCCTTCCAAAGTGGTGGGATTACAGGCATAAGCCAAGATGACCAGCCAATATTTTTTAGGCTCTTTCTGATGGAATATCAAGAAACTTAGTGTTTATATTACCCAGTATACATATGCATATTGATATACAAATTTCTAGATGTAACAATCTTTATCTATATTAAATTAACCATGAGTTTATACTGATGTCTTCAATTCTAATTCATTACTATATGGATTATTCTAGACTTTTCCCCTTACTTGTTTGTTACTCTTACTCTAACAATGCAAAGACTGACTTCTACCATTTGCCATCCATTTACTTAACTGTTTAATTCAAACATATGTAAAACAATATTATGATTGTTAACTCATACCACCATGGAAAACAACTTTATCAACTGAAATACAATGTCTATGTGCAGTTTATTTTGCCTTTTTATTCTTACAGACTCAACTCATTTCAGTTATTTAGGTCAGCACTTTTTTCCTCAACCCCTTCATGCACTTATAATAAAGTTAGATTATTTTGTCCTTCTTCATTCTGTCCTGAGATCCACTTACCTCCTAATTTTTCTTTAAATTTTCAAACATTAAGGTTCTCTTGTTATAGGGTAAAGTTTTATGGGTTTTCACATATGCATAAAGCCATGTATCCACCATTAAAGTGTCATGTAGAATAACTTCACTACCCTAAAAACAATCCCCTGTGCTTCAACTATTCCACTCTCTCCACCTATACCCAAACCCCTGGCAGTTACTAATCATTCTGCTGTCTGTATGTCCCTTTTAGAATATCACACAATTAAAATCCTACAATATATAGCCTTTTCAGAAGAGCTTTTTCACTTAGCAATCTTCATTTAAGGTGAAGATTTTTCTTCATATTTTTCCATAGCTTGATGGCTCATTTCTTTTTATCACTGATTAATATTCTATTATATGAATGTAACAACGTTTGTTTACTAATTTGCTTATTAAAAGCCACCTTCATTAATTCTAGTTTTTTTATGATCACTAAAGCTTCTATAAACTTAACATGCAGTTTTTGGCAAGGACATTAAATTTTCAAGTTAGTTGGGATAATGCCTATGGCACAATGCTGTATGATGGTACGGTAGGACTCTTTTTAGCTTTATGAAACACTGCCAAACTCTTCTAATGTGAGTGTGGCGTTTTGTACTCCCACGAGGAAATAAGTAAGATTTCACTTGTTCTTTGCTCCTCCTCATTCTTAACAGAACTGGGTTTGTGAGGATTTATTTTTAGAGGATTTATTTTATTATTTATTATAATAATAATATTTAAATATTATTTAAAATATTTTAGGATTTATTTTTTATTTATTTTTATTTTATCTAAAATAGGTGTGTAGTTGTATTCCCTTGTTTTAATTTACAATTCCCTAATGACATATGTTATCATCTTTTTATATTCTAACTTGCCATCTCTGTATCTTATTTGGTGAGTTGTCTGGTCATATGTTTTATCCTTTGTCTATTTTTTTATTGTTATACTTTAAGTTGTGGGGTGCATGTGCAGGTCGTGCAGGATTGTTACATAGGTATACACATGTGATGGTGGTTTGCTGCCTCCATCCCCCCATCACCTACATTAGGCATTTCTCCTAATGTTATCCCTCCCAATTCCCCCACCCCCTGCCATCCCTCCCCTAGTCCCGCCACCCTGCAATAAGCCCCAGTGTGTGATGTTCCCCTCCTTGTGTTCTCATTGTTCAACACCCACGTATGAGTGAGAACATGCGTTGTTTGGTTTTCTGTTCTTGTGTAAGTTTGCTGAGAATGATGGTTTCCAGCTTCATCCATGTCCCTGCAAAGGACATGAACTCATCCTTTTTTATGGCTGGATAGTATTCCATGGTGTATATGTGCCACATTTTCCTTGTCCAGTCTATCATCAGTGGGCATTTGGGTTGGTTCCACGGCTTTGCTATTGTAAACAGTGCACAAATGAACAAATGTGTGCATGTGTCTTTATAATACAATGATTTATAATCCTTTGGATATATAACCAGTAATGGGATTGCTGGGTCAAATGGTATTTCTAGTTCTAGATCCATGAGGAATCACCCCACTGTCTTCCAAAATGGTTGAACTAATTTACATTCCCACCAACAGTGTAAAAGTGTTCCTATTTCTCCACATCCTCTCCAGCATCTGTTGTCTCCAGATTTTTTAATGATCGCCATTGTAACTGGCATCAGATGATATTTCAATGCGGTTTTGATTTGCATTTTTCTAATGACCAGTGATGATGAGCATTTTTTCATATGTCTGTTGGCCTCATATGTGTCTTCTTTTGAAAAGTGTCTGTCCATATCCTTCACCCACTTTTCGATGGGGTTGTTTGATTTTTCTTTTTTATTTTTTTCAGTTCGTTGTAGCTTTTGGATATTAGCCCTTTGGGAGATCGCAAAATTTTTTTCCCATTCTGTTGGTTGCCAGCTCACTCTAATGATTGTTTCTTTTGCTGTGCAGAAGCTCTCTAGTTTAATTAGATCCCATTTGTCTATTTTGGCTCTTGTTGTCATTGCTTTTAGTGTTTCAGTCATGAAGTCCTTGCCTATGCCTATATCCTGAATGGTATTGCCTAGGATTTCTTCTAGGGTTTTTATGGGGCTAGGTCTTATGTTTAAGTCTTTAATCCATCTGGAGCTAATTGTTGTATAAGGTGTAAGGAAGGGGTCCAGTTTCAGCTTTCTGCACATGGCTAGCCAGTTTTCCCAACATTATTTATTAAACAAGGAATCATTTCCCCATTGCTTATTTTTGCCAGGTTTGCCAAAGATCAGATGGTTGTAGATGTGTGGCATTACTTCTGAGGTCTCTGTTCTGTTTCATTGGTCTGTATCTCTGTTTTGGTACTGGTATCATGCTGTTTTGATTACTGTAGCCTTGTAGTATAGTTTGAAGTCAGATAGCATGATGCCTCCGGCTTTGTTCTTTTTGCTTAAGATTGTCTTGGCAATGTGGGCTTTCTTTTGGTTTCATATGAAGTTTAATGTGGTTTTTTTCCAGTTCTGTGAAGAAGGTAAATGGTAGCTTGATGGGAATAGCATTGAATCTATAGATGAACTTTGGGCAGTGTGGCCATTTTCACAATATTGATTCTTCCTAACTATGAGCAGGGAATGTTTTTCCATCTGTTTTTGTCCTCTCTTATTTCCTTGAGTAGTGGTTTGTAGTTCTCTTTGAAAAGGCCCTTCATGTCCCTCATTAGTTGTATTCCTAGGTATTTTATTCTCTTTGTAGCAATTGTGAATGGTAGTTCACTAATGATTTGGCTGTCTTTATTACTGTTGTACAGGAATGCTTGTGATTTCTGCACATTGATTTTGTATCCTGTGACTTTGCTGAAGCTGCTTATCATCTTAAGGAGATTTTGGGCTGAGACAATGAGGTCTTCCAAATATACAATCATGTCGTCTGCAAATAGAGACAATTTGACTTTCTCTTTTCCTAGTTGAATACCCTTTATTTCTTTTTCTTGCCTGATTGCTCTGTCCAGAACTTCCAATACTATGTTGAATAGGAGTGGTGAGAGAGGGTACTCTTGCCTAGTGTCAGTTTTCAAAGGGAATGCTTCCAGTTTTTGCCCATTCAGTATGATATTGGCTCTGGGTTTATCATAAATAGATTTTATTATTTTGAGATATGTTCCATTGATACCTAGTTTATTGAGAGTTTTTAGCATAAAGGGCTACTGAATTTTGTGGAAGGCTTTCTCTGCATTTATTGAGATAATCATGTGGAGTGAACCAGCCTTGCATTCTGGGGATGAAGGCTTTTATTGGTTTTTCTTCTTATTTCTTATCCTCCGCCTTCTCCTTCTTCATTGAGTCTGGTCATATGTTTTACCTTTGTCTAATTTTATTTTCCTACCCCTCCCCTAGAACTCCCCTCCCCCTCCCCTCTGTCAATTGACCTTCTTCTTCCTCATTCCTCTTCCACCACTTCTTCTTCTTCTCTTCCTCCTCCTTCTTCCTCTTTTCTTCCTTCTTCTTCCTCCTCCTTTTTCTTCTTCTTCTTCTTCTTCAAGTACAGCCTCAATATATTGTCCATGATGGTTTCAAGCTCCTGGCCTCAAGCAATCCTCCCACTTCAGCCTCCCAAAGCACTGAGATTGAAGGTATTCGTAACCATGCCTGGTGTCTTTGTTTTCTTATAGTTGAGCTCCAAGAGATCTTTCTATATTTTGAATATAAATCCTTTAAGGAATATGTATTTTCTGTCTTTTTATTCTTTTAGCAGCGCCTTTCAAAAAACTTATTCTATTTATTTTTAGTTTTATTTAAATCTAACATTTTAAATTATTAAATTAAAATTATTCAAATAATTTTTGTTTTAATTAAATCTAACATTAAATTCCTTTTCATGTATCATGCTTTTAGTGTGTATCAAAAAATTAATGTCAAATCATACTTCACCTATTTTTTCCTATATTTTCTTCAAGAAGTTTAATATTTTGTATTTTATATTTAAGCTTATGATCCATTTTGAGCTGATTTTTGTGAAAGATATAAGGTTTTTGTCTAAGTTAAGTTCCCCATCTTGGTTTCCATTGTTCTCACACCTTTGCTTAAAGGACTATTCTTTCTCTGTTTAGTGGTCTTTACTCTTTTGTAAAGGATTGGTTTACTACATTTGTGTGGCTATATTTCTTTTCTCTTCCATTTATCTAAGTGTCTGCTCTTCTACCAGTATCACACTGTGTTGATTTCTCTGATATTATAATAAGTTTTGGAATCGATAGAATTTCTCCAACTTTTTCTTCTTTTCAATATTTTGTTGGATATTTTAGGTTGTTTTCTAGTTTATATAACTTTTAGAATGAGTTTGTCAATATTGAAAAAATAGCTTTTTGAGATTTTGTTGAAATCTTTAGATTTGAGATTTATGTTGAATCTATAGACCGAATTGGGAAGAAGAAACATCTTTACATCACAAAGTTTTCTGTTCATGAACATGGACAATCACTCAATTCATTTAGAGCTCCTTTGATTTTCCACAGGGTTTTGTATTAATAGCTTTTAGCACATAAATTCTTTACATATTTTGTTAGATTTATACCCAATTATTCCATTTTGAGTGTTATTGCAAATGGCATTGTTATGTTTATTGCTGGTATGTAGAAAAACAATTAACTTTTGTATATTAACCTAGTATCCTTATTAATTTCAGTATATTTTGTTGTTGTCTTTTTTGATTAATTGGAATTTTATCAAGCTTTTTGTGAACAAAGACTATGATATTTCTTCCTTTCTTTTTCTTGTTTTATTGCATTAGATACCACTTCCATGGTAATATTTAACAGGTGTGGTAAAAGGGGACATCCTCATCTTATTCTGATCTTAGATGGAAAGTGTCTAGTTTCTCACCATTAAATATTATACTATCTGCAGCTCCCATGTTATTTATAACTGATACTTTAAAAATATTTGAGAACACCTAAGGTTGTGGCCATTTTTCACTTCTGATATATTCCCCCTTTTGTTGCTACCAATAAGCTGCTCATTACCCTGCAAAGAACTATGTGTTTATTTTAAAGCTAGGCCAGTATAAAAAACAATGCAAGGATTGTCTGTTCTGATAAACAGTAAAGAATAAATGACATCCTGATCAGAAGCAATAAGTCGAAGCTTGTAAGCCACTCCTTGGAGCCATATTAAAAAATAAGGGAAGATCTAAGTTTTGTTCTTTGGTTGGGAAGTGTCTTTCTAGAACATCTATTTTTATTGGATCCCCTTGGAGTTTAAAGAATGTGATCAGCACATAGAAAATGGAAAAGATGAGGAAAGGGGATTTCAACTCGCATAACCTGAAGGATTTTTTTTCTCATATTTAAAATAGGAATTCTGAATGAATTCTATCGTAGCAACGTATCTATATCTGGTAGCTATTTTCTCTAGAATTATTAGTAGGATACCATGTTGTAGTTTACATACCATGCATTCATTTATTAAACATCCATTGAGTGTGGTCTCTATAGCATTGAAAACCTGCCCAGTACATAATTTAGCCCTATGCATGAACATGCCCTGAATTCAAAACAGCTGATTTCCACATGCAGCATTAGATCCCAACTATTTGAACCAGCTGAGTGCCATTATCAGCATTTTCCCTTTGCAGGGACAAGGAAAAATCATTACATAAAAAGTAATTTTTAGTCCTAATGAGAGTAATATCCCTGGGCTCATCTTTCCACTTTTCTTTCAGTTCTGTTTATTCTGATCTAATATCTCCAATTTTCATTCTGGTTTTTATTATCTGGTGTGAGAGGGATATAAAAATATAATAAATTATAATAAGAATGCATACCCTTTGATTGATTTACATAAAAAAGGCTCCTTCTGGAAGAGAAGAGGTGTTAGAAAAGATACAAGAGAAGGAAAAAGCAAAGGGAAAGAATTTGGACCAGAAAGAGATTAGATAGGTAATAAGATTAAACGTGTAGTAAAGGAACACTCATGGTGGGTGAAACTGAGTAGAAAGAAGAGCAAAGAGAAATTTTGCTATCTATTAAGCAACATAACCTCTTCACTGTGCCACTTTGAGCATATTTAATAAACATTTACATTCATTTTTCTTTTTCAATATTGAAACAGTGCTTCCTTCTCTATTATCTCACTCAGATTACTGGGTTACACTAATTTCCTTCTTTCTGCCCAACCCTTTGCATACTAACACTAATTGGCTGCTTATGAGGCCTGATTCTAGTTTTGTCCCTAGAATCTATGGCTCAGTTGTCTCTTGATTCCAGCCCAAACTGCCTGCTGGAGCAAGCCAATGCCAACAGATGCTCCATCCCACACCCACATTCTGTATTACCTCTTTCCCAAGACTCTAGGACAGTCAATTGTGTCAGGAAACTCATGCCAAGTGATTACATTAAGAACAGCTAATTTTATACGGCAAACTAATTAAAAGGTTTCCAGGAAGATGATAAAACAAAGAAGGAACAAATGAACAAAAGCAGGAAGCTACTAGCATTACTGATGGCAAAGACACAGGGAGAAGATGTTATACAAACTGATAAGCCAGGGCCATGCAGTGAGAAATCAGTTAATCTGGGGGAGGTGGGACTACAGAGGAGGAGACACAGCCACTGCTAAAGACTGAAACCGAAAAGGTAGAGGAAATACTCTAGCTTCTCTCCTCCTTCCACCTTCCAATTTCCCACCAGTGCTTCCCATTGATGAAACTTAACAGAAATCAATGGACAAAGAAGAAATATGATTTTGGAACCTGTAGGGTCAATCAGCTCCCTATAATTCTGAGCAAAGCAGCAGAAGAACACAGAAATGAGCTGAAAGCAAACAGAAGAATTACATACAGAGACAGTAATTCTCTGAGGACCTAGTTCACAGGCCTACCTACCACTGATCTCAATTCTCAGATCTATGACTATTACAGATACTGCCTGCTCATTGTATATTTATTCATAGTTGCTGCATTGTATCTCAGTTAATGAGGATGTGTCCAGAGTTATGGGTTCAAGGCTCTTCAGTGCTACGCTACAATCACCTACAGCTTTAGAAAGTGTATGTATCAGTGCTAAAACTGCAGATGATTCTCTGAACTTTGGTCCATCATAGAGAGCACCACCACTGCTGGCCCCTCATCAAGAACCATCTCCAGAGAAAGGTATTTGCCTCCTCCTGGTTTCACGCTTTGCACAGAAGCCATATAATTGGGCCATAACCCTCCCTTCTCCAGGTTGTTTGTTGAAGATACCTTACCTCCAAGCAGTACTAATTAACATCTTTCACAGGCTCACCCTGGGATGATGCCCACTGATAAGATGGGTGGATGCTGGCAGGACCAGAATGAATGACCTGTTGTCCTGTAGAATGTTGGCCCTAATTCCAGGACACAAAGGAGAAATTACTCACTTGTGTAGGCCCAGATCCAGGAAGGCTTCAGGGAAGTCCTGTATGCGCAGCTGTCTGGATAGCATGAGCCTTCCAGAATTTCTGAATTGGAAGACCTCCCCATGAGCATCAGAAGCACTTGAGAAATAACTTTCTTTCCTCCTTGATGCTCTGCCATTAAAACTCCCACCACTAATATAGAAACAGAATGAAGCTCTGTTATGCTCTGCCCAGACTAACCACTTGCTGAAGCCCAGGAAGAGAATAATATACCAGGTCGGAAACCTGTGCCAAGGTGGTGACTTTCCTCATGTATGCTGAAGCCACGGTGGTGGCACGGCCCACCTGAGAAAACCGCTGAATCTTATCCTACAGTAAACTTTCAACCATAAAATAAAACCATCCTCCAAACTGAAAACAGTCCAGAACTGCCTTCTGCATCTTCTTTCAAATCCTAACCAGCCTAGGACGCTACTCCCTTTATTATTCTCTTCCTCACCCAGACATGACTTTCACCAGAATCGCCAAGCCAACCAATTTCTTCCTTGGAACTTTTGGAGTTTGGGAGTTTTCAAGGTCTTCAAAAATTGCAACATTTGTCTACTATCCCTTGCCCTCCTATACCACCCTATCATTAGTAGGTAAATTAGATCATATCATTTACCTATACTCAGCAACTTCAAGAGATTTGGGTTTACATAATTTTTACTCATAAGATCACTAATCCATTTCACCGTACACCACAGAATTGACATACAATCTGACTCTCCACTCACAGCATCCCCATTGATAATAGCTCTGCTATCTGGTCTAGTTCTTATCCAGATTCCAGCTTAGAAGCAATTCTCCAACAACTAGCCATCTGAGTAAATGTCAGTTATTGCCTAGAGAGCTCATCAGGGCAATCTCTGGTGGACCGAAAACTGGCACAATTCTGTGAATTTCTGACAAAGAAATCCTTTTGAGCAGGCTGCCCATGACAGATGCACTTTTGCCTCTGCTGTGAATTGAGAGGCTGCATCTTGTTTCCATTGGGTTATAAAATTCACCAATTCCCTCACCCCACACACAATCTTCTACCACTTAGTGCCCCAAAACCTGATCATCACCTTCTCCTGCCTCCAGGTTGTCTAAAAATTTCACTTACTTCAGTATAACCTCCCATTCAAAAGAGCAGGCAAGAAAAGGTCTTCTTGCTGCACCTCAGTGTCTCAGGAATATGACTGACATTCTGTTATCACCTTCATTCTAAAGGCACCTGCTTATTTAGGTGACTTTTATTCTATCCTCTTACTATTCTCTTTGTTCTCTTTTCTCCGTTCAGATATTTACTGTGATATGAGTTAGTATGGTCTAATTGGATCTCAGTCCTGGCTTTACTCATGGATTTTATCTTTGGCATCACATTCTGGCAGTCGTGAAGCAGCTTTGACTCAACACTGTGCTCAGCCCAGACTCTCAAAAACAGTAGGGTCAGGGACCAGGGCCCTAGGCTCTGCTTGCATAGGAATAAGGTTAAGACTTAAGTAAGTAAAGACTATATTTGCTTATATGTGCAAAATGGTTTGTGCTATGAATAATACTGGCTATTTCTTTCACTTAAGTTTTTCAATGGATATAAAGCCATAAATAATTTTCTCTTCCACAGTTTCTAACTACACACACATACACACACACACACACACACACACACACACACACAAACACACACACAGTATTTTTCCAGTACTTTCCTTCTTTTACCTATCACCTCAGGATGTTAACTGAATAGGTATTGGACTTGATCCTCCTTAAGAGGTACTAAGAAAGATCTCAAATAAAGTATGGTTATGGGATCATACAGTAGCCTGAAAGAATTAATTATTCTTTTTAAATATGAACAATTTTCTCCTTACCTATAGGGTGACTCTTTCTAGAAATTCTACTCTTGAATGTCACCTTAGAATGAAAAAGAAAACATTTTATTGGGAATTAAACACTTTCTTCATATAATTAGAGTTGAACCACCATAAATATACTTCATTATCCATGATGTAATAAACTAAAACCTCAGAAAACTATAAAACATGCCAAGTTCTACTTGAGCACTGCTTTTCTGGTGTCTTGTTTTTAAGCATAAGTACTTTCACATTAGTTGTGTCCTTTGCCTTCAAACCAAACACACCATGACAGAAAACCATGAAAGCACAAAGGAAGACAAGAAAGGAAGAAAGAAAGAAAATGTCTTCGAGAAAACAGTTATCAAAATGGTAGTAGTAAGTCCTTACCTATCAATAATAACCTTGATAAAAATAGAGTGAATGAGTACATAAAAAATAAGACCCAACAATATGTCACACACAGGAGACCCACTTCACTTTTAAAGACACACACAAACTGAAAGTGAATGGATGGAAATTGAAACCCAAATTTCCAACACAAATTGAAACCAAGGGAGAGCAGGGGTAGTGGTATTTATGTTGGACAAAACAGACGTTAATTCAAAATTTGTAAAAAGAAAGAAAGAAGGACTTTATATAATGATAAAAGGATCAGTTCCTCAAGAGGATGTAACAGTTGCAAAGATTTATGCATCCAGTAGTGGAGCACCTAAACATGTGAAGCAAATAGTAAAGAATCTAAAGGAAGAAATAGTTCACAATTCAATAATATTAGAGGGCCTTAATATAACACTTTCAGCAGTGGAAAGATCATCCAAGCAGAAAATTAATAAGAAAATGTTAGACTTGAACAACCCTTTAGAGCAAAGGAACCTAACAGACCAATACAGAATATTCCATCCAACAGAATACACATTCTTCTTAAGAACATACAAAACCTTCTCCAGGATAGATTATATGTTAGGTAACAAGACAAATCTTAGCAAATTTGAAAAGATCAAAATTATATCAAGCATCTTTTCCAGTCACAATCAATAATAACAGAAATTTTGGAAAATTCACAAATCCATAGAAGCTACACAACATGCCCCAGAACAACCAATTAAAAGGGAAATTTAAAATATCATGAGACAAACAAAATGGGAACACAACATACCAAAACTTATGGGATGAAGCAAAAACCAGTCAAAATAAGTTTATATCAATAAACACCTACATCAAAAAAGAAGATCACACGTGGTAATTCCAGTTACTCGGGAGACAGGGGGAGAATCACTTGAGTCGAGGAGTCTAGACTGCATGAGCTCTGATCATGCCATTGCACTTTAGCCTGGGTGAAAAAGTGAGATTCCATCTCTTAAAAACAAAAATCACAAATAAACAATATTTTGTCTTTAAAAAATAGACAAAGAAGAAAACACTAAGCCCAATGTTAGCAGGAGAAAATGAATAATAAAAATCAGAGCAGAAATAAGTGACATAGGGACTAGTAAAACAATACAAAAGATTAACAAAACTAACAGATTTTTTTTAAAGATAAAATTTCCAAGTCTTTAAAGAAAAACAAAAAAGACTCAAATACATAAAACAATATACTAGGAGACATTATAACTGACATCAGATAAATACAAAAATCATAAGCAATTATATGCCAAAAATTAGATAACCTACAAGAAATGAATAAATTCCTAGACACATACAACCTACCTTGACTGAATCACACACACACACACACAAACAGAAAATCTGAACAGACCAAAAAATGTAAAAGAGGCATTAAAAATAAAGATGCTTTGGAATAATGAGTAAAGAGATTTAATCAGTAATCACAATTCTTTAGACGGGTGCAGTGGCTCACACCTATAATCCTAGCACTCTGGGAGGCCAAGGCAGGCAGATCAACTTGAGGCTGGGAGTTCCAGACCAGGCTGGCCAACATGGTGAAACCCCATCTCTACTAAAAATACAAAAAAATTAGTCAGGCATGGTGACACATGCCTGTAATCTCAGCTACTCAGGAGGCTGAGGTACAAGAATTACTTGAGCCTAGGAGGCAGAGGTTGCAGTCAGCTGAGATTGCTTGCACTACACTCCAGTCTGGGTGACAGAGAAAGACTCTGTCTGTGGGGGGTGGGGAGTTGGGGGGAGTCTTCCAACAAAGAAAATTCCAGGACCTGATGGCGTCATTGTTAGATTCTACCAAGAATTTAAACAATAGTTACCTGGGATAATGCCTATGTGACATAGTTGAATTTCTACCCCACCCTAACTCTGCTTATCTTTAAGAAACAGGATGCCTATGACAAAAATTCTCCTTGCAATCAGACTGGTTAGAACCAGAACTCTTTGTTCTGAGGCTGGTTAGAACCAAGATAGCCAATTAAATGACTTCAAAAAGACCTCAGGCTTTATTATGACATCATTTCTACATTTAATGACACTACCATCAGTGCCATGACAGTTAACAGTTGCTGTGACAATGATCAAAAGAAGCCATAAAAGGAACAACAAGGGAGGAAGCACTCCATTTCTAAAAAGTTCACCACCCATTTCCAAAAGAGATATTAATATCCTTTCCCTCATTTTTAATGTCCACCCCATGCATTAGAGATACCCCATATTTTAACCTGCTCACCCTTTACTAGTCAAGAAGGTGACTCACGAGCCATGCTCCCACTTCTCAAGTCCATGGCCACCAAATAAAGTCTGCACTGCTTGAAACTTACTTTCAGTTTCCTATAGTTGGTTTCATGACACTGAACAGGGAAGTACTCCATCTTATAGGGGTCCAGCCTTGTCAGTAACAAAACTGGTGACCCAGCATGAGACCTGAACTAGATGGTCCACCTCCCTATTTGGGATGCCCCTTATCCCCCTGGAGACCCAGCAACTGGCTGACAGCATCAGCTGACAAAGAATATACGTTTCTCCTGACTCTCGGTGCTAGGGATCAGCTCTGAGAAATGTAATATACAATTGTTGTAAGGGAGTAAGCAGGCAGGCAAAGGGTCATAAAACTGTACTGGAAAGGATCCCCTGAGCAATGTACGCCAGGATATTTGCCCAGGATTATGCCCAGGTTGTGCATGGGGACTCCTGGCATCACATCATTGCCCATCCTCAGTAAATGGCTCCTTACATCCTGAGACTCCCTTAAGTGTCTCTGCAAAGATGAGAAAAGAACTGAAGAGTGGTTATGTCCCAAGTAGAGGGCCTGCAAAAGGCTCTTGAAAAGATGAGTGAAGAACTGAAGGGCTGACAGTCTAGACTGCAGGATCAGGAAACAACCCATGGTAAATTGTGTGTGTGTGTGTGTGTGTGTGTCCTTCTCTGCTTCTCTCTGTTTACTCCTCTTAGTGTTTGTTCTCTTATATCTGTAAAAACCATCAACATATCAGACTGCCCGGCTAAACTCTGCCTCATCCCCCTGGTGGATGGGCTGTGGCCTGCTAGCATGCCTGCCGGTGTCGGTCGGTGTGCTCTTCTGCTGGCGTGATCCCTCCCCGTCCTCTCCATCCAGCTGCTTGTGTCTTCCGCTGATGTGTTCCTCTTGACATCTGGCCACCTGTGTGTCTGCCTGCTAGGGTCTTGGGTTTTTACAGGCCCAGGATGGGGATGTGGCAGGCCCATGTGGTCTTGGAAAATGCCAACATTTAAGCGTGAAAGCAGGAGGCCCTATCTTTTAGGGGACAGAAGGCAGAGCTTGTTGCTCTAACCTGGGCATAAAAGTTGGATGAAGGGAAGGCCTTCAAGTGTACACTGATTCCAGGCACTAATATTCCATCGTACACACATAGCACTAGTTGGAGGGAAAGGGGCATGTTAACCTCTGACAATAAACACATCAAAAATGGCACCATCATTTTAAGGTTATTAGAGGCTGTAAGAAAACTAGCCCAAGTGGCAGTGGTTCATTGCCATAGCCACCAGAAGGGGGATGTTAAGGTACTTAAAATAATACAGCCAATCTAGTGTCAAAACAGGTGGCTTTAGGGAAGGTCACTTTCCAAATGCCACTTTTGCCTTCTTTCCTGGATCTTGCTTTTTTTTTTTTACCCTGTTTTACTCCCAAAAGGAATGGAAAAAAGCCTCCAAGTGGGGTTATATCAAAATTATTGGTTAGTCAGGATGGCTAATAAGCTCTCATGGACATTTCTTTTCTCCAAAAGTTGCCTTGCTGATGGTTAAAACAAAAACCATTCTGACACTCACTGGTCAGGAGGCCCTTTATAACTGGCTTTGCAAAAGTATAACTGCCCGAAACCTCATGGAGCTAATCAAAGAGGTGGTTGAGACTAACCCCATCTGCTATGTTAATCCACCTCATGCAGTGGGTGGGGAGAAGGTAAGGGAGACCCAGTCATCTGGTTTAGTACCAAGGTAGACACCAGGGAAAGATCGGCAAATCCATTTCACAGTTATGCCCAGAGGCTCTAAAAACTTATATACCTGCTGGTTCTTACTGATATCTTTTCAGGATGGGTAGAAGCCATTGGCACCCACACTGAAATTGCACATGAGGTAGCAAAGGTCCCCAGATTCAAGCTGCTTTGGTCAATCCAGAGCAATAATGGACCAGCATTTATAGCTTTCATTACCAAGGCTGCTTCTCGGGGCTTAGAAATAAAACGATCCCTATGTACTACCTGGAGACCATAGTCTCAGGTAAAATAGAGCACACCAACCAGACCCTTAAAAGGAGTTCGGCCAAAGTAAGCCAGAAAAACCCATCTTTCATGGATTACATTACTCCCCACAACCTTGTTAAAAATAAGAAACACTCCAAAAGGAAAAGTCAAGCTGAACCCTTATGAGCTAACGTATGGCTGACGGGTCCAGGTCTGGTAAAGTAACGGGAGATCCTCAGAAACATGAACAAAACAAAATATGCCACCAAAGTTAGAAAATTAAAAGAGACCCTTCAGGACTATAGGATTCAAGGATTACCCTCACCATCTCACCTAATCCTTTATCTTTTCCAATTCAGGACTGGATTTCCTTAAAAACCTAAAAGTGGAAAGATCACAGATTATTTAGAACCTAAATAGACAAGACCATATCTGGTAATTCTCACAACTAACTCTGCCTTAGAGTTACAGGGGGTGGCGCCTTGGGTCCACCTCGCCCAGATAAAGGCAGCTGGAACCTAAGGAAGAAAGTCCCACTTACTGAACTAAAGCATTCTCATATCTGTGGTTCCTGCTCAGAAGGATGGACAAGAAACCTCAAACAGATAAGTCATCTTGCACCTGCATGTACTTTCTGCCAGGACTTAATCTACTTGTCTTGCTTGTAGGTACTCTCACCTTTGCTCTTGGAGTCACCTTGTTTCATCCAGAGCCTATGCCTGTTTTGAAAACACATAATATCAAGGACAGTGCAGCTAAGGCACCTAATCTCCAGATAAGTCAAAATATTTAATTTTTTTCCATCCCCCTTTTGCTTAAGGAATAAAATGGTGATTTGGCTTATTCTGGCTGGTATCAGGATAGTGGGCAATCTTCTCGCCTCATAGGGAAGGTTCACCTACAATGAAGTTACCCTCCACAGCTTCAAAACAGTTATAGAAACTCTAGCCTATAAGACTGGTGATGTCCTTACCTGCCTCATAGTCTCCCTGGACTCACTAGCCAACATCACGCATGATAACTGTCTGGCTTTTGATGGCCTCTTGGCAGAACAAGTTAGGGTGTGTGTAGTCACCAATTCTTCCTGCTGTGCTCGGGTAAATAATTTCAGATAAATAGAAAAATACGTTAAAATCGTCTACAACCAGACCAAGTGGCTGCACCAATTTAATCAAAAGGATATGGGCCCTCAGGGAACGTGGAAAAATTATGAAACAGGCCATCCCTAATCTCCCACGGTTCTTGCCCTTCCTGGGCACTTTAGCTGTCATCCTACTTCTCTTGACCTTTGGGCCATGTTTCTTTTCTTTTCTTTTTTTTTTTTTTTTTTTGGAGACGGAGTTTCGCTCTTGTTACCCAGGCTGGAGTGCAATGGCGCGATCTCGGCTCACCGCAACCTCCGCCTCCTGGGTTCAGGCAATTCTCCTGCCTCAGCATCCCGAGTAGCTGGGATTATAGGCATGCGCCACCATGCCTAGCTAATTTTTTGTAGTTTTAGTAGAGATGGAGTTTCACCATGTTGACCAGGATGGCCTTGATCTCTTGACCTTGTGATCCACCCGCCTCGGCCTCCCAAAGTGCTGGGATTACAAGCGTGAGCCACCGCGCCCAGCCTGGGCCCTGTTTCTTAAACCATCTTGTTTCTTTTGTGTCTAAGCAAGTTGAGGCCATATAGCAACAGCTAGGCTTATACACAGGAGATAATTAGACCTATTTAAGACTAGCTAGGGAAAAATTCACTCCGCTACATGGGTCCAATATCAACACCCAGATTTAGCTTAAAGAAGTTATAGACGATTGACCTTCATCCCTTTGTGCCCCTCAAGAATGAGGAATAAATATAGAGAAAATGAAGAATTTTTTGCACAGTGTAATGGCAACATGACATAGCTAAATTTCTACCCAGCCTTAACTCTGCTTAACTTTAAGAAACAGGACACCTGTAATAAAAAAAATTCCCTTTGAATTTTTTTACCAGCTCAGACTGGTAAGAACCAAGATAGCCAATCAAATCTCTTCAGAAAGACCTCAAGCTCCATTATGATCACATTTCCGTGCTAAACGGCAGTGTGACCACTGACAACGACCATGACAATGACCAAAAGAAGCCGTAAAAGGACAATAGGAAAGGCAGCACTCAGGTTCCGGGACATTTCCCTTCTATTACCAGAAAAGACATGGATATTCCTCTTCTCACTTTTAATGCCTAACCCCTTTGTTAGAGAAATGCTACGTTTTAACACCTTCACCATTCCCCAGTTGAGAAGTTGAACTGTGAGCCATGCTTCTACTTCTCAATCCCATGGCCACTGAATAAAGCCTGCACTGCTTGACACTTTGTTTCATGTGTTGGCTTTGTGATACTGGACAGAGAAAGACCCCATCTTTTGGGGGACCGGCTTTGTCAGTAACATCGTTAACACCAACTCTCTACAAATTTTGTCAAGAAATGAAAGAGAAGGGAACACTTACAAACTCTGTTTACAAGGCTGATATTTTTCTGATACCAAAGCCAGACAAGGACGTCACAGAAAAGAAAACTACAGGCCAATATCATTAATGAGCGTGATGCAAAAATCTACAACTAAATGCTAGCAAGCTGAAATCAGCAACACAGTAATAGGATTATTCACCATAACCAGGAGGGATTTATCTCTGAGATACAAAAATGATTCGACATATTCAAATTGATAAATATGACACACCACATCAGCAGAATAAAGGACAAAAATCATATGGACAAAAATCAACTCAAAATGCATTAAAGACTTTAAACATAAGACTTGAAATTATGAAACTCCTAGAGGAAAACATAGGAGAAAAATAATATTACATTGATTTGGGCAATGATTTTTTTTTTAGATATGACCCTAAAAGCATAGGCAACAAAAGCAAAAGTAGACAAATTAAAAATTTACATCAAAATATGAAGTGTCTGCACAATAAAGGAAACAATGAACAGAGTAAAGAGAACCTACAGTTTGGGAGAAAATATTTGCCAAGTCATACATCTGATAAGAGATCCATATCCAAAATCTATAAGGAACTCAAACAATTCTATAGAAAGAAAACAAATACTTTGCTTATAAAATGAACAAAGGACCTGACTAGACATTTCTCTAAAAAGACATACAAATGGCTATTAGATACATGAGAAAATGCTCAACATTGCTAATCATAAGAAGATGCAAATTAAAACCACTTCACACCTGTTAGAATACCTATTATCAGAAGACAAATGATAAATGTTGGCAAGGATGTAGAGACAAAAGAATCCTTATACACCGTAGATAAGAATGTAAATCAGCACAAACATTATGAAAAACAGTTTAGAGTTTCCTTAAAAGACTAAAAATAGAATTATCACATAACCTAGCAATCCCACTATTGAATATTTACCCAAATATTTGAAATCAGAATGTCAAAGATATGTCTGCATTTCCATATTCACTGCAGCACTATTCACAATAGCCAAGATATGAAACCAACCTAAATGTCCATCAAGGGATGAAAGGATAAAGAAAATGTGGTGTATGTACCCTATGGAATACTATTCTGCCTTAAAAAGGAAAGAAATTCTGTCAATTGCGACAATGTGGAAGAAACTAGAGAGCATTATGCTAAATGAAATAGCCAAACACAAAAAGCAAAATATCACGGGTTCTCACTTAATGTGAAATCTAAAGCAATTTAACTCATAGAAACAGAAAGTAGAAAGCTAACTACCTGTGGCTGAGAGAGGGTTGAGAATGGGGAGATGGTAATTGAAGGGTACAAGCCTCTTAGAAAGAACAAACAAAAATGGATCTCTTTTTTTGAGATCCATTGTACACCATGGTAAACTTAGTTTATAATTGACTACTGTACATTTCAGTATTACTAAGAGAGTACATTTGAAATGCTAGCACAAAATAATGTTAATACTTGAGGGGATAGATGTTAATTAGCAAAATTTATGTATTCCACAATGTATTCCAAAATTGTAACATACTTTTCACCCCATAAGTAGATTTAAGTTTTCTATATGTACTTATAATTTGTCAATATAATAAAAATCAAATACCCAAAACTACAAAATCATATTCAGGTCCCCCAGATTAGACTAGTTAAACTTAAATCTTAAAATACAAACAAACAACAAATACAAACTCTCCATTATTTTTTTAAAATAACTATCTTTTTAAAATGTCTCATTTTATCAGTTTTATAGCAGCAATAGCATGATGCACATAAGCTTGAGTATCTCTTATCAGCTTTCCCAGGAGAAGGATGGTAGAATTAAAATCCCGTGTGACACACTAAGAAATAAAAGGCACAACTTAGAATCAGGGATAAAAATTCAAATGGACTAGATTCTGGGACTAGATACCACCTAGAAAATGTGGCAAACATTAATGTTTCCAGTCAGTGCCACTCTGCCTTGTGAAATTACCTCGGTCTCTTGGTGTGCTGGCTACTTCTTTGTAAGTGGTTGAGTAAATTCATCATCTCAGTGTCATATGAGCTCACTGCTGGCATGGTTTCAAGAAATCTCATTATTTTTTGATGTCTGTGATGGATTAAAGATGAGAATATTGCTGGCCTAAGGGTTCGTTAGCCTTGTCTGTCATATATGTCAGCTACAAAGCAGCTCTGCTGAAGGGTTAGGAGGGTGTTTGGGAGAGTGGGCCATTAAAACACAGTTCCATTACTTACACTCAGTTAGACTGAGGAAATGGAGGGTAACAAGTGTGAGAGTTGCCCCATGGGATCCATTTTCTTTGTTACATACTCGAAAAGAAAAATCAAAATGACAGCAGAAATGGCAAGAAGCTCTCCCAACATGGGATGGCTACATCTTGTAATTTCTCACTGCAGGTGAAAAGTGCTTGTTTGGGTAACCTCACAGGCAACCCTGGGAGTTACGCGGCCAGGCAACATCCTGCGTGATCAACCCCAATTCTTACAGTGAACTGACCTTAGATTGCTCTCTAGCATCTTAAAGGCAGAACAAGGCTGCCTGAAATCCTGAGTCCCAGGGACAAAGGCTATCAGCACATACTGAGAATAACCAACAACATGTTGTAATTGAAAATATTGAAAATATTCTCAAAGATATTTTAAATGCCTAACATAATGATAGTAAAATTACCTTTATGGTTGTAATTTTTAAGTAGATTTCATGTTCACAAGATTTCCTGATGTTGTACAGTACAAGGTAAAGCAATGGACATTTGCAATGTTACCAAAAAATTAACTACCTAATTCATGGTAATGCCTTCCAGGATTATTTCTCTTGTGCTCATGTAGGAGGTGCTACTTATAGATCAGCCTACCCAGGGATTTAGAAACCTGTGGAAATTTCTTTCCTGAAGTCCAAAATACCCATTTACTGCACCAAGTACCCTACTAACTGAAAAAGATATAGTGGTGAAAAAAATACCAAGTCCATTCCTTACTTTCATGAAGCTTACAATTTAATATTGTGACAGACATTAAACAAATCTTATCCTGTAAATATATGTTTTTTATTTGTTTAATTCACTTAAAATGTGTGTGTATCTACTTGTAAGATAATGTATTAATAGTTCTGGATGCTACAGATATGAAAACAACACAATCTTTTTGGCCTGCATGATGCTTACAGTTTTGTGGGAGAGAAAGATATGCAAACAGATCATTACAATACTTTGTAATACATCTAGGATTTTGTTTCATTCAAGAGAGTCCCTTCCCCTTTTGCTTCTGCTTCCTTTCCCTTTTCTCTTCCCCTTTCCTTTTTTCTTCCTTTCCCTACCTTCCTTTGTTCCTGCTGTTTAATTATTACATTGCTAGTATATATCAGGGACTATATACTAAATGAAGTTCAGATAGAATCAATTGGCTGCTTATTATGTGCCAGGCACAGTGCAAATTATGGTACATGCATTATTAACTCCAACAGTTCTCAGAATGGTATTATTATTATTCCCATTTTATAGAAAGATTAAATAACTATCTAAAGAGTCAAATGGAAATGCTGACTTTTGAGCAAAGACCTGTGTGATCTTATCCACTATATAACTAACTTCATAGGAGATCTGTGTTAGAGTGAGATATTATTCAAGGAAAAAATAACCATTAGCCAAAACTGAATAAAGAGAAATTATTTCTATAAAGTGAAAATATGTACACAAGAAAAATTAAACTTGTCACTTAATTTATTAACATTGTCTCCAAATGGATTAAGTAACACTAAAATGTATTTTTAAATAGTGCAGTATAAAACCTTTCATTAAGTAATACTATAAAATAGTGTGTATATGTGTAGATACATATATCCACATGCATGCAATTTTAAAAACTTAAGAAAGAATATTTTTATCTTTAAAATATTAGTTCTGGGCTTAGTGGAAGAATTATTGGGACTCACTCATTACACCAAAAGCAGTGGTTGTAACAGGGCAACCCTGAGAAAATATGACTTTGGATGAGTGGTGGCGAGGGCTTGTGGGACATCACCACCTGCTCGGTCAACTCCACATGCACATCCAAGAGGATGGATGATTGCTGAAGGATTATGTTTTTTGCTATCTTACTTAACATGGAAGCCACATGAAAACACACATTAGCTCTTTTTAAGCCAAAGGTTCAGCTTGAGGTAGTCAAGCAAGTATAAAATACAGTGCCTTGCAGTTCATTCAGGGACATTAGAGGGAAACAATGTTAAAAATGAACATCAGGAGCCATGGATCCTCCTGTGCTGCCTCTGAGGGAGAAAGCAGAAAGATAGATCAGGCTCTACCTTGGGAAACACACAGGCTAGTGGAACTGAACCATCACTTGACACCTATGGAGACTACTGAGCTTTGCTGAACACAGTGTTGGCAGGACCGTAATGAAGCCAGATCATTCTTACCTATTTAAATTCTCAGAAACACCAAAGCCAAGCATGTTTCCCTGGATGCACCATGTTTCCGGCTTAAGAAACAACTCACTCACTCATTTGCAGGGATGTGCACATCCAATCCACAGCACAGGTCATTCACATCTCACTTCCACAGGCTTTTGAAGGGAAACTGTTCTTTACTCAAGGGAATAATCAGCTGCCTAGAGTCTCCAAGATAAGTAAACTAAAATCTCTGCCTTAAGGCCTATTTGGTAGACAATTGTAAACAAGCTCAGATTTGTACCCCTCACCCTTCTAGAGTCATATAATAAGTAATTCAAAACCTCCAAATTTGATTTTATGCATTCAGTGTTGTAAGAATTTAATCTTACCATGTCAGTCTCCAAATCAATCTCCCTAACACTTTGTTTTGTCCGTGCACTACTTGATGAAATGTGTTCAATAATGTATCACATCTGCACCCCTTACCCATTGCATATACAACTCCTGGCTGCAGGATAAAGTCCACAGTCTAGAAAATTAAGGAAAAAGTATTGACTCTAAATTCCCAGAATTGTTCCCGTAGTATTTCCCATGAGTTCAAAGATTCTAAAGTAAAAAGACCATGCCTTTTATTTCTTTTGAATTCCCAAGTGCAGTATCTAGCATGGTACCGAAACATAACGTGTTTTCATTAGCACTTGAGAATATTTGTGTCTTTAATATTTATTATTTATTTTTCATACATTATTATTTGGGGACTTCTTGTTTCTGTTTATTAAGTTTGGGGTACGTGAGCAGAATGTGCAGGTTTGTTACACAGGTAAACTTGTGTCATGGAGGTTGATAGGTGGCTGCACCTATCAACTCCTCACCTAGATATTAAGCCCAGCATAGAGTTAAGTTACTAATTTGGAAGCAAAATGTGTTAGGAAATGAAAACCATTCATCCCATAATTTTTAAAGGGGAAAATAATATATTTTTAACATTTATCTATGCTTACTCTATGCAATACCTTGTTGTATTGAATTTTTTAAATTCACTTTTAGCTACCCATACTTTTCTAAGAATGGAAACATGTCTGCTGTATTTTGCACTAGGAGAGTTACTGAAGCTTGAAATTTTCACAACAGAAACATTGTCTTTTGCTTTCCCTTAGACAATTCAGCTGCTTCTTTTCAATACAATATGGTCATTACACTTTTTAAGAGCCTCGGAACTATCCCCTCAGGGATGTTTTTCCCTTTCTTTCTTCACCCCAGCACTTTCTAATCTCAGAGGAAAGGACAGTCAATATTTTCTATGCACGTTTTTCATACTGTACAAATTCCCTGCATTTTCTTCCAATGGGCACAACCTGTCTCGTCCCTTTTATTAATTCTCCCATTAGAAAATGAAAACTCTTTTTAAAAACTTGAGTATTAGGTTTTTAAATTTATTTTTTGTGAAGCAAAATAAACATTTTAATTACTCATATAATATAGAAATTAAATAGAATGATGAAGGAATGTAATAAGTGACTTCATGCTGAAAAATTCATATGTAAATAAAATAGCAATATTTCTGAAAAAGTTTACATCAGGAAAAAATAGAGAATTTGAAAATACAGTGTTAAAGAATGAAACATGAAGATAAATTCTTTAATTCTTTAATTTTTAGATTAATTTTCACAAATTAACATAACCGGAATAACGATTGAATTTTATATTATGTTAATTTGAAACATAATCTGAATATTCAGTACACTTGTGAAATTACTATAAAAGGCATTTTATATAATATGAAAATGTTTTTCTATGAGTCCATCTTATTTATGAATATTATTGATATTGGATACAGTGGGCATTTCACAAGCTTCTTGGAAATCTTGAATTGTAAGACAAAATGGTGAGCACTAATTCAAAGACAAGATAAATTAGCTACTTTCTAAACTTGGGGGTCATTAAACCCAGTGGGGTCATTAAATCCAGCGAGGTCATTAATTTTTAAATGACAGAGTAGACGAAAAAATAAATGTATAGATAAAAAATTTAAAACTTTTTCTCCTCTTTTGAATTTTTCCATAAGTTCTACACATGTTACATGGATAATACAGCATGTAAGCCCTAAAAACTTTGATTCACTTTATATAACTTATGCCCAAAAACTGTTTATTCATGGCATCTCAAAAGGACTATAAAAACAATACAAATTAAGTCACACAACTATCTACATCTCTAGTCCAAACTCATTGATTGAAAGCCAAGTGGTAATTTATCTCAATGTATTAGGAAATGATCATTCTGTTTCTTGTTTTGTGGTTGCAATGGTTTTATAGTTATTCATAAGACTCCAGAGAATAAACATTTAATAAATTTTCATTCTCACATCCTAAAATTTATACTTGAGTAGTAATAAGAGGAATTTATTTTTCTTTCATTTTTAAAAGTTGTATTTTAATTGTATATGGTAATAGAGTGAGATTAAAATACCACATGAAATGTAAAAACTATACAAATGGTAGTAGTAGCCAAATTATTCCTGCAAAAAGGAAAACATTGCAGCAAGCCAAAATGAAAATTTAAAAAGCTTTGATATTAGGACTTACAGATTCTACTTCAAGTTGTCTTAATGAATAATGAGGGTAATAAAATGACCCTTACTATACTCAGTGACTTTTCATCAATCACTTCTTTCAGTATCTGTAACAAAAAATTGCTAGCTTATTTCTGATAGCAAATTGTTGTTTGAAGGATAAGGTACACACTGATAGCATTTTAAAGCAAACATAACTGTGGGTTACTCCATATAGAAGATGTGGATCATGAGTCATGAGTCTTGTGTACATTCAACATCGATGGAGTTGGGAAAATTAGGTTGAGTAAGGTGATTGATCCAGCAAAGGAAGCTTCTATATCTGGGTGAGTTATATACTGAGTTGTGTGAAAAATTTACAGATGGAGCTCATTAAAACTGAACCAATCTTTGAAAATGTCGAGGAGATGGGAATAATGTCAGAAGACAGAAGAAAGACCAATAAGATAAGACTTCCTCAGTGATGTAAAAAGTGGATATTTGACGGTGACCTTCCCCCCAAAAATACTAGGATAGATTCTCCAACTGATGTTCTAAAAATTTAGTAATGAACCCACTCAGTTGTCACTAGGAGCACATACAATTTGCAAGGCATTTCTGATAACTTTATTTTCTCTTTTGTTGAGTTTGTCTCAAAAGCAGAGACTGATTAGTAGGTTTCATTTGAATCTTTGGGCTCAGTAAATTAGTGGAAAGATGATAAGATTACCCACCATCATATGCCGAGCAGAATGAAGTTAGACACTTTTTGCAATAAAGATCATATATTAGTACTGGAAATAAGATGCAGGATTTCATGAAGTCGTGTTTGAGATCACAAGTCACTTTTCACAGAACTCTGTAGTTTAGCAGTATGGAATTGAAGAAGTGAAACATTTTTCTGTGGCATGCAGATGAGGTATCAAATTATAGATTATATTTCAGTTCCATTGAAATCAATATTCTAAAAAACTGGCCCATAAATGCCATTCCTGAAACAATTTTAAGCTAGTTTTTCCTTTTCTAAAATGAATATTTATATATTTATACATTTTAATAAGTTTAAATCAAATGTTTGTTAACATTTACAATGAGTTAATTTGAAAATAGATTTAGGATCCAACCTGCTGTCCTAATAGCATCATCTCTAAATATTTTTAGATGATTTTTGTTCTTTTCTACTAGTTCTATCTTTGCTAGAAGCTAGAAATGATCAAAAATACCTTTGTGAGATTTGTATACCAAATTTCTCCTTGGTCTTAACCCCAGAACAAGTTATAGGCTTTACGGACCTTTAGGGTGCTGTAAAAGGTTAAAAACTCTACAAAAATGGGAAAGGTTAATTAACAGAGATCGTGAAGAGCAGATAAGAGTTTGATGACTGGTAAAAAAATGTGTGGAAACTTGTGCTTCATAGTAAAGCAAATAAAGCAAAATATTTATACAAACCAGCCCTGATTTGATCTGCATCTGAAATACAATGTCATCCTTTTGATTTTTACTTGCTTGGTTAAATTTCATTAAACAAAATATATAAGCACCAATAATTTCCTGAGGAGCTCTGTCATTTGAGAAAAGTGTAACTATAAAAGGACTAAAAAAATGCACAATAATTAAGCCCAAGCTAATTACATTGAAATAAATTTGTTAAGTGTTCTCACCTTTAAATTACATAATAAACACATCAAATAAATGCCTGTACACAAATCAAGCTTTTAAATTTTATTTTTGTAAAAAGCATACTTATTCCATTGACTCAAATTTATCAGCTTACAAAAACAACAAAAATGCTAGACATTAACCAAATTTAATTTGAAGTTTCTCTCTCCAAGTCTTTGTCAAAGAATATGAACCCAGCTAGTAATTTGCACATGTGCCTAATATTCTTACCTGTTGCTCTGGTTGTGATTCAAATGCACAGTAAGTAATAGGGTTGGGCTCACTTTTTTGATCTACAAGACTCTGAAAGTGTCCAGACGTGAAGCCTGAGTTTCCTTTGCCTTTTGTCTACTCGTGGTGAGATAGGATAACTACCCCTCCGGTTTTCCCTCTGGTATAAGCTGAGCATTAGAGAGAATACAGAGCAGTTCGAAGCAGCTGTTAGAAGTAAAGCTACAGAGTGATAAATAATTTGTAACAACTGGAGTAAAGGATCATAGTTCCTTACAAATTCCCTTTAAGCAGCCATCCCAAACTTTTGGGCTCCAGGGACGGGTTTCATAGAAGAAAATTTTTTCTGTGCATGGGGTTGGGGGTGGAGGTGGGGTAGAGGAAAAGTAGAGTTCCACCATAGGGTTCAAGCGCCTATGAGAATCTAACAGGAGGCGGAGCTCAGATGTTGATGCCCCCTCCCAGCCTGCTCATCTCCTGCTGTGCAGCCCTGATCCTAACAGGCCACAGACTGGTACTGACCTGTGGACCAGGATTG
The DNA here is from genome assembly GCF_001604975.1 of Cebus imitator. Lineage (NCBI taxonomy): Eukaryota > Metazoa > Chordata > Mammalia > Primates > Cebidae > Cebus > Cebus imitator. The sequence goes on from NW_016107751.1 coordinate 475,321, forward strand.
GGGACCCCTGCCTTTAAGGGCCAAATAGCTTTGTCCTGGTAAACAACCTATAAGGACATAACATGTGCTTCCTAAAGTCATGCTTGCTGTCTTAAAAGACATGGATGAGAAGAGTTGAGAAGAGTTAAGAAGAGGGATGAAAAAATGGCAGAAAGTATAACTGCATCAAAAATAATAAATGAACAATTTTATGAAGATTTGATTTATTTTCACCTTCACTGAAATGACACTATTTGATTACTTTCTTTTTCCAATCAATCACTCCTATCATTGTCTTACTATTATGTTTATTCTTTTGTGTTTTCCAGTTTTGACCCTTGGATAGCTTCTTGTTTCACTTCACTTTCTTTTCCTATGGAATCTCACTATGCACATATTTTCCTATTTACCATTCCTTCCCAAATCCTGAAATTCTTCTCCTTTGCTTCTGTACATGTAGAGCATCATTTACAGAACCCCTCGGCCTGTTCTTTGAACACTGATTTCACCTTCTTGCTCTGCAGGAGATCTGACTTTGCCCTGAGAACACTGCTTCCTCTGGGACTCTCCAACAAGTATCTATTTTCTGTAATACCACTGGGCTGTAGGGATAAGGCATTTCCTCATTTCCACTTTTATAACATTCACTTTCCCCTTTCAGTGGCAACCCTTAGGTCATAAGTGTATTCCCACTCCCTCTGATTATTGCTGTGCTCTACTGAACACCAACAATTTCTGAGGAATATCGTTGTCATTCTTCTTTGAGAATTCAATACATGTACAAGTGGGTTAGTCTCAAGCACTCTGACCTCCCAATTGCTTGAACTCCTCTTCCCTAAAGGGCTTATCTGGCTCATTAATTTATCCACTCACTCGTTTGGTCATACTCCAAATTTTGTTATTAGCACCACCCAAACCTTTTTGAAATGCAATTCCCTGCATCCTGCCCTCTGACAGCCCCTCCTGTCTATCCAGGTCCCTCACTCTAGTGCTTTCCCTACTCTTCTGTAGCTGAAAATCTATGGTCAATCTTATTTATTCCCTTGTATATACTATTTTCCTTGACCATCTGTATTTCTGTGGTAATCTCTTGGCAAAACTAAAATCCTGGTTAAAGTTGTCTTCCCTCTATTCCATGCCTGTATCTGTGCAGCTGAATATGATGAAGAAAAAAAATCCTAGCAATACTGTTAACTCCTTAACTTGATGGCTACAAATGCAAAGTTGGCTCTAATTGCTCCCGGTAATCACACTACACTTCAGGAATTCAGGCAGTCTCCTACTTTCGTAGGTGACTATGCCACACATCTTTTCTTCAAATCTCCAATAGCTCCTCTCCTAGCTTCACATTTCCCTGATAATCTGGTTTCTTCCTTTGTCAAGAAAATTGAAGAATTCAGAAGAGAGCTTCTATAGTTCTTTCAACATAATCATCCACATTTCAGCATCTGAACTCACATGTGCCTTACCTGATGTTACACAGAAGAATATTCATGACCCTATCTAAAGCCACTACCACCATTTTCATACTAGATCCCATCCCTATTGCCTCATCAAGAACACATAAAACCCAAAACTATAAAAATCCTGAAAGACAACCTAGTCAATAACATTCTGGACATAGGAACTGACAAAAATTTCGTGACGAAGATGTCAGAAGAAATTGCAACAAAAGCAAAAACTGACACACAAGATCTAATTAAACTTAAGAGCTTCCGAAAACAGAAACTATCAACAAAGATCAAAGCAGATGGGAGGCAGGACTAGATTACAGCTCTCACTCAGACAGATGGAGCAGTGTGTGGTGGCTTGTATTGTGAACTTTGGTCCAGAACAACTGCAGGAATATATTAGAAAAGCCAAGAGAACCCACAGACCCTATGAAGGAAGGAGATTGCTCCTGAAGGATTGGGAAGACACCCCAAATACTGTGAGTGCCCAAACTGTGGAAGTGGGAAAAGGGATTGTCTGTCCCAGAATACACCCCACACTGGGGAACCTGAAGGTCTAGATTACAGGAGAAGATTCTGACTTTATCTGGAGCTGAGTCAATTTAGAGAGCTGAGAGAAATACAAGGGTAGAGAAAGCAGCTGAAAAAGCCCTGTGCACTAGCTGGGTCCCCAAGCAAGCTATTTCTACCCTGACTCACAAGTGTCCTTGGGGAAGGCAGCCAGAGGCACTGGGAAACGCTCCCGGGAGAAGGAAACCTCCAGCTGAACTTTGTTAACAATTTGAACTGATGGAGAAGTCTTTTGGCCAGAACTCGGGGGAGGGCATGAATTCAGTGTACAGACTCCACAGGCAGGGGAAGAACAAAAGCCCTAATTGCTTTTGCTGCTGGGAGGTGGGTAGCCTGGGGCAAGTTCTCATACCGGCTTGCTCACTGCCTGGAAACAGACTCCATGCTGTTGGGGGAAGCATGATGGGAGTGACACTGGCCCTTTGGGTTGCATGGGAGCTGGGTGGGGCCTGTAACTGCTGGCTTTCCCCCACTTTCCTGACAACCTGCATGACACAGTACAGGCAGCCATAATTCTCCTAGGAAGATAATTCTATTGACCTGGGAACCTTGCCCCCATTTCCTAAAGCAGCTGCTGCAAGACCCACCCAAGGAAAGTCAGAGTTCAGACATGCCTAAACCTGCCCCCACCTAATGGTCCTTCCCTACCCACCCTGGTAACTGACAGAAAAGGGTATATACTCTTGGGAGTTCTAGAGCTGATGCTGTCTTGAATATGCCACCTCCCGGCCAGGAGGCCAACCAGTACAAAAATAGTGCATTAAGCAAACAAAGCCAAAGATCCTCACAGAGTACATCTTACTTCTCTGCCATCTTCACTGGAGCAGGTGCTGGTATCCATGGCTGAGAGACCCACAGACAGATCACATCACAAGACTCTGTACAGACAACCCCCAATACTAACTCAGAGTCTGGTAGACTTGCTGGTGGCTAGAAGAGAGATAACAATCACTACAGCTCAGCTTTCCGGAAGCCACATCCCTAGGAAAAGGAAGAGAGTACTACATCAAGGGGACACCCAATGGGACAAAAGAACCTGAACAACAGCTTGAAGCTTAGATCTTCTCTCTGACATATCCTACCCAAAGGAGAAGGAACCAGAAAACCAACTTTGGTAATATGAGAAAGCAAAGATTTTTAACGTCCCCCAAAAAATCACACTAGCTCACCAGCAGTGGATCCAAACCAAGAAAAAAATCCCTGATTTACTTGAAAAATAATCCAGAAGGTTAGTTATTACACTAAATAGGGAGGCACCAAAGAAAGGTGAAGACCAATCTAAGGAAATTAAAAAAAAAAAAAATGATCCAAGAAGTAAAGGGAAAAATATTCAATGAAATAGATTGCATAAGTGAAAAAACATTCAAAAGTTCAGGAAACAATGGATAGAAATGCAAAATGCTCTGGAAAATCTCATCAATAGAATAAAACAAGCAGAAGAAAGAACTTCAGAGCTCTAAGAGAAAGTTTTTGAATTAATCCAATTTGACAAAGACAAAGAAAAAAGAATGCAAAAATATGAACAAAGCCTCCAAGAAGTCTGGGGTTGTTTTAAATGACCAAACCTAAGAGAAATGGCATTCCTGAGGAAGAAGAGAAATCTAAAAGTTTGGAAAACATATTTCAGGAAATAATCAAAGAAAACTTTTCTGGCCTTGCTAGAGACGTAGACATCCAAATACAAGAACCTCAAAGAACACCTGGGAAATTCATCACAAAAAAGATCATTCCCTAGGCATATTGTATCAGGTTATCTAAAGTTAAGATGAAAGAAAGAATCTTGAGAACTGTGAGGCAAAAGCACCAGGTAACCTGTAAAGAAAAACCTATCAGATTAACAGCAGACTTCTAAGCAGAAACCCTACAGGCTAGAAGGAACTGGGGCCCTATCTTCAGCCTCCGTAAACAAAACAATTATAAGCCAAGAATTTTGTATCCAGGGAAACTAAGTTTCACAAATGAAGGAAAGATATAGTCTTTTTCAGACAATCAAATGATAAGAGAATTTGCCATTACCAAGCCAGCACTACAAGAACTGCTAAAAGAAGCTCTAGATCTTGAAACTAATCCTGAAAACACATCAAAACAGAACCTCTTTAAAGCATCAATTTCATAGGACCTATAAAATAAAATATAATAAATAAAAACCAAGGTATACAGGCAACAAATAGCATGAGGAATGAAATGGTACCTCACATCTCAGTACTAATATTGAATATAAATTACCTAGATGCTCCACTTAAAAGATACAGAATTGCAGAATGGATAAGGACACACCAACCAACTATCTACTGCATTCAAGTGACTCACTTAACACATAAGGATTCACATAAACTTAAGGTAAAGAGGTGGGAAAACACATTTCATGCAACCAACACCAAAAGCAAATAGGAGTAGCTATTCTTATATCAAACAAAACAAACTTTAAAGCAACAATAGTTAAAAAAGTCAAAGAGGGACATTATACAAATGATAAAAGGCCTTGCCCAACAAACAGGAAAATATCACAACCCTAAAAATATATGCATCTAACATTCGAGTTCCCAAATTTATAAAACAATTACTGATAGACCTAAGAAATGGGATAGACAGTAGCACAATAATAATGGAGACTTCCGTATTCCACAGTCTCCACTGACAGCACTAGACAGGTCATAAAGACAGAAAGGTAATAAAAAAATGGATTTAAACTATACCCTGGAACAAATAGACTTAACAGACACATACAGAACATTCTAACCAACAGTCGCAAAATATACATTCTATTCAACAGCACATGGAACTTTCTCCAAGACAGACCACATGATAGGCCACAAAAAAGTCTCGATAAATTTAAGAAAATTGAAATTATATCCAGCACTCTCTCAGCCCACAGTGGACAAAAACTGGAAATCAACTCCAAAAGGAACTTTCAAAACCATGCAAATATTTGAAAATTAAGTAACCTGCTCCTGAATAAGCACTGAGTCAAAAATGAAATCAAGACAGAAATTTAAAAATTCTTTGAACTGAATGACAATAGTGACGCAACCTATCAAAACGTATGAGATACAGCAAAGGCAGTGCTAAAAGGAAAGTTCACAGCATTAAAAAGTCTGAAAGAGCACAGAGAGGCTAAGGTCACACCTCAAGGAAATAGAAAAAGAAGAACAAACCAAACCCAAGCCCAGCAGAAGAAAGGAACTAAGATCAAAGCAGAACTAAATGAAATTGAAACAAAAAATACAAAAGATAAATGATTTAAAAACCTGGTTCTTTGAAAAGATAAATAAAACTGATAGAACGTGAGCAAGATTAACCAAGAAAAGAAGAAAGAAAGTCTAAATAAGCTCAATTAGAAACAAAACAGGAGATATTACAACAGAAACCACTGAAATACAAAAGATTCAAGGCTACTATGAGCACTTTTATGCACATAAACTAGAAAACCTAGAAGAGATGGATAAATTCCTGGAAAGGTACAACCTTGCTAGCTTAAATCAGGAAGAATTTGATACCTTGAACAGACCAATAACAAGCAGTGAGATTGAAATGGCAATAAAAAATTACCAACAACATAAAAGTCCAGGACCAGACAGATTCACAGCAGAATTCTACCAGACATTAAGGAAGAATTCTTACCAATTTTATTGACACAATTCCACAAGATAGAGAAAGAGGGAATCCTCCCTAAGTCACTCTATGAAGCCAGTATCACCCTAATACTAAAACCAGGAAAGGACAGAACCAAAAAAGAAAACTATAGACCAATATCCTTGATGAACATAGATGCTAAAGTCCTTAATAAAATACTGGCTAACCAAATCTAACATATCAAAAAGGTAATCCATCATAATCAGATGGGTTTTGTACCAGGGATGCTGGGATGATTTAACATACACAAGTGAAAAAATGTGATACACTACATAATCAGAATTAAAAACAAAAATCGCATGATCATCTCAATAGATGCAGAAAAACCATTTGACAAAATCCAGCATTCCTTGTGATTAAAACTCTCAGAAAAATCAACATACAAGGAATACACCTCAATGTAATGAAAGCTATTTATGACAAACCCACAGCCAACATAATACTGAATGGGGAAAAGTTGAAAGCATTCCCTCTGAGACCTGCAGCAAGACAAAGATGCCAACTCTCACCACTCCTCTTCAATATAGTAATCAAAGTCCTAGCCAGAGTAATCAGACAAGAGAAAGAAATAAAGGACATCCAAATCAGTAAAGAGGAAGTCAAGCTGTCGCTGTTTGCTGATGATGATTGTTTTCCTAGAAAACTCTAAAGACTCTTTCAAAAAGCTCATAGAACTGATAAAAGAATTCAGCAAAGTTTCCAGATACAAAATTAATGTACACAAATCAGTAGCTCTTTTATACACGAACAGCAACCAAGCTGAGAATCAAATCAAGAACTCAACCCCTTTTAGAATAGCTGCAAAAAATAAAATAATAAAATAAAATAAAACTTAAGAATACACCTAACCAAGGAGGTGAAAGACCTCTACAAAGGAAAACTAAATAACACTGCTGGAATAAATTATAGATGACACAAACAAATGGAAAAACATCCCATGCTCATGGATAGGTAGAATCAATATCGTGAAAATGACCATGTTGCCAAAGCAATCTACAAATGTACTGCAATTCCCATCAAAATATCACCATCATTCTTCACAGAAATAAAAAAAATCGAAATTCATATAAAACCAAATAAGGAGCCTGCATAGCCAAAGCAAGACTAATCAAAAAGAACAAAACTCGAGGCATCACATTAACTGATTTCAAACTATGTGATAAGGCCAAAGACACCAAAACAGCTTGGTACCAGTATAAAAACAGGCACATAGACCAATGAAACAGAATAGAAAACTCAGAAATAAACCCAGGTACTTACAGCCAACTGATCTTCAAAAAAGCAAACAAAAACATAAAGTAGGGAGAGGGCACCTTATTCAACAAATGGTGCTGAGATAATTGGTAAGCCATGTAACAGAATGAAACTGAATCCCGTCTCTTACTTACACAAAAATCAACTCAAGATGGATCAATGACTTAAATCTAAGACCTGAAACTTTAAAAATTCTAGAAGATAACATTGGAAAAACCCTTCTAGACATTGGCTTAGGCAAGGATTTCATGACCAAGAACTCAAAAGCAAATGCAATAAAAACAAAGATAAATAGCTGGGACTTAATTAAACTAAAGAGCTTTTGCATGGCAAAAGGAACAGTCAGCAAAGTAAACAGACAACCCACAGAGTGGGAGAAAATCACAATCTGTACATCAGACGAAGGACTAATATTCATAATCTAAAATGAACTGAAACAAATTAGCAAAAGAAAAAAAAAGCAAACAATCCCATCAAAAAATAGACTAACGATATGAATAGACAATTCTCAAAAGAAGATGTACAAATGGCCCACAAACATATGAAAGAATGCTCAACATCACTAATGATCAGGGAAATGCAAATCAAAACCACAATGCAATATCATCTTACTAAAAAATAATAAAATGACCATAATAAAAAAAGAATAAATGTTGCTGTGGATGCAGTGAATGGAAACACTTCAACACTACTGGTAGGAATGTTAACCAGTACAAACACTGTGAAAAACAGTGTGGAGATTCCATAACGAACTAAAAGTAGAATTACCATTTGACCCAGCAATCCCACTACTGGGTATCTACCGAGATGAAGTCATTATATGAAAAAGATACATGCATACACATGTTTATAACAGCACAATTCGTAATTGTGAAAAGTGGACCCAACTCAAATGCCCATCAATCAACAAGTGCATAAACTGTGGTATGTATGTGCACGTGTGTGTGTGTGTGTGTGTGTGTGTGTGTGTGTGTGTGTGTGTGTATGTGTGATGGGCTACTACTCAGACATAAAAAGGAATGAATTAATGGCATTCACAGCATCCTGGAGGGACTGGAGACTATTATTCTAAAGTAACTCAGGAATGGAAAACCAAACATCATTACATTCTCACTCATAAGTGGGAGCTAAGCTATGAGGATTCAAAGACATAGAATAACCCGTAGACTTTGGGGACTCAGGGGGAAGGGTGGGAAGAGGTGAGGGGTAAAAGACCACAAATTGGGTGCAGTGTATACTGCTCGGGCAATGGGTGCGCCAAATTCACAAATCACCACTAAAGAACTTACTCATGTAACCAAACACCACCTGTTCCCCAATAAGCTATGAAAATAAAAAAATTAATTAAAAAATAAAACTATCAATACAATAAACAGATACCCTATGGAATGGGGGAAAATACTTGTAAACTATGCATCTGACAAAAGTGCTTTGTTATATTGCTTGTTTCTAGTATATGAGTAATACTAGAAAAAAATTCAGTAAATGAGAATGTTTCAGTTCTATCCTGTAGGTTCTTGCTAAGAAATTCCCAGAAGGAACTAAGAGTCTATTTTACTGCAGACATCAGCTTGTGTTCTCTTAACAGAATGACATAAATGACAGTAGAAAAACTAGCAATAGCATATGGACTTTGAAAATGTAAGTTCACCCAAGTTTTTGGGCAATCATATAGGTGATTGGTATATTAATGCAAAGATTTTGAAGACAGTACTTTCCCTCTTTCCGGCACCTTTCTTCTGAAGTAAATTACTAAGTAACTTTAAAAAAAAAAAAAAAAGAAAGCAATTATAATTCTTGTCTAGACTCATCATCTATCACCAAGGGGTGAGAAAGGTAAGTGGAAAATAAATGGACCTCAAATACTCTTGCCTTATCTGGTTTTGTTACTTTGAAAGGCCCCCTTCACTCATCTCTCGATTTGCTGTCTGTGGGTCCCAGGTGTTGCTGAGATTTAGATAAATAAAGACACCTCAAGGCACAAGAAGACATATTGAACAAGATTAGAAAATGTTCAGTGCTTTCCTTGTTAGACAATGGGTAGCCAGTGAATTTAGGGCTGCACTAAATGACTTCTCAAATCCTTTTCAGGCCTGAAATTCTATTATGAGGAATCAATTAACAAGAGCAAGTTTCTGATGTGTACACCTGCTCTCCTTATTTTGAGGAAACAGCAAGATGATATGTATCCCAATACAGACAACAGATTAACAAGTAGACAAGCTGGAGGGAGTAATGGCCTAATATTTTGAAACCTTTGCTTCACAACCTGGGCTATAAAGATACAGCTGATATATAGGGGAGATTTATAAGAATATTTGTTTTGAAATTCATGTTGGGTTTACCTGCAGTATATAAAATTACTTCAGATTTGTAATATCGGATTGTATATGAAGAATATACAAAGATGATGTGAGAGTAATATTTGTTTCATTATTTGAAAGAGATATTTTAATATTACTAGAATTATAAAGCTCCTTGAATCCTAGGATAAAATGATGCTTTATATTTTAATATTTGGGGTAAAAACTATATATCTCCTTAAATGTTTATACTGAATCTGGAACCCAAAGAACATTTCCTAAACACTGGTGGACTATTTCTGGTCTCTGTTCTGTGATTACTAAATCTAACATACAAAGTAGATTCACATGACAAATTCCTACTTCTATCTGTTGAGCTGCCGCTGCTCATTATTTGCTTGGATTCAAAGGGGCCTGACTGATGTAAGATCCAAACCAAAGCTATTGCTACAGCAAAACTGTGTCTATTGATGATGCAATTTGTGGGGTTCAATATTTATGAATAGTGAACCAGTCACAGGGGAAATGACTAAAATAGAAAACATTGAGTGATAAGACAGGTCATGTTCCAAATTTTAACATAGACTTTGGTCAAAGAATTGGCTGACTCCTAGGTTTCTAGAAAAGAGAGATCTGTGTTGTATTGTTGTGCCAAAAAGTGGTGTGTTAGTGGACTACTCACAGAAATGTTTGCAGGCTGGAAGCTACAACATCTTGAGAGTGAGCCCACCTATGACCTTTCACTGCCCATTATGCGCATCGAGGAATGTCAGGACGCACTTCAAGCCATTTTCTAAAGAACAGTCCAGAGCTGTTGATAGGAAAGCAAGCTGACATTTTTATATAGCATAATTTTCCCTGTCTGTGCTTCATAAATACAGCTATACCAACCTGCTGCCTTTCCCTCAGATACTCTAGTTTAGAAAATAAATGAAGATAATTATCATTTTAATTTCAGTTCAGAGCTCTCAATTTTTTGTCTGTTAGTTTTTCTAAAATGTGTATTAAGATCAGTTCAACTTCTCTAATACAACTGTATTTATTTCAAAAAAGAAAAAAGAAGGGAAAAAGAACAAAGTTATCTGTTTCCACCAGTTAGGCATTTGCACACCCCCTACCTGGGAACGTATTCACCACCACAGATGGTCACAGTGCTGTCCTTGGGTGTTAAGTTATTTTTTCTTGATGCTCCAGCTGTTATTTTCAAGTAAGGCATTAAGAATCTCAGACACTAAAGCTATCAAGGCATGTTTTCCCATCTGTAATACATAAAGCTGTATTTATATAATGCTATTAAGTGTGCTGTTTTACTAAGCATTTCTCTTATAAATTTTACATTCCTCTGAGAGAAATGTCTTTTCTCATATTTCATTTGCTTTACTTACAATCTCTAATTCACTGAGACAGATAATATTAGAGTGAAAATTACAGTGCAGGCAGATTATTCAGGCAAATGCAGGATGGAACTGAAACAATTTGAATTGTTTGAATTCCAATTCAAGTTTAAATCTACTAGGTAAAGTATATATTTTCATACATAAACCCTCGTGTATCTCATTTTGGCATCAGACTTATAAATTTTATTTTTTATTTAAATCAACTTTCTAATCAATTAATGAGGCACACAAATACTCTTAGTGCACTGTGAAGTGCTAGCAGTTCTCAATAAAGGCCAGACAGAAAATTTATTTTCCTTTATTAGAATTGGCAAAGCAGGAAACAAAGTTGGAACATTACTTTGAGACTTGTTTTAGCAAAGGGGCTAATGAACTCTCAAATTGTTTTCTATTTAATGCTTTACATGAAAATCCACGATGTTCGAATCCATCCTATTTTATCTCCATCCCAACTTCTGTAATGGCAGGTTCTAAAATGATTCTGAAGAGAGAATGCTGCCATCCAGCCTGCCATATAAGTGACATTTGCCTTAGGAGAAACAGGTAACACATTATCAATAGGAGTAGTAGTCCTAGTGTAGGGTGAAGTGGTGAGAAGACAGTTACTTATTACATTAGTTTGCTAGAATGGCTGTAACAAAGGGCCATAAACTGAGTTACTTAGAGCCACACAGATGTATTGTCACACAGTTCTGGAGGCTGGAAGTCTGAAATCAAGGTGTTGGCTGGCTAAATTCCTCCTGAGGACAGTGAGAGAAGATCTGTTACAGGACTCTTTACTTGACTGGTATATGATCATCTTCTTCCTGTATATCTTTAGATAGCATTTTCCATGTTTGCATTCCTTCATCCAAATTTCCCCTTTTAAGAAGGACACCACTAATATTGGGGTAGGGCCTCACCCTACTCCAGTATGACCTCACCCTAAGATAAATAATTACATCCGCCAGAATCTCATTTCCAAATAAGATCACATTCTGAGGTACTGACTGCTAAATTTTTTTTTTTTTGAGACGGAGTTTTGCTCTTGTTACCCAGGCTGGAGTGCAATGGTGCGATCTCGGCTCACTGCAACCTCCGCCTCTTGGGTTCAGGCAATTCTCCTGCCTCAGCCTCCTGAGTAGCTGGGATTACAGGCACGCACCACCATGCCCAGCTAATTTTTTGTATTTTTAGTAGAGACGGGGTTTTGCCATGTTGACCAGGATGGTCTCAATCTCTTGACCTCGTGATCCACCCGCCTCGGCCTCTCAAAGTGCTGGGATTACAGGCTTGAGCCACTGCGCCCGGCCAACTGCTAAAATTTTAACATATGAGTGAGAGGGAAGCACAATTCAACCTGTAACATTCATGTATTTTAGGCATGTTCTTATACTTGGAAAGGATATGAGAAGGGTGTTCAACATTATATATCTTCAGGGAAACGAAACATTGAAGCCATAAGAAATACCAATATGCACCATCATAATGGCTAAGGATTCACACATCTTTCAGTAGTAGAATGGATTTGTATGTTTTGGAATATTCATAGTAAAGCACTACACAGGAATTAAGAAGGAAAAACTGCTACATGCAACACAACAGTTGAATTACACGAACTTTGATAAGGATGTAGAGCAATCAGACCACTGTGTATTGCTATGAGATTATAAAATGGTTCAACCACTCTGAAAAACTGTTTAGCATAATCTAATGCCACTTGAATTAGTCCATCCTCACATTGTAATAAAGATATTACCTGAGACTGGTTAATTTATAAAGAAAAGAAGTTTAATTGACTCACAGTTCTGCATGGCTGAGGAAGCCTTATAAAACTTACAATCATGGTGGATGAAGCAGCAGGCACCTTCTCACAAAGCAGCAGGAGAGAGTGTGAGCAGAGAGCAAAGAGGGAAGAGCCCCTTATAAAACCAACAGATCTCACCAGAACAGTATGGAGGAAACCCCACACCCATGAGCCAATCACGACCCACCAGGTTCATCCTTCGACAAGTGGGAGTTCCATTTCGAGATCAGATTTGGGTGAGGCCACAGAGCCAAACCATATCACCACTTATCCTATGATCTAGCAGTTTTACTTCCAGATATATGCCAAAGAAAAATGAGAGCATATGTGCAGCAAAGGACATGTACAAGAATGTTCAAAACAGCCTTGTTAAAATTATCAAAAACCTAGAAACAACCTTGTCTTTCAACAGTAGAATTGATAATTAATTGTGATATAGTCATATTAGAATTCTACCAGTGATTAAAAAAAAACTACTATCGCACACAACATTATAGCTAAATTTGCAGGCGTAATTTGAGCCATTAAAAAAACACAACATAATGAGCATATATTATAAAATTCCATTTATGTAAAATTTGGAAAAAGGTAAAACTAATAGTAATAAAAATCAGAATAAAGGTTACCTTTAAAGGGGTGATATTGACTGAGATGAGCATATGAAAAGCTCTTGTGATATACTTCATGTTCTACATCTTAACCCAAGCTGTGGTGAAGTCAGTAAATATATATGTAAAATTTCAACATTTCTTGTATATGTGTTATATACCTAACCAAAAAATTATAAAATACAAGAACAATAAAAAATATTAGGTAGCATGTATAGTACAGTTCTCATAAAATCATAGAGTTGAAAAAGCAAAAGCCATTAGTGAAGGCAGAATCTAGTCATATCCTCCAGTTTTAAGATTTTATACCCCTGGTTCAGAGGCTCAGCTATAGTAGATAATTGGGAAATTTCCCCCTAACCTAAGAAAATATTTTGCCTTCTACCTGCTTAAGTTGGGAAGCAGTGGTAGTGAGATGGTTTGGTCCTCACTTTCTGACTCACCGAGGCCTCTCTCAGACATCACGTCTACACTATACTTTCCTAATTCAACATGCATTAGAAAATTCCCATTTTATGATGGGTATTTATGGAAAATATAGGGCTCAGGGGGATGATTAAAGATGTCCCTATATAATACATTCATTTTCAATCTTTTACATTTGAATCAAAACTCAAGGACCAGGCCTGAGGCATTTTCAGTTTATGCCAAAATACTATAAGGGGAATATTTCCATTGGAATGACTCAGGCTACTCACCAAATATTTACACATCATTTCACATCCTTACCTCCAAAGAGCTGTATTGCAATAAAGAATTTATAAATTTGGAGATGTTCCAGAATCATATAAATCCTCATATTTTGAATTCAAAACCAAACATCTTAAAAGAGAAGACTAGGTATTATTGAAAGTATTAGAAATATTGTTTATAAAAGTCAGAGAATAAAGATTCTAAATAATTTATCTAGCACTGTATATGGCTCACCAACAGAAGAAAGGCAACAGCAATATACCCATCAGGTTACAAGCTGAACTCCACCCATTTTTAACCTTCAATTGTGCAGAGAGAAGAAGGAAATTCTTCAGGAGTCCATCAACTGATGGACAGATGCATGTATGTTCTGAGTAATGTTGCAGGAAGTCTTCCTTTTCCTTTCTTCTCTTAATCAACTGCCTAATTAATTGCTTTTTTAGCAGTAAGCATCAGGTTACCTTAGGGCAACTGCCTTCTGATGCATAGCAGAAAAGTAATTTGTAGTTTTAAATCCATGAGATCACTAAACTCAAATCAAGACTTAAGATTCTCTCTGGCACTTTTCATGGACAAAGGAACTGAAGCATCAAAAAATGTAAGGGATAAAAAAGTGTGGGTCAAAAACAATGAAGAGTTAAAAAGGTGATTAAATATACTAATTATCAGGCCATTGATAACTTTTAAGCAAGTACTTTTAGTAGGGTGATATTAAAGTAAAAGCCTTTAATTGTTTTATTAAAATCTGTAGGAAAGACTGACATCATTGGGTGGGCTAAGTATGGACTCTACATAGACATTTCAAGCATTGCTGCTGTATTTTCTGGATATTTCCTCTCTTTGATTCAGCAAAACGACTGTCACCTACCATTGACAAATGTCTCTAGACAAAGTTGATCCCAATCAACGGTGGAATAATGCTGAGGTTTGATTCAACCACTCTTCTTTTTAATTCTTTCTCTAAAACCCAAAGACCCAGTGCTTAGGGATATCCCTGTATGGGAGGAGCAGCCACCTGTGAATTCTTCCTGGTTTAGGATAACACACAGTCTCCCAATCCACTGTTTCATTAAAGTCTCTCTGCCTGATCTCCATTCTACAAGACATGGAATGTGGCAGTCATGAGTGGGAGTAAACCAATGCAATGGCTTCCTGAAAACATACCAATCTCAGCTCAAATGATCAGCTTTTTAGGAAGGTACTTCAGGAAGAATTTAATATGGGAAAGTTCAAACAACTTAAGAAGGGTCCATTTGAAGGTGAGGGTCCATTTCTCTCTCCCCTTCTAATCACACCTCATAAGTCGTTATTGGCTCTGCTTTTTTAATGCTTCCCTTGCCTAGAGTATTAAAGACAAAAATAGAAAAATAAAGGGCAGTGGAAATTATTGATAAATATATACTCTACTTTCTATATGTCCATGGTATAGACACAGCTGTCACATTGTGATGCATTTCTGGTTTCTCTAGCTGTGGAAGTGCAGGTGTATGTTTTCTTGATACTAAGAGGTTCTGTAGATACGTTATTAATTGACTCTTTCCTCTCAAGGGGCTTCTGCTCTTGATGCTTCCTGCAACATATGTAGATGTTTTATGGTAGGAAACTACAGAATTGGACCCACTGGGAATACTTTTATTAGAACCCGACATGGACTAAAATAAAGTTCTACTGCAATTGGGACACTTTGCAAGCTCTCCTACTTACCAGCACATTCCTAATGTCCAAAAGCTCATCACTTCCATACACACATAGCAGCCTGGGGAAAAGTCGGTTGATGTATGTAAGCAAACCACAATTATGTTTTATTGTGCATGACCAGTCTATTAAGGGTTACGTTCATTATGTACTAAAGACAAAGGTATTTTCCCTCTTTCTCATTACTCTGACATCTAAAGTGCTAAAAAAGATTTTAAAATAATGTATAAGCAAGCACTGGATCATTTCTTCTCCCAGGTCTCCCATTTAGGTCCTCACATCAGATCACTGATATGACAGTATGTGAATCCCCCATTGACTGAATCTCTGGACAGTGAACTGAGCGGAATACTGATGAAATCATTTTCCTCTGCAGTTGCAATTTAATAATTCCAAAATAGTTTAACAAAGACAAATAAAATATAGATTTATAAGAGGATTTGAAGGAAATATTATTCCCACCATGTCTAAGCTTCTCATCTGAAAGAAATATTTAGAAAATTCAGGATATTTAGATTTTTCTGACTTCAAATACAAACCTGTTCATTACTTTTTTTTTTTTTTTTTTTGAATGTTCCACAAAGTAATACCATAATCCAAATAAGTTATACATTCATTTGCTTAACTTTCAT
>NW_016107751.1:491879-496934 GCF_001604975.1 Cebus imitator
GGCATACAGAAAAAACATAGTTGATATAGGTAGCATTTGAGTACTTTTATATTAAAGGTTTGTGTGAGGCTTTATCTGATAATAATGTATGGAAACAGCCATATTTCTCTTATACTTTTCTGAGCTATCAATTTATAAATAATGTATTTGTATTAAAACGATTACTGCTTTCTTTTCAATCAGAGGAGAATATAATTAGAAAATGTTCAATGCCAACAGAAGCACAATAATGAATTTGAAAACCTGTCCATTACCTCACAAAATCCACATAAGACATGTGCCACTTGCACATAAAACAAAGCTGTATAATCAGCATGACTGAAAGATCCTCAGTCCTAGAGGCAGCAAAGGTTTAGAACAATGTTGTCCTAGCGATGAGAATAATAATTAGGTGCCATAAAGAATTATGTAAAACCTACAAAGCTAGTGGTAGAAATGCATGTTTTCCCTAAAGTATTAGTCACACATTGACTCTTGTAATGTTTTAGCCTAGGATTCTAAGAAAATAAAGCTTAAAAAAGTGTAAACAATCATCTCAGAGCACATTCTTGGGAATTGTTTCTTTCTGAATTTTGGAATAATAAAAAATATAACTAGAAGAAAAGAGGAAGATAAAAGCAGAGAGAAACCCCAGTAAAAAATAATGACCTTATTTTGTACATAGCAAAAGGTAGGCAGAAAAAAATTCCATTATTGGAACATTGAGGGTTTACTTCTCAGAACAATAGTCCCACGCTGTGCCACACAAGGACAAGAAAGTCAAAAACTAATCACATATATCTACAATATTAATTGTAATCAGGTGGTAGGATTTTATATTCAAATTCCTCCATTTAGCAATATTACTTTAAATATTACTTTTTAATATTATCAAAGTAAAGCAGAGTTTAAATTGGGACTGCAAAGACAAAAGCAAATATTGTGTCACTTCATAATTCCTTCTGCATAATTTTTGTTGTATCACACTTTAAGGAGTAGCATCTTAATATGCAAAAAAATGCATTTGACAAATACTTCGATCTCTATTGATGTGATTGGTTGCATTAGAAAAGGTTTGTTGCAGGGCAGAAAAAAATTCCTGCTTCCAAAATCTCTTTGTAAATCAGCTAGTTCTTTTATTATCCTTTATGGGAAGGATATTCAGGTTGTTGAGGCAAGTGTAGATTTATCAATCCTGGAAGGAACATTTTTACCCAGCCTCTCCTTGACTCAACCCTTTTTTTCTGAATTATTACCAAGTCATATTTCCAACAATTAGAGTAAGTAGATCCATGAGAAAAATAAAAAATTGCTCTTAAGTTTTAGTGAATGTATACTGGGATCATTTTCTTAATTTTAGTGATTGATTGTTTCCCAAATTCAGTAATTACAGACTCTTTACGAAGAAAGCAGCTGCAAAGTTGCTGCTACAAGTAAAAAATTGACCTCACATAAAAGGTCTCTCAAATGAGTGGCTCTCTGCCAATTAGAGAAACTCTGTATTGTGATAAAACTACTGTAAATGTATATAAAGACCATCGGAATATCAAGCAAATTCATTGTCTATAGTTATTCCTTTCTTTATTTTTTAAACTTTACTTACTAGTTAATGCTAAACAAACAAACAAACAAACAAAAACAAAAAACACCCAGCAATGGGGAAAAAATACTTTTCATTTTGAGTCTAAATCTGACTTCAGCATGTTATAGCATTATTGTTCTCTGTGTGTGACTTTGATTCAATTACCAACATTCTGTTTCAAAATGGAGTAGAACCCAATTCTATGGAATTCAGTGCCTTAATTAACCTTCATTTACAGTACTCCCTTTGTTTTAAGCAGATTCATGCTACGAGTTAAATTTGAATAAGAACATACCAAAATATTTTATTCTTTGATATTTAAATGTGTGTTTACCTTAAATACATTTGAACAGCCTCATTGTTTTCCTTGAAACAAACATTATACCTTTTTATAAAAAATCTATTATTTGGCTATGTCTTAATGGGGGAAAAGTCAGATTTGAAGTGTAAGTGTTCGCACGAAATCTTATTGTGACTTTTACCCGTGAAGTTTATATTGATGAAAAGGCTCCATTTAAAAAGAAACTTGCCATAATATACAACTCATTTTAAGTCTCAATACATTGTTGACATGGCTAATTCATTTTCTTTGAAGGAAGGCTTAACTTTCAATGGTGTTTTTTTCTGAAAGATGCTAATTGTTATATTTTATTTATTCTTTAGTGGAATAAACCAGTCTTTCTCTGCTGTTTGGTTCAGAGCTATAATGACTATCCAGATACATACTATGAAAACTGGGGAAGAGCTTGTGGCATTGTCTGGTGAATTCAGGTTTCAGGAATAGTCACATTCACGGAACAAATGTTTACTGAACATCTACAATGGAAAGGTACATTTTAGGTATTGGAGAGCAACAATAAACAAAACAGACAACACTCCCTGCCTCCATGGAGTTTGCATTCTAGTTGCAGAAATAATAATTCAGGAAAAAATTAAATATTATATTAGTTATAAAATTTCTAACAAGGAATAAAAGCCTAACAGTGAAAAAGGAACGTGTACATGGGCGCAGGGTCAGGGTGATGTCTTTTTTTTTTTTTTTTCCTGAGACAGAATCTCACTCTGTCGCCAGGCTGGAGTGCAGTGGCGTGATCTCAGCTCACTGCAACCTCTGCCTCCTGGGTTTAAGTGGTTCTCCTGCCTCAACCTCCCGAGTAGCTGGGATTACATACATGTGCCACCATGCCCAGTTAATTTTTGTATTTTTAGGAGAGATGGGTTTCACCATGCTGGCAGAAGGGTCTCAATCTCCTGACTTCATGATCCACCCACTTCAGCCTCCCAAAGTGCTGGGACTACAGGCATGAACCACCAGCCAGTGGTGTCTTTATATATGTTATCCTAGGAAAAGATTGCTTCCAGATAATTCAAGAAATGCATTGAACTAATTCAATTTATACTCTGAGAGAAACACATCACTTCATTAAAGAACCAAATGTTTCTTCCAGTGAGTTCTGATGAAAATGCAGTAAGAAGCATGGTCTTCAAGAAGTATATTTGAATCTAGTATAATAGGCAGAAAACAAGTCTTTATTACATTGTGTATTGATACGTTTGGGCTAGTTGGGTTTGTTTTTCCCATGATCTTTCACAAAATTGAAAGATTCTGAGAAACAACAAGCAAGTTGTTTCACCTCAGTTGGAGGTCTAGAATTGCAAATGAATTAACAGTAAGGGAAAAAAAAAATATTTTGGCTCCGAACTTCAGTCCCACATGTGTTAGAGTGGATTATAAAACACACAAGAACAAGTGATCTTTCAGGCTACTTGGCAAACTAAACTTAAGTATTTAATATAGGAACCGTAAAATAATATTGCAGATTTTTGTAGTTCCAACAAGTACTTTGAATTATTTTTAAATAAATTTTTAATAAGTAGTTTTGACTGAAGGAAAACTATCATGGTAATAATGCAAAATATACTAAAAGAATAATGAACATTTCTCACAGAAAGACACTGGAAATACATATGCTTGCCTTCAAAGAGATGTCAGCACATCACATTTACGTCATCTAGTCTGTAGAAGGATGACAAGGTATCTTATATTTTCTGTAAGATATATAATATCATTTTCCTCTATCATTTTCCCAGCAAAGATTTTATAATTTTCCAAAAGCAGTCTTCAAGTCACTGCCTCTAAGGCTTCTTAGAACAGCTGTAATGTCTAGCATCAAATGTAAAGAAGGATCTCTCATGACCATAAATCAATGCTGTCATCATTTGTGATTACCTAGGGACACAGAAGGAAAAACTTTGATCTGTATACTAAATCCATTTAATGATGAGCTAGACATTGTAATAATCAATCGCTTTTTCTGCAGTCTCTTTTCTGTAGCGTCCCTGTCCTGAGATCCTTTGAGATGAAGGTCCTCGGAAGCTCAAAGACACTTGTCCTCAGCAAAAGCCAGTGTTCCTATGATATAACCTCTTTCAGATTCTGGTCTTAGCTAAACCACTTCTGGTGAGGAGTGATGTGTGTGTGCAATCTAATGAAGCACTCAACAACTGGTTTCCAAAACCCGGGTCCTGCCAGATGGAGATGAGCTTTATTGAAATGTCACCAGGCACTAATTTTGTCATTTGAAGAGCCCCACTAAGAGTTGTTTACAGAATTCTTTGCTATTTTTCAAAGAACTAAGAACCAAAAGTTGGAATTTTTGTTAGCAGCGTTTCATCTGTCAGACACAGTCATTCTTTCTCAGCATACCCACCTTCCTCACTAAAATGAAAGAGAATAATTCCCATAGGAGTAAAACTGCCTCTGCCAATTTCATTTTCACTAGAACCAATCAAGAAAAGACTATAACATCTTTTATTTCTCAGCAGAGTTCTCCTCTCCTCCTTAACACAAGTGTAATTGGCCATTTACTGCAAACATACTGATCATATATATATATATATATATATATATATGATTTAATATCAATGACAACAATCTATCTCAGGTAAGAAAAAAAGTTTTTTGATTTGTACTTTTTAAAAAGGTGGCAAAGGTTTTCTCCTCTAAGGGAAAATCCCTTTCCAGCTGCCTGTAGAGATGTGTTTTCTAATTATGTATAAGCATGCCAGATGGGGCGTGACACCTGCGTAGGGGAGAGATTCTGAGTACTGTGGTAGTGACCAGGGTCAGGTGGCTCAGGTTAGAGATGCCAGGTGTACACGCCCCAGGCCAGTTTCACAGGCAGCCACTGTTTCCCAAATCTAGTCGAGACCAGAATGTCAGTGATGAACAACCTTGAGGGAGCCAGTTCTCACAGTGCTGTGTATCCAACTGTGCTGGAAATTACCCAGCAAAACCTGTTTCAACAGGACTTCTAGCTGCAGTTGTAGCCCCAAAAGGTTCAAGGGAGTCTTTGAACTTGAGGATGCCTATCATTCCCAGGTTTTGTAAGCATCTAAGAACGGCTAGCTGCCAGTCGCCAGGAAACAGAGAAAAGAAGTTAATAAGCTAACTCATTTTAGCTGTAATTTATTGGAGTTCATGTTTTTCCCTG
>NW_016107751.1:497019-500476 GCF_001604975.1 Cebus imitator
GGAATGCAGAGTTACTACAGAAGGATCTACTTTTTAGAATATATTTTGAATCTTTTTTCTAATCCTTGTTTCACAGTTTCATAATCTCTGAAAAAAATACATGCTTTTAGTGATTCCTGTTAGTAAAATTTCTATAGGATTTAGCCACAACAAGCTCATAGATACACCTAGAGATTAATAGACACATAGTCTAATAGAACTCGCCTTAATTTCTTCTGACTTCCAATGGCAGGCACAGACTGCTGTATTGCATGACATAGTGAAAGAACTTGAGAAAAATAATTCAAAATTGAAATGTGAGGCCCCACGCTGCAACTACTGTGTTAGAACGTGGAGGTAGTTTTCCTAACCTTTCTATGGCTTTATATGTACAAAATGGCCATAATAAAACATGCCCTATATCTCAAGGGGTTTGCATATGAATCAAAGGAGATAATGGTTTTAAAAGCTGTTTGATAAATGCAATATCCTTCAGAAGTAAGCACTTTTGACTTTAAAGATACGCTACTTCCGGAGCTTTCCCAAATTTGGGCTGTCTGCCATTGAATATTTCATTCCTTAAGCCTCTTGCATTTATATAATTTTCTAATTCTCCACCCTGGGTGACAATTATATATAAAGAGAAGCCATTGATGAAGGGAAACAAAAAAGGATGACTATCTTTCTCCCCTAGTGTTGCTCCCATGAGGGTACACTGCCTGGCCACAGCGGACTGGTCAGAAGAGAAATATGCTCTGCAGACTTTCCTCCATGCTTCCAAGCTTTTTTTTAAATGATAAAAGTCAAAGCACCATGAGAAACATATCATCTTGAAGGGGAAAGACCCATTAATTGAATGAGGACTGGAGTAACTTCTAAAGGGGAAAACAAATAAAAGACAGTTAAAGATAGTGTTTTCAAAAACCTCTGTCCTGCCAATTCCCATGAAAGAGACATAAGTCATAGGACATTTGATTCTGGTCCTCAGGTGATAGGCAATTCAATGTGTCCAATCCTTCTGACCTCACTAACCAGAAAATAAACAATAAACTTATTATTAATAAAGCAAATGAATGTTGATCATGTTTCATGTAGTTGCATATTACTTATGAGTTAATTAGGAATGAATGAAGAGTGTATGACTGCTGACTTGACAATGTGGTTTTAAAATTACTACTGATTGTCTACTGTCAAACTGGCATCACATCACCTTATAAAGTCTCCTCCTTCATTTGAATAATCATCATTTAATTTCATAATTGCCAGCTATTTCTATCAAAGTATTTCCTTTTTTTGATTCTTAGAGTGTTAATTTTTCTTCCAAGACTTCCTCTGAATAGTTTAATAAAATTATTTGAAGAAACTAGATGCTTCTTTTTTAATGCCAATTGAGTTTCTAAGTTAAAAATCCCGTCTTCTAGCTCACAACTATTTTGTGTGTGTGTTCTCAGGTCACTTCTCTACTTGTTGGGCTAATTTATCATCTTGGTTTTCAAAGATACTTAATTTTAATCACAACTAACTCTGAACATCAAGTATTCTTTCCCCTTTTCTATTTCAAATGCTTGTAAATAAAACAACTTGTGAATTCTCAATTAAAATAATATAGCTATAGAAATAAGAAATATTATTTAAAGCTTTTCTAGAAGTAATATTATAAGTAAAACTTAAAAATGAGTTACAATCTTTTAAAGGAAATGAAAATCTAAACTTAATGTATTAATAATGGAGAGAAGTCAACAAACCAATAACATACAACCCTATTTTAAAAATGGGCAAAGGACACAGACACTTCTCAAAAGAAGACATACATGTGACCAACAAGCATATAAAAATGCCTAATATCGCTAATCATTAGGGAAATGCAAATCGAAACCAAAATGAGATACCAACTCACACCAGCCAGAATAGCTATTGTCAAAAAGTCAAAAAATAACAGATGTGGTGAGACTGCAGAGAAAAGGGAATGCTTATACATTGCTGATGGGAATGTAAATTCGTTTAGCCACTGTGAAAAGCAACTTGGAAATTTCTCAAAGAACTCAAAATAAAACTACCATTACAGCCAGGAATACCATTACTGGATATATACCTCCAAAATATAAATCATTATACCATAAAGACACATGCATGTATATGTTCATCACAGCACTATTCACAACAGCAAAAGCATGGAGTCAACCTGGATGCCCATCAATAGTGGACTAGATAAAGAAAATGTAGTACATATACACTATGAAATACTACACAGTCATAAAAAAGAATGAAATCATGTCTTTTGCAGCAATGTGGATGGAGCTGGAGGCCATCATCCCAAGCAAACTGACAGAGGAATAGAAAACCAAATACCACATGTTTTCACTTATAAGGAGCTCAACATTGAGTACACATGGGCATGAAAATGGGAATAATAGATACTGGGGTCTATTTGAGAGGGGAGTGTGAGAGGTGGGTAAGGGTCAAAACACTACCTATTGGGTACTGTACTCATTACCTGGGTGATGAAATAATTCGTACACGAAATCTCCACAACATGCAATTTACCCATGCAACAAACCTGTACATGTATCCTCTGAACCCAAAATAAAAATTGAAAGAAAAAATGAAACAATTGGAATCACTTGGGGAAAAACAGACATAGTTGTGGAGAGCAGGATTTCAGAACAAAGCTTCCTTGAAAAATGAGGACACTGACATCCAGGACATGCAGAGGTTTGAAAGGCACAGCAAATGAAAATGATTCTTTGGATATATTTTTTAAAAAGGAAATAATTGATTTAATACAAGAGTCACAGGCAACAATTGTCAAAAAAGAAGATACAACTGCAAAAACTATTTAAAAAGTTTCTGATATGTCTGACTTAACAAAAATATGAACTTGCATTAAAGGAAGCAAAGACCAAGGAGATGACAATCCTTTTGGAAGAAAGCAAAGCCTAGCAGCTGGAGACCTGGAAAGGCACAAGAGATAGAAAGCTTGAAATAAGGGAGTTCAATAAAAAGATTCAGATTAATAATGCATATATTCAGGTGAACTTAGCAAAATTAAGAGCTTTAATGACAAATTGAAAAGTTCAGCGCATTTCAGAGATAATAGTAAACATGAGTCAAATTTCTTTCAGGTTGAATTAAATTAAAGGAAATTTCTAAGTTTTTCTGTGAAGCTGACATCTGTAAGTATTTATTACAATATCATAGCAGAGCAACATTAATGTGAATGAAATAATTATGTGAAAATATAGCATCTACTACTGACATTTTGGAACAAATGTCTTGAATAATCATTTCCATTGGTCCAAAAATCATGAGAATTTTAATATTTGTGGACCTCAATTTTTCTTAATCTTTTAATTTTAATTTTTTTTTCCCATTTATTTTATTGCATTTTAGGTTTTGGGGTACATGTGAAGAACATGCAAAATTGTTGCATAGGAACACACGTGGCAGTGTGATTTGCTGCCTTCCTCCCCATCACCTA
>NW_016107751.1:506201-522659 GCF_001604975.1 Cebus imitator
GACCGTGGAGCACCTCTGCCCGCGAGTTTCCTAGTCTGTGGGCAATAAAAACGCGGCGTCCACTCACCCTCTGCGCTTTCACTGGGAGCTGCAATCCTGAGCTGTTCCTAAACGGCCATCTTGGATCAAACCCCCTAATTTTAATTTTTATAGACATTTATATTTCTTAAATCAAGCCCATTTTAAGCCTTATAAAAGCTTTGAATATTAAAACAATTTGGTTATGTAGAATAGTGGTTCTCAAACAACTCTACACATTGGAATTGTGTGTGGAATTTTAAAAAACACTAATGCCTGGAGTCCAGGCCTGGAAATTCAGCTTTAATTTGTATGGAAGTGCATTCTGGGAAATGGAGGCTTTTTAAAGCTCCCCAGGTAACAACAATGCACAGCCATGTTTGAGAACCAATAATGTAAAAGGAGTAAGAAAAAAAAATCAGTTGATGCTTGTTTACAAGAATACAGCAGGCTACTTTAGCATAATCACCAGCTTAATGCACTGTCTCTTCAATTTATTTTCCAGCTGGAGCTGAAATTATTGACCACAGAGTGTTTATTCAGCTAGTAACACTTATTTCAATTAAATGTTAGCAATAATTTCCTTTCTGTTGTTTCTTTCTACAGGGTTGCACAGTAGTATCTGATATTTTAAACAGGTGTCTCCATTAATGTGAATTTGCAAAACCAAATATCAACAGAGCTGAAGTTAAATATGCCAGTACCATTTGTGATGGCTTCTAGTTTTGTCCTCTGGAACTCAGTGTGAGCCACCAAGAACAATTAATAACAGGCATCTGCTGCTTAAGTTTACTATATAAGAATTCCAAAATGATTGTAATCATCTTTGTGGTAACAGTACTCTTTATCAAACAGAAAACCTATCCATGCAAATTGATAACTTACAACTCATGAATAACTGAAGAATTTTCTACAATGTTAGAAAAGATGACCTAAAAATTACTCTCACTTTTTCACAGATGAGAAACTTAGCCCCAAGAGGTGATGTGACTCACTTATAACCACA
The DNA here is from genome assembly GCF_001604975.1 of Cebus imitator. Classification (NCBI taxonomy): domain Eukaryota; kingdom Metazoa; phylum Chordata; class Mammalia; order Primates; family Cebidae; genus Cebus; species Cebus imitator. The sequence goes on from NW_016107751.1 coordinate 507,226, forward strand.
TATCCAAATGAGAAAAAGCCCCACCTGGAACATACACCATCTGTTTCTCAGTCCACTAATCTTTCTTTAATAGAATAACTTCTCATGGAGATTTCAGAACACTACAAGCAAATACTTACTAGTTGCTGGAATCAGACTTTCTATAATCTTAAAGGCAACAAGAACACATGGACACAGAGAGGGGAACATCACACACAGGGGCTTTTCAGGGGGTGGGGGCTAGGGGAGGGATAGCATTACCTAATGTCGATGACGGGTTGATGGGAGCAGCAAACCACCATGGCACATGTATACCTATGTAACAAACCTGCATGCTCTGCACATGTATCCTAGAACTTTACAGTAAAAAAAGAAAAAAAAAATGAAATCCAAAAAAAAAAGGAAAGTAACATTTAAGTTTCTCAAAAGCCTGTATCAATTTGAGTAGAAATAGTTCCATTAATTGGATGCATTTCTTTTTTCTCTTTTTTTTTCATATAAACTCTTTGGCAGTTTCTATTATGATTATTATTATACTTTAAGTTCTGTGGTACATGTGCAAAGCATGCATACCTATGTAATTTAATGAATTTCTTTAGAACTATTGATTGGGCCTATTAATGTACATTTCTTAAGAAAGATATTTCTTAAGTATACTTCTAACTTGGATCAAAAGTTCCAACATTTCATCTAACGGGAAGCGAGAGAGCCATTCTAAAGCCCAGTTTCCACTTACGAAATAGAGTTCACGAAACATGGCTTTCAATCACGGAACAGCTTACACAGCCCTATGGTGGGGCTGCTCCTTATTGTATTTTGGAGGACTCTCAAGTTCTCACCAGTATTCAGACCAGTGTGGTTAGCCTCCAAGGTCCTTTTTTAGTTACTGATGCCTTCCTTTTGCCCCCATATGACATTATTTGTGGCTTAAGTTAAATTTTCTTGACAAGCATGACCATATTCACAGCTTTGTATTGAACAAATTTCTGGTTCGTGCAGCTGCCTTTGTAAGGTTTTAATTGCCCCTTTCTGTGACTGTGTTTTAATAGGAGAATTGTAGAATAGCAATGTACTTTATCTTCACCTGAGCCTCTACAATTTCAAACTCATAGAGTTGGCTTATATATCCTCTATACTCTTCAAAGAAGGAAACTCTGATATCCTCTATTCAGGTTTTGCTATGTGTCATGCTATTTCTAAATATATGGCTGTGTTTTTCTAATATCCTTTCATTGTGTTTCATTAACTCTTTCATCTATTATAAACAAAACGGATAGATCAATTACGAAAATGATTCTATCATGTTAAGCATAAAAGTTTCGGTTTTTTGCTTTATTTTGTTTTGTTTTCCAGGACAGTCTCTAAATCTCTTTCTTCTTTGCTCTTTAGTTATTGGTGGCTTCCTTTGATGCATTATGTCATTCTTGCCTCAATTTAATTTTCCTGGCACTCAAAACCTGGGTTTGAATTCCAGCTCCACCATTTCCTAGTTGTGTGATCCTCAGAAACTCATTTCAACTCCGTAATTTATGGTTTCCTATGAATATAAATGAAACTAATAATAGTACAAATCTCAAAGTATTATTACTAGGGCTAAACATAAGGCATATAGCAGGCATCCAGCACAAAGAAGTTTTTTGAATGTGAATTATTTTACTGTTTGTACAATTGGACGTAGTGGTAAGAGTGAAGAACAGACAGCTGAAGAGGAATAAAGAAGCTGAATTAGTTCATTCTCATGCTGCTAAAGACATATCCAAGACTCGCTAATTTATAAAGGAAAGACGTTCAATTGACTCATAGTTACATAGGGCTGGGGAGGCCTCAGGAAACTTATAATCACGGCGGAAGGGAAAGCAAACACATCTTTCTTCACATGGTGGCAGCAAGGAGTACTGAGCAAAGCAGGGGGAAAGCCTTTTATTAAACCATCAGATCTGGTGAGAACTCACTCACTATCACAAGAACAGCATGGAGGTAACTGCCCCCATGATTTAACTACCTCCCATCAGCTCCCTCCCACAACACGTGGGGATTATGGGAACTACAATTCGAGGGGAGATTTGGGTGAGGACACAGCCAAATTATATCAGAGGCTAATTCCAATTTTGACTTCTGGAATCAGTAAAACATACTGGTATGGGGAGAGTAATTCCAAGATTCCTAGTTAGTTGTCTCCCATTGCTACACTAAAAGGGAAAAAGGGACTTAGTAGTCACTGGATCCAAAGAGGTCACTGCTTCTCTAGATTGAATGCCCATTAACTCCACAGTGTTATCAGCACAGATTGTACTGCACAAGTTATACATCCCTATGGCAACAAAAGCATGAAAAGATGACAAAGGGTAATTGGGTTTCAGTACCTCTCAGGTTTTTAGCAAATTTGTATATTTCACTTATCATCTTTATTGTCTTTACTGAACAACATTTCTGGCTTTCTAAATAATGTCTTCAGGACATATCCTTCCCTCCTCAAAGTGTTTAATGAATGTACACAGAAGCCTGCTGTGTTCTAGCAGCAAAAATGAAAATAAGTTTTTAAGCTAACCTTTTCTGGCAAAAATAAATCAAAATCAATAGCAAACTAAGGGCTCTGTTTCCTGCATTCATATTATAGCCGCAAGTATAATAGATTTCTACATACATTTATATTCCTAAGGTTATAAAATGCTTTACTAAAACTTTATATTTGGGTAGTAGGACTTCAAGGAAAAACAATACAAAGTAAATCACAATTCCACTGTAGTATTCTTTGTTTGTCTTATTTGTGAAACTACATAACATTACAACTTCCACTTTTGAATGGATTAAATTGATCTATATCTTCATCATAATTTAAATTTGAACACAAACAAGTTCTTTAATTAATTTCCTTTGCTATAAGATTATTTAGCAGATAAATACAAAAATTTGTGTCTATATTTTTCTTAAATTTTTCATAAAATGTTGGAAGCCTCAGGTAACATGATAAAATTCAAATAATTAATATGTCTAAAACACAGATTATTCATCACATAAATGAGATATGATACAGCCATGTTATGTTTTTAGATTCCAAGATGAAAAGTCTAGTCCAATTTTATAACTCAATTGAGGAAGAAATCACATCAGTTCAGACTAGAAGTCAGAAATCCAAGAAAAGAGATAAACTAGGGATTTTGGTATTGTTAAATTTAGAACATGAAATAAGTGTATAATCATAGTATTTCCTGATGAACACTGGGCATTATATAAAAAAATTATTTGCATTACAGTACAGAAAAGTTAAGAGGTAAGATACAGAAATGACAGTTTGACAGGTTTACCCAGGTGTGGGATCATTTGACCAAAAGTCTGAAATCTCTACATTGATGAGTTTATAAGCAATGAAAGTGGAAAGAAATTCACTGTGATTGATGGCTTTCCTATCAGAATTAGACTGAAATGGTTGTCAATATTAAGAGAACGTCAAATAATGGAAACATAATTTATTTCTATAAAGTTTCCCAGGTTATGAGAACTTTCAGATACATTATCTTATGTAAGCTTGTCAACGATTTTAAAGTAGATATGTCAGGGATCATTGTTTTGATTTTACAGAGAAGACACTGAGCCTCAGAGAAGGAGCTGCCTAAGGTGAGAATCATAATCCAAGCTCTCGAGTTTTCTGACTCCAACTCTTATGCTCTTTTCAACATGCTATGCAAGGAAGAAACAAGCAGGAGAGAAGTACATACTTGACATTTACTATTTTCAGGAACAACACATTTGTAATTCCATTCAATCCTCATGAAACTCCAGTATCAACCAATGATAAAGAACTATCATTTATTCTAACCCTATTATATTTTTCAGGAGATGCATATCTATTGTTTCTAAATGCTCATAATGTCACTGAAAGAAAGTATTAGTATTTCCATTATGCAGATCAAGAAAATGACTCACAGAAAGATTACACGACTAGCCCAGGATCCATCAAGCATCTTTTAAGAATACACAGCTCATGTCACCTAGCCCCTTCTGTTTAACCAACTAATGGATTCCCACTGGTCTTAAATAATGATTAACTATGTGAAGCCTTGATCTTCCTTCTCCAATCTCATATTGCTGCTCCATTATCTTCCTTGCTATCACCTTTGTGGCATTCTCTTTGCCTGAAACTCTAGCCCCATTCACCCAGTTCACTCTTTTATTTCCTCAGACAAACCTTCCTGACTAAGCCAATCTCTACCATCACCTTCACTCGTGTTTTACTCTTGTAGGTCCTCTTTTTGATAGCACTTTAACAGCTATAATTTTATATGTATCTGTAGAATTAGTAAAATATTGTTTCTCTCACCCTAAATCGTAACTTAAATGAGGGCTAGGACCCTGTCTTTCTTTTACTTACCATTTTATCACCAGCTTCTGTATAGCACTTGTACAAGTCTTTTTAAAACAAAGATGATTTATTCTTTTGTTTAACAAACGTGTAGAATACTTCAATGTGCCACACTAAAATTGTAGAATATAACAATGGAAAACAAATAGTATCTTGAATGGATCTGCTCTTTCATAAAGTAATTGTCATTCTTAACTATTTCTTCTTAATTATTTAACCTAGTGTTATATAGGTGAGAAACTTTTCAACATATTGGTGGTGATGAGCTTTTCTGTAGCTCTTTGGATGCCTTTAATTGGCTCCATTTTTCAAAGACAAGTTCAAATAAGCATTCTTCATAGAATCTATGTATTATTATTATTGTTGTTACTTTCTCCCAACTTACTGGAACTGTTCACTTTTATGATACTTTGGTTTTGTCCTATAATATGTCTATTTTATGGTATAGCTCTTGAATGTGCATTTCATTAGCTAGTAAATTCAGAGTCTTCCTTGCAGAAGAAATGTCTAATTCATCTTTCTGGCTTTTACAGTTTCAGAATGTTATTTGCACATAGTCAGGACTCAGGAAATTCATGCTAATAGAGAGCCCATGACTGCAGAGACATCCTGATAGAAAGGGTTGGTGTTATCAGTAAGGTGTCAGAAACCTAAAAGCATAGCTCCCTTTGACTTGCTTCTACTTCCAGTTTTCATGTGTTATGGTATATGTGATTCCCACTCAAACTTTTTAATACCAACTGGATTCCCACAATTCACTTCAATTCTGACAGTAGCTACCTAAAGTTAGTGTCAGATACCACAGGTTTAAGGGCTTAGTCTCACAACACTACTCTCACTTCAGAAGTTCCACACTTCTGATATATGGGGACCACCCATACTATTGATCAACTGCCTAAAAATTCAGGGTTCTCAAGATCCTCTTTCAGGTTTATGTTATCCACTGCAATGACTGACAAAACTCAGGAGTGCTCTATTTATTATTACACTTTTACTATAAAAGATGTCAAATGGAAGAGATGCATAGGGCAAGGCTGGGGCATAAGACCTGTGCAGAACTTCCATATCCTTTGCAGGCTCCCAACACATCTATGGGTTCACCAACCCAGGGGCTCCTTGAGCCTCTTTGTTTCAGGGTTTTTATATGGGCTTTTCTTTCATGTATGTGATTGAATATTTTGGTCCCATGATTAAATTTAATCTCCAGTCCCTCTTCTCTCAGCAGGTCAGGGAGTGAGACTGAAAGTTCCACCTCTTTAATCAGATGGATTGTGATGAATAACAAAAGACACTGTTATCTCTGAGAAATTTCCAAGTGTTTTAAGAACTCTGTGCCAGGATCCCAGGGAGAAGACCGAATATATTTTTTATTATATCACATGATAGAATTGGGAAGGAAAAGCGGTTGGAAGACATAACCCTACCGCTAACCTTGTGGCCAATGAAAGTCAACCAATCTGTGCCTCACATTGAGGAATTTTGACAAAAATAAAACACCTTGTCCTCCAAATTTGCTAAAAATCCAAGAATATGAGTTGAATTAAAAATTATCTTTAAACCATTTTTTTGATAAACTAGAAAACATCTTGAAAACAATGTAAAAATAATTAAGATTTTGATTTCAGATCTAAAGAATATGTCAACAACTTCAAAACAATTACTGATAGTGAATCTACTATATATATTTTGGAACATTTAGCGAGTGATAATATTCATAAATGGACTTCAATCCTGGAGATATTTATTCTCTCTCTCTCCCTCTCCTCTCTCTCATGTTCATGGGCTAGCTTGCTTGCTTTCATTCTTCCTCCTTCCTCAAACAGAACAACCATCAGTCTAGGACTACAGACACATGAAGATCAACTGCTCCACATCTCCACGTAGCAGGAATGTTTTAAAATCTAGTATGGGATTGGCTGATTTTAGGGATCTCATTCTGCCATTCTCCCCCCAAATAAGAATCAGAAAAAAAATCTATCATTGCAGCATTAAAAGGATGAGCGAGAGGAATTGGAATCTTCAAAATGTTTATGCATGTTCATGTTTGTGAGGAGGAGACACATGTTATTAGATGGAGGAGTAGATAAGATCCAACCACATCAAATAGCAGGGAGACAAATGCATAGGACCTCTTTATGATGAAATTTAAGAGAAGGAACCTACAAATTAGCTGCACAGACTTTCACACCATGCAAAGCATATATATCAAAGCCATCATGCTGCATTTAGAATATTTTATAAACTAAAAATATTTGAATTCATGGAGATATTTACTTGCTTGACAGAAAAAAAATTACAAATCACACTATGAAAGCTTAAACCTTACATTCACTAAGATGAGCGTTTTAAGTCTTACATAGCCCTTTCTCATTGCTTCTTGACAAAATATGGTACTGGGTGATTGCACTGTTTAGTTACCATCCCATTAGATGCAGCAAATCTTAGCTCTTCATTTTTGAAGATTCTAATGAAAGCTATGAACCAGTTCTCCAGAAAAATAGAATTCACATGAATATAATTTTGGGTAATTCATAGATGCTCTAAAGCCTAGGAAAATCCTTAGACAGAAGAGAGGAGTACGCAAACGCAGATTCCCAGAACTTCTGACAGATCAGATCATTTTCTGAAAATGAGATGGATTAACAGAGCCGTTTTCCTTCTTGCTCTGGAGAAACCTGTGCAAAATATATAGGTTGCCCTTAAGGCCATACAGAAATATCCAACTTTTTAATAGAGCAGTCTAATTTGCCACATCTAAAATTATGACATGGGGTTCTGTTTCCATTTCAAATCCTTAAAGCTCTTGATTTATTTAGTACTGAGAGAAAAATAAATACAGAGATGCATACATCAAGTCAACACCTTCATCCCTAGAGTTTCATCAGGCTGTTTACATCTCAAAAGAGATCTTCTAGTTTTAAAAATTAAACTTAAAAAAATTTTAAATTATTTACACATATGGGATCCCTTAGTTTTCTTTTGAAAGAATAATTTTAAATGTATAGTAAATAATTTGTAAATGTATAATAAGACTCATGCCCTACATTTAACCAGGAAGAAATACAAATATAGTCATTTTTTATGATTCTCTTATATTTATGTATTTAGCAAGTGGTGAATTCACAATTACAGACAGATTCAGACATGCCCTGACTTCTGAGTCAATAAGACCTAGTAATACTTATTTTTACTAAGCATCCCAAGTGATAGATTAGTCATAAACTGTGATATTTCTTAGAACTTTAAAAAGCCTCTGTTCATATATATTAAACCTACCTCAGGAGCTCTTTGAAAAATGCAAATGGTAAACAGCTTCACCCAAGACCCAGTAAATCAGATTCTATAAGGGGTGGTGTCTGGAAATGAACCTTTTCAGGAAGCTCCCAATATTATTCTAATTCACACCAAAGGCTGAAACCTATTTCACTGGAGGTTCCTTCCAACCCTATGATTTTTATGATCATGGTTTATGACTAATCAGCCTAAATTTTACTTGGTAGACCACACAACTCCCTGCCAAACTTTCTCGGCCAAATATAGCAAGAGTTGACAGATGCCAAGTGGCAGTGGTCTTTGTCAGTGCCCATCCTGAAAGCAGCTGGGCCCACGTGGCCTTATCCCCAGCTGTCTTGAGCTGGGCAGCAGGTGCTGGGATGGCCAGCTGTTCTCCCAGGCAAGTCTGGCAACTCTGCTTGTCCAGATCTCAAATTTTCCCTTGGGTGGCCTTGCTTTTGTGGGTGGTCTAGCCCAAACTTAATCCTAGTAAGTGAGCATTCCAAAGCTGAAATACCCAAACCAGAGCTAGCAGAGACTGCATATGTGTTTTATGTTTATAAATACATATTCATGCATAAATCGGATGATCCCTTAAAGTCCTATCTAGCCTTAAATTCTATAAATTATGTGTATTCATGTATAAATATTATGCAAAATGTTGTCGTACATATTCTTTGTTGCAGATGAAAATTGGTATAGTCCTGTTGCTTCTACTCTCTCTCAACCCACCTCAAGTTTGCAAATAAGAACATCAAGGAAGCAAAACCTAAATACCACCAGGTTGAAAAAACTACACCTAACAAATGTCATAGGAAAGAAAATGATGTGACAACACACCGCCTATGTGCAAAAGACATAAACATTTATAAAAGGAGAGGGAGGGAGGAATGAATAGTCAGAGCACAGAGGGTTCTTAGGACAGTGAAAGTATGTATATATACATATATATATATATGTATGTATATATACACACTAAATATATATATACACTATGTATACTATATATATTTATACTATGTATAAGAATACATAATGTGTGTATATATATATGCCTATAGTATATACATGTATCTAGTATATGTGTATATATATGTAGTATAATGGTGGTTACTTGTCTTTATACATTTGTCCAAACCCACAGATTGTACAACACCAAGAGTGAGCGCTAATGGACTTTGAATGATAATGATGTGTCAATGTAGGTTCATTAATAGTAACATATGTGCCACTCTAAGTGTGGGAGTTGAAAATGTGGGAGGCTATCCATGTGTGGGCTCATAGGATGTGCGGGAATACTTCTGTACTTCCCTCTCAATTTTGCGGTAAACCTAAAACTAAAAAAAAAAAAAAAATCTAAAAAATCAAATATTTAAAAATTTGTATGCAGATGTAGAGGAATAAAAATACATACTTTTGCAAAACTGTAGGGGAATGGTGTGGTTCTATGCTCATTTTGCTTTTGTTTTAAAATACAAGTAGCATAATATTGTATACTATAACAATATAATACCAATATTCAATTTGTTAAATGAATACAAAATTGGATTTAAATTTAAAAGTGATGTTTTTTGTGCCGTAAGTTTAGGTATCTTTACATGTGTATTATTTTCACGTTCTTTTCTTATAGTAAAAGTAAAGAAGAAAATCTCCATAATTTGATGTTGTCAGATAAACTTCTGCTTAGCAGATTTTTCACCATTCCAAAACGAACTGATAACTGTCTTGCAAATTTATAGAATGAAATCAACCGTGAAGGTTTTTAAGAAAAATACAATCCTTTAATACTCTGAGTCAATACAATTTTAATCTGCTTCACCCACAATCTGAAATATAATAGAATAAAATTGAAAGCCATAAAGCATTTGGGTATTTTTTCTTTTAAACTTCTTATGCTAGATGTTATTGAAAGATATTATCACAAATCTTTCAAGAAACAAAAACTTTGTAATCAATAATCTCTGGGACTACATGAAAGATGACAAAATTCCCAATGTTTATTTTGGAGAAGACTACCAGATGTATATACCAGCCTATACCCGCAGAAATATTTGGACAATAGAACTAAAGTTGTAAGAAAATAAGCAATGCTTTTATCTGAAAAAGGTAGAATTGTATTTTACATATTTACCAACCATCAAAAGCAACAAGTATCTTTGTTGCTAATAAAATGTCATTATTTTAGTCAACTTAATAGCTTACTTCAAATGTCTATAAAACCATTTGCAAAGTTGAAATAGGCATATGCCAATGACCTATATATATGTTATAATATGAAGAGGAAATTTGATGGTTGACTAATTTGATCAGTAAGAAAGGCAAAGTGGTATAAACAAATTCATGTGTAATCTTGAATGGCTCAGGGCGTCCACAGTGAAATGCTTAAGTGGCAAGGCCATAAACCTTACTTCATTTTGTGGGACTTGGGAGAGAACTTCTGCACGGCAATATGGTAAAAGTGGCTCTTATCCCAGGGCCTCCTATTGGACATTCTAGGTCTTAGCTTTTACTCTCTGCAGGGTAAATTTAAGACCCTGAGGCTCTCACTGCTTCCATTCTCCCCCTTTCTATTCTGTAAATAGATTCTTGTTCTGATGAAGTCATCTGTAATATAGTCAACAAACGTGTAAACATGAATGAACATTTAGATACTATCATTATTAATATGTATTTAGTTAACTTTTTTCCTTCTAAAATTCTAAGAAGCATCAAAATCTCCTGTTGAAGAAGGGAACTGATTTTAAAATTTACCAGGTGAGGAAATGGGAACTCCAGGGGAATTTCCCTGTGGATGGCCCCACATGTACAGTTAATAGTTCATCTCTACATATGGCCAGACTTCACACACCCACACATAGCTTTCGTGATGTATTCTCTAAAATCCCAGCAGACTAAGAACAGATAGGAACTTAGATTTATTTTATAGGAGATAATGTAACAGAGAAGCTAAAGCACAGGCTCAGAGCCAAGAGCCCAAGATCATGTTCTACTTTTGCTACTTTCTAGTCACAGCTTTAGCCATTTAAGTCATTTGCTGCACTGTGCCTCAATTTTCTCATTTCTTATGATGAGAATGATACAATGATCACAACAGTAGTTTATTGGGCTGTAATGAATGCTAAATGTGTCAATATTTGTAAAATATTTAGAATATTGCCTGGGACATGGTAAATGCTATGTAGACAAACAATTACTGATATTTACCAAAAAAAAAAAAAAGTCTGCTTAAAAACAGACTACAATATAAAAATCAAAGGCACCTCTGTTAAAAATGCCATATACAAGCTTAGAACACAGAAAATACACTTAGAATAAATATCTGCAACATAGACAACAGGTAAAGAGTTTCTGCACATCGGTAAGAAAAATAAAATAAATGAACGAGCAGATCCCAAAAGTAGAAAAAAATTAAAAAAATTAATATGCATATTAAAGATGCTAAACTTCACTAATAATAATAATAATATCTCTGCAAGTTAAAACAAAAATGAAATTCAATTTTTCTATGATATTGTCAAAATGAAAACTTTTGCATTAGCAAAAGTTCAAATGCTCTCAAACACTGTGTATGAATGAAATCGCAAGGAAAGCATTAGAAGAAATTTGAAAGTACTTATCAAAATATAAAATATCCTTCCCTAGTAAGCAAGAAATCCCAAACCTAGGAATTCCTACAAAAATGCTTAAAATATATTTAAAATTTATAAAACTATATGCACATATAAGTTTATTGAAGCACGCTCTTAATAGGGAACATTTGGAAATAAACTAAATATTTACCAATATGAAGTTAATACATTATGCTCCAATTATACTAGAAAATATGAAGTAGTTGTTTTACGTATCACCCATCACACACCTTAAATACATAAAAGAAAATTTCCCAATGTGCATCAAACCAATAACTCTGGTTACCCATAGAGAATGGAAAAATGTTAAAGACTTTGACATTTTACATTACGTATTCCATTTTGAATTTTAAACCAGACATATTTTAATTTTAAAAGGGAGCATATTACAAAGCAGAAATAAAAATTTTGAATTACTAGTCATTCAATAGTAACATACAAAAGAGTAGATGCAGTATTATCCCAAAGGGAGAAAAATATTAGTAAAATACACAGCAAATACTGGTATTTATTATGCCTAGGTAGTAGGATTGCAGATGCAGTAAGAGTTCCTCTCCTTTTAAACTTTTATAATTTTCCTAACTGACTGAAATAAAATTGTATTATTTTCACATTTGGTGGTGGGGTGAAGCTAATGTTCTTTAAAAAACTTTAACACACCAGAACCCATGATTAAAGACTTTATTGGAGTAGGGGGAATGGGGCTCTGAGATAAGGAAGTCTACAGTGAAAATGAAATTTTTTTCTTATGGTTTTGTCCTGCCTTACTGCTACACATATCCTTGCCCTCACTTATTTGATAAACCAAAAGCACAGAAGATTATAAGAAGCAGCACAGCAACCTATATGATTTATTGAGCTCGAATGTTTCTGACAAAATATTGAAATGAGTCTATCAATCATCAGACGGGAGCTAGGAGTTAGAAAATGCATTATGGTAGAATCGCCACAAACCTAATAAAATAAATCTGTTGAAAATCTTTAAAGTTCATACTAAATTTGAACTATAATGTTTCAGCCATGGTATTTGTGTCCTTTTATATAATTATGGAACTTTTGTTCACTTAATTATATTACATAGTCTGTAAAATTATGTAACATTTTTTACCTTTCTAATTTCTTTATACATTTTCCTTTTCTATTGCACTTGGCCAAACACTTCTGAAATTATGTCAGAATTGTAGCTTTGGAGGTAAAGTCTCAAATGACCAAATGGGTCAAATCAAATTTAATTCAATGTGATTTTAAAGAAGCCAAGATACTAAATTTGATGTGTTGTTTATACTAAAAATACTAACTAAATATTTTGAGAGAATTACTAAGGAAGCAACCCATTTTTCCTTGTGCAGCTTTGTTACATTTGGCAGTAATTTTTAAAATTGTATTGTATATTTAGTTTAATGAATACATATATAAAAATTGTACCATAGTGCCATTGATGGTAACAGTACTGCTTATTAGAATTAACAGCACATAAATGGGTTACTTTTAATTATTCGTATAGCAGGAAATTTAAAATTCAGAGAGAAAGAGAGGCCTTATTTTAAACAATAGTTTGAAGCTTATTAAATATGTTTTAAGCTTAAAACATGCAGTGTAATTTACTTATTAAAGTTTTATACCATTTTCCTGACACACAGATAAGAGAAGAAAAAGTCAGAATGAGAAAGAATAATTTAAAGTTTTTAAAAAAGAGAGTTGTCAGTGCAGCAGTCATAAGCTCAATGACTCCCCATATTGTTAACAATAAAGGAAAGTCTGTGAAAATAAAATATAAAGTGGGACTCTTGAGACTGTATTTTCTCTATATGTTCTTGACATAAAAGGTATTAATTATTGTGAAAGCTCAGAGCCAAGAAAGAAAAATTACTCTGTTCTTCCTGTAAGACAGGGTATTCCAGAGCTCAGAGTCTAAAGCAATCATTATCTAACTCTTCTCAATCCAAGGTAGCTTGGAAAAGACACACTTCTTTTTTTCTAAGAGAGACTGTCCCTCTTCTTTCTCATGTCAACCTTTGGCTTTGAAAAGAAAATAAATAATAATGATAATAAAATAAAATTAAAAGTAGTGGAGTCACCTCTTCTATTTGAGACCAGAAAGGCAAAATGTGAGAGAGAAAAGATGCCAAACGTAAAATGTGGATGATGTTTTTAATCTCTACAAATTTTAAAATAAAGTTATGTAAACTAACTTTACCCTGCCATAGCATTTCTCAAATTTTAGTATAAATAAAAATCACCTGGTTATTGTTAAAATAATCTCATTTTGATGTCAGGCAATGCCAATGTTATTGGCCCAAGGATCTCTGTTTGAAAAGCAATGCCTCTCATGTACCTGTCAATTATAAAGAAAGAGAAAGCATACCTCTTGGTCTTTTATTAAGTTGATTCATCTTATTACTATTTTTTAATGTCTTCTTACAATGATTCTAATATGATGGCTCTTGCTCTAGTATCAATATTTTCCACCTATCTTGTTAATACTTAATCTAGGAGTCCATCCATGATGATTAAATTTTCTTATAGTGTTTTGGTATAAAACTGTCAATAGTCTTGAAAAAATGGCAAATAGTTGTTCAGACAGGTATATGCTTGGACACTAATTGCATAAATAAGTAGTTTGAGCCAGGTGTGTTGGCACATGACTGTAATCCCAGCTTTAAGAAGCCAAGGTGGAAGAATCACTTAAGATTAGCAGTTTGAGACCAGAGAAGAGAACATTGTAAAACCCTATCTCAGCAAAAACTTAAAAATTGAGCCAGACATTATAGTACATGCCTGTAGTTGCAGTTAATTGGGAGGCTAAGTCAGAAAGATCACTTGAACCCACAGGTTGGAGGTCACAGTGAGCTATTATCACACCACAGCCCTCTAGTCTGGGTGACAAAGAGATAGCCTATCTCGAAAGAAAGAAAAAGAAAGAAAGAAAGAAAGAGAGAGAGAGGGAAGGAAGGAGGGAGGGAGGGAGGGAGAGAGGGAGAGAGAGAGAATGTAAGGAAAGAAAGAAAGAAAGAAGAAAAAAAGAAAGAAAGAAGAAAGAAAGAAAAAGAAAGAAAGAAAGAGAGAGGGAGAAAGAAAGAAAGAGAGAGAGAGAAAGAAAGAAAGAAGAAAGAAAGAAAGAAAAAAGAAAGAAAGAGAAAGAAAGAAAAAGAAACAGAAACTAAGAGAAAGAGAAAGAAAAAAATAGTGTCAAGTGCTTGGATGGCTTCTTCAACACTTTTAAGACAAGCGTTCTAGGGGAGATTTAGTAGAAGCAGGGCCTTTATTCCGGAAATTCTAAGATCATATGTGCCTATAGTAAATATGCATTTGTTTGCTGGATAGCGTGCAGGTTTCTGGTGAATCCCTATGGTAGCATTTTCAGGGCCAACATTGTTGGAGGGAGACAAACTGACCAAAATTCTAACCTTACTCAACCAGTACTTGACCATATGTAAGTTTCTTCATCTCTGAAATTAGTATAATAAAATAGTCACCTTAAAATCTTTAAATAGATTACCCAATTTAAACCTAAGATATTAATTGATATTTTGACCAAAACAGTTTTTCAAATCACAGCAACAATTAAAACTTTAGAAACTGCCAGCTTATTCATTTGCTACTATTAGAAAAAGCAAGTATGTAAAAAATTTATAAAATATTAAAATTTCACAAAATGAAATTCATTAAATATTAATAGAGCAAATATTAAAACATACCATTCTAAATCATCCATGATTATCTAAATGTTAGGAAGTGCTTGCTATATATAACTCAAATTTCTATCTAAATTTTTATAATTTAATATTTAAATAACTTTAAAATACAATAGGGTAAAAAAGAATTTTATATTGTGAAGTACAAAACTGTTATAATATTTTCATCCTTTAAAAAATTATGCCACTCATGCTTTAAGGTCTTTTACTTTAAAAGTCTTATACTTTTGGCTTAGGTGACTTATTTTATTGGAATGGAGTTATCTTCTGAATTAGAGAGCATGATGCAATACTGGATTATGGTATGGATGGCAGAAATGGGACTTTCTATTTGATAAAGTTTGATCGTTTAGTATGACGGCCTTTAGAATTATATTTTAACATTCCAAATTAGTCAAATAGCAACAACAATGAAAATAAGATAATTATTTAATTTAAAAATTAATGATTAAGGCCGGGCGCGGTGGCTCAGGCCTGTAATCCCAGCACTTTGGGAGG
>NW_016107751.1:522774-542543 GCF_001604975.1 Cebus imitator
CGGAGGTTGCGGTGAGCCGAGATCGCGCCATTGCACTGCAGCCTGGGTAACAAGAGCGAAACTCCGTCTCAAAAAAAAAAAAATTAATGATTAAATAATAAACAATTAGAAACATTAATTCTGACCAAATGTAAGTATACATATATATATATTTAATAAGGGATAGGTAGATAGATGTGAGAAAATAAAAGGGGATAATAGATATATCAAAACTTAGACTAATGTCACAACCTAGACCAGAAAATAAGTGCAAACTTTTAAAACAAATTTATCAATGGGAGCTTACAATATGGACAAATACAGTCTTCAATAGCATTTTTATGTCATATTGAGTCGTAGGCTGGCCAAGACATGAAGTAGGAGGTTCAGCTAACAAGTTTAAAGTAATAGAGACTATGACTTTCTTAGTCCTTCCTTCTCAAGTATCAATTGCTCCAGATGATCTTTTAACAAATATTTATTAGTTCAAGCTTAATGTGGATGGAGACAGTTTGAAACACATATTCTAGTCTTCTAACTAAGGAACACTTCATATTCTTTCGATCTCTAAATTTTGAAAATAAGGCACTTGATCTATTGTCTCAGAAGGCATTTCTATGGCAGCTAAAAAGAGTTTTTTATAACCTGACTTAAATATTACTTGATTGAGAGGATAAAGGTTTGTGTACCAACAATAATGTATATCACAGAGCCAGAATTATGGTTACTCAGTGCCCAAAAGATCAAATTTTCTTCAAGAAACACCTTTGCAACTAAATAGCTAAACATCTAAACCAGCCCTCCGTTGAGTCACCTTCTTCTCTTTCCTGCCTCCAACAGAAATAATCAGTGATACAGTGACAGGTGCATGGAGATTATTTTATCCTGGAAAATATTAAGACCAGGTTGCTCTTATCATCTTCCTTGATCATAAATGAAGATGTAAAAAACTAAAGGTCTAGTTTAGCATAGCTCTACCTCAAGGAGGTAACATCAGGAAGAATTAACTGAAGAGTATTCATATAATTGAATAAAATGGCTTTCCAAATTGGCTTATTTAGTATCATCCATTTGGATATTTGAGAACATCTGCCAAATGCTGGTGTTGGTGTTGAAGTAATTAATATTAAACTGTTCATTCTGGAGATATTTAAACAATAGGATAATTTGCTTGCTGAAGTTATTTTTGGCTGCTAATAATAAAATTATATCTAAAAAAGGACACTTATTTCCTATTGCTTCTGGCAGAAGGGCAGGGTTTGAGTTCAACAAAATGTGGCATTTAGTTACTTACATACAAGTTGAAAGTCAAATGAAAAACAGAGCATCCCAGACATACAACTTAGACTTTAATTGTTTTAAGATTAAATTATTAAAAACAATCAATAAAATATGTAAAATCCATGCAATGAAAAGTGTGAAATGCCTTTGTAAGACATAAAAATAGATTTAAATAAATGGAAATGTATCTCATATTCTAATATAGAATGAATCAAAACTGCAGGGAAATATTTTCTTCCTACCTTAATTTGAAAATTTTTTTAATGCAATTCTTATTTTTAAAAAATCAGTAAGATTTTTCTACAGTTAGACAAGTTGATAGCAAAGTTTATATAAAAATGTAAGAAGATTCAGGAAAGCACTGATAAAATTTATGAGATAAGGCTATTTGCTAAATACTAAAACATAACTTAAAGTTTTTCTAATTAAGTTAGTGTCCTACTGGCTTGTGACCAGACACATGGACTAGATTAATAGAATGGAAAATGCAGAAATTAATGCAAGGACATTTAAAAATAGCATATGCTAAGGTTTCACTTCAAATTACTGAGACAAACATTGACTTTTTAATAAATGATACTGGGACAGCAACATAGCCATTTGGAAAGAGATAAAATAATATTCGTATTTTATAATATACACAAAAATAAACTTTAGATGGATCAGGGTTATAAATATAAAAAACAGAAACACAAACAAAACTATAGACACACTAGAAGAAAACATGAGCAAATTCCTCTTTAACCTCACTCTGAGGAAATATTTAACTATGATTTAAAATCTAGAAGCAATACAAGACTGATAAATTTGACAAGATTTAAAAATTATGATCAAAAATATTGTAGACAAATTCAAAAGAAAACTATTTAACTAGGAAAAAAGTGCAATGTATACTAACAACAAAGTATCCCTAAAATAAAAATCACTCTTAAAAGGCAAAAAAAAAAAAAAAAAAAAAAAAAAAAAAAAAAAAAAAAAAAAAAAAAAAAAAAAAAAAAAAAAAAAACATGAAGAGTAGACTCATGAGAATATAAAACTGTTCCTTAAACATGTAAAAATACATCAAGGTCAATCATAATTTGAAAACTAAAAATTACTACTCTGAGATAGCATTTCTCAACTACTAGATTGATAAAAATTTCAAAATATGACAATACTCTCATTCATTGTGGTGGAAATGCAGAGATCAACCCTCCTCGTGGAACTTTCGCAGTATCTAACAAAACTGCATATGCAGTTACCCTCTGAACCAGAAATCTCTTCTAGAAATATACCCTGAAGTTATCCTACAGCAATGTAAAGCTAAATATGCTCTAGATTATTTGTTACAGCACTATTCATAATTACAAAATATTGCATATAACCTAAATGCTCACACCTTAGATAAGTTAAATAAACTATGGTACATTCACAGGATGAAGTAATATGAGGCTGTCAAAAGAACAAGGACCCTCATGAGCTAATAAGAAAGGTTTACCTGTATGCGTTTTTTAGTGTAAAAGTGATATGCAAATGATAATCTGTTATACTATACCTGTCATATAAATTAAAGTGTATATATGAAAATCTATGTGCACAAAAAGAAATACAGGGAAGATAAATCGGATTCTGACAAGATTTATTATCTACAGCAGGTAGGTAAAAATGGGTGGAAAGAACTGGGAAATGCAAATGAAGTGTAATGGAAAAAGACGCATGATCTTTTCTGAGTGTAATGTTTTGTATAGCTCTTACTCTTAGTACTAGCCATATTAATGTTTCACATTTCCCTAAAGCTAATTAATGAAAATCAAAAAAGATGATGGAGTTACCCAAAATATGACACAAATGGTAACAATTAAACCTACCTAGATATATATTAAATGAATAACATAACCACACAGACTGGGATGGGAAAGAAAATAATTAAACTAAATAACTTTGGAGAACAATATTTGACTACAGTGTATGGGAAGGATAAAGACAAAAAACTGTACACAAATATTGAACACCATTTGGTAAATTTGTTTTTCTGCAGAGTTACAGGTTAGCAATTTTGAAACTACTTTATGTGAGTTTTAGGATAGAGCAAATATGTAAATATATTATAGCTGATAAGAGTTAAGTTTCAGTTAGAAAAAGGAATTATAAATAATGAGAAAGCTGTCTAATTAGAATCAGAGGTGTCAGTATAAATGCATCTTTTTAAATGTGTCTTTTTAAAGATGGATAGAGAAATAGATTCAAACATACATTTTTGGATGTTTAAGCCCTCTCTGATGAGTGGGCTTAAAGGCAATGAAACCCCAGTAGTATTAAGTGTACCTGGCACAAAATAGCACCAAGGATATAGCAATATAATCAGACATTTCTCCAAGATATCCTTGGAGAAATGTCTGATTATATTGCTTAGGCAGGGAAAGTGCAATATGAACCTGGGATACTTTGTGGGACAGACAATATAATTTTTTTTCAAACTGATGGAGACAGAATGAAAGGACACAAGAGTCAGCCTGAAGATGCTCCCAACAACCAAACCTGGAAGAATCTGAGCAAAAAAATCATGGTAGCAGTGAATTATAACTCATAGAATAAAATAAATATGCATGAGTCCATGGTGAAACAAATAAGCAATAAATAAATGGGAGGCAAGGGACAGCTCTTCCTTTTGATAAAATTCCAGTTAATAAATGTAGAAAAAATGGGCCAGGTGTGGCAGCTCATGCCTGCAATCCCAGTGCTTTGGGAGGCTGAGGTGGGCAGATTGTTTGAGGCCAAGAGTTCAAAAACAGTCTGAACAACACAGGAGACCCTGTCTCTACAAAAAATAATTTTAAAAACTTAGCTGGGTGTGGTGGTATGCACCTGTAGTCCTAGCTACTTGGGAGGCTGAGGCAGGAAGATCACATGGGCCTCCTAGTTTGAGGCTTTGAGCTATGATCACATCATTGCCCTTCAGCCAGGGTGACAAACCAAGAGCCTGCCTTGAATATAATTGAATAAATAAATAAAATTAAAATATGAAATAATGGAAATAGAAAAATCACTATTTGCCAGACACCATAGTAACAATTACTACAGACAAGAATCATCAGCGAATGCTGAATTAGTGGGTCAAACTATCATGAGAAACAAAACATTTGCATAGTACCAAAGTATCTCCCCAAAGATACTTATTAATTACAGAAGGGAATAAAAGGCAACCTCACCATGGAGAAACTTCTCGCAGATATCACCTTCAACAAAGGATCAATGCTAACATCACAAGTGATGACATATTCATATCATGTACCTCGCAATATAATATACTGAGTAGGGCACAATATTTGGTAGTCTCCTCAAAAATGAATCACCTCAATCTAACCATGAGACATTTCCAGACAAATTCAACTTGAAGGACACTGTACAAAATAATTCTCCAGTATACTTTAAAACTATCATAAAAAATAAAGATTAATAAACTGTTCCAGATTCAAGGAGATTGAGGCTATTTTAATAACAATGTGAAACACTGGATCCTGAACCAGAAAAAAATATATATTGGGACAATTTGAAAAATTTGAATATGTTCTCTTGATAATATGCATTAGGGTAAATATCCTGGTTTTCATAATTGTTCCAGGTTATACAAGTTATAAACATTTAAGGAGGCTAGATGAAGACAATCTGAGAACTACATGTATTTTTTTGCAGCTTTGTTTATAGGTCTAAAGTTATTTTAAAATTTAAGTTAAAAATATATATTACTTTTTGTCCTTTTTTTCCTCTGTTTTAGACTAAGCTGTAACTTTTCATTTAGTCAATTAACTAATAACATGAATGAAGCGGTGGTGAGTCAGAAGTGAAAGTATTACAGTAATGTCAAAATTTTACTTTGGAAAATGCTATATAAATGTTTCTGCACTTTTGGATTAAAATTAAGCACAATCACACTTTTCTAGCAAAACCCAGCAGCTACTTTGGTTTTAGTCTCTTGCCAAGCCTGAGATATCAAATGACTTTCATCTTGGCAATCAAAACGCATGCAAATATCATTAAGAAAAAATGCACATATAGTAAATTTGCAGCTATGTCTGTTCAAAGATTTCTTTACGATGTCCTAGGATTGTTTTACTGTGATTACTCTCCCTTAAATAAACATAATCATTAAATGTATTAGAAGATGATATAATTTTAACCTTTTATCTTCCTGATAGTTCAGATTAATTAGCACATGTTCATGGAATTATTTTTTATTACATGTTCCCTAAATCAAGCTCCTACACATTCAAAGTATTTAAAATATTTTTTGTTTTTTAATGCCATTAACCTTTTAGAAATATTTATTTATAATTAAAAGTAAAGATTCTTGTCATGTAACCAGATTCTAAGCTTTCTAATTAATTTTTCTCCATAAGATCTTTCTGCAAACTCTACAGACATATTCATAAATATTTCAAAAGTCTTTTTACATTTTAAGCACAAGGACATGTTTTCTTTCCAAAGTCATCAATAAAACATACTGATCAATATGCAGAACAGAAGCCAACTATTCCTCTATATGTTCATCTAACAAGTTTTTTTCTTTAGTCTTATATTTTGTGGAATTGAATTTTTCTTAAAACATTACAAATATTTTAAGAGTTATTTTTAAACTATGTAAACACCCTCAAGTCTATTAAAATAAAATATAATTCACATATGGGGAAAATGAATTTTAATATGAAAGCCAATAGTTGTAGTAAATTACATATTTTCCTTGTTTCATAAATTAACTATGAGTATTTTACTGGTTTCCATGGGAGAGAAGTATATCTCCTTCTATTCAGAAAAATATTAGATACACTTACAGTAAAGACTTTGTATTTAAACATTAATATTGCATTTTCAATCATTTTAGTGAACCTTAAAGATTAATGCCATGTCATAATTTTTAATTTTAGTAAACCTCAGACTTGAATCTGAGGCAGTTGAAAACTCTTGGGAGGAACAAGTTACTTAGTGAGGTGTGAACCTCATTGACGAATATTAGCAACCCTGTTATTAACCTTGTCCAGACTTCTACCATTGTTTAAAAATAAACTCCAAAATAAATTCAAGTGTCAAAAAGAGGGAAAAGAAGAAAAAAAAAACAGGACAAGATCCAAGACGATGTTTTTATTCCCTAGCATTTTAGATAGAGCAATTATCTATCTAAGGGGTTATTCTCATTTTATTGTAGTTTACAGGGGAATCATGTGGTGCTGCAGCATTTTTGACTAGCAGATTGCAAAGGCTGAAATGTACTTGCAAGAATCCAATAATAATTTATGACCTTAATGTAATTCATTTTGTTTTTACTTCTCTTTTGTGTGGTAGATTATTGTTTCCTATTGAAATATAAATTTCTTCATAGATATATCTTTTAGATGGCTATATGGCCAGGCTTGATGCAGTCTAGAGGCAGCTATAAAAATATCATTTGAATAAGTCATTTTTAGAGAAAGTTATTTGATAAAAATATTTGTGATATACCTCTAGAAATACCCTGTGAATAATCTCAAAATAGATCCAAACTAAATCCAAATATTACGTTTGGGCCAGGAGCCATGGCTCACGCCTGTAATCCAGCACTTTGGGAGACCGAGGTATCAGATCATTTGAGGTCAGGAGACCAGCCTGACCAACATGGTGAAACCTGGTCTTTATTAAAAATACAAAAAATATCAGCCAGGTGTGTTGGTGCATACCTGTAGCCCCAGCTACTTTGGAGGCTGAGGCAGGAGAATCACTTGAGCCCAGGAGGCAGAGGTTGTAGTGAACAGAAATTGCACCACTGCATTTCACATCCTGGTAGACAGAGCAAAACTTTATCTCAAAAAAAAGAAAAAAGAAAAAAAAATTAAGTCTGTCTGCCTGTCTGCTCTGAAAAAACAGAAATATTCTTGTTGTATAGAAATTATTGGAGACTCTAGATATCTACCAGACCACATTGATTAAGCAGGGTATGGTATGGGAAATTTTTCATCATGGTTATCTGATGTCCACTGACTTACTAATAAACAAACCATATACAGCATGAACTAAGTCAGAATATTTTACTAAACTTATAGATTAATATTTATGTCCTTGAGTACTGGGAACTTATTCTACTGATTTCCTGATTCTTCATTCTCCATTCCTTTTTCCTCAATACATATACAGTTTGGCTTAAACTATTGTACTATGTGTATTCATTGTACCATCACCACATGAACCCATCACCCAAATATTGAAGTGCACTAAGCCCACAGTTAATCTGGTTTCTATCATGTGGTAAAAACACAATATATAAATGGTGTTGAGAAAACTGTCTAGCCATGTGCAGAAAGCAGAAACTGGACCCCTTCCTGACACCTTACACTAAAATAAACTCCAGATGGATTAAAGACTTAAACATAAGACCTAACACCATAAAAACCTTAGAAGAAAACCTAGGCAAAACCATTCAGGACATAGGCATAGGCAAGGACTTCATGATTAAAACACCAAAAGCATCGGTAATAAAAGCCCAAATAGACAAATGGGATCTAATTAAATTCCAGATCTTCTGCACAGGAAAAGAAACAATCATTAGAGTGAACTTGCAACCAACAGAATGGGAAAAAATTTTTGCAATCTACCCATCTGACAAAGGGCTAATATCCAGAATCTACAAAGAACTAAAACAGATTTACAAGAAAAAAAAAACAAGCAAACCCCATTCAAAACTGGATGATGGATGCAAACAGACACTTTTGAAAAGAAAACATATATGAGGCCAACAAACATGAAAAAATGCTCATCATCACTGGTTGTTAGAGAAATGCAAATCAAAGCCACATTCAGATACCACCTCAGTTAGAATGGCAATCATTAAAAAATCTGGAGACAACAGATGCTGGAGAAGATGCGGAGAAATTGGAACACTTTTGCACTGTTGGTGGAGTGTAAATTAGTTCAACCATTGTGGAAGACAGTGTGGCGATTCCTCAAGGACCTAGAAATAGAAATTCCATTTGACCCAGCAACCCCATTACTGGGTACATACGCAAAGGATTATAAATCATTCTATGATAAAGATACATGCACATGTATGTTCACAATGGCACTGTTTACAATAGCGAAGACCTAGAACCAACCCAAACGCCCATCAGTGATAGACTGGACAAGGACATTGTGGCACATATACACCATGGAATACTATGCAGCCATTAAAAATGATGTGTTTATGTCCTTTGTAGGGACATGGATGAATCTGCAAACCATCATTCTCAGCAAACTGTCACGAGAACAGAAAATCAAATATTACATGTTCTCACTCATAGGTGGGTGTTGAACAATGAGAACAAAGGGACACAGGGAAGGGAACATCACACACTGGGGTTTGTTGGGGGGTACTACAGGAGGAACAGTGGAGGGTACGGAGGTTGGGGAGGGATATGCCAGATATAGGTGATGGGGGGATGGAGGCAGCAAACCACATTGCCATGCATGTACCTATGCAACAATCCTCCATGTTCTGCATATGTACCCCAGAACCTAAAGTGCAATAATAATATATATATATAATATATTTAAGAAACCACAATATATGAAGTGATGTGCATTAACAAACTACACAACTATAAGATCTTTGCAACAATTACATGAATATGGTTCAGCATCAATTGTTTAGACCTCCCAAGAAGTTATACTCTTCATATTTCACATATTTGTGTACCAAATCCATAGTTTTAAGTACTTCTTGATTAGAGAAGAGAGCATTTCAGAGTAATTTGTGTCTACTGCAATAACCTCTGTTTTTTTTCAATGCATGTAACAAAATTGCTCTGTACTTCATATATTTATATAAATTTTTTTTTAAAATGGTATCTCCTTTACTCTCCTGTTTGACATCTCAATCTTAGGTTACTAAATAGCCAAGCAGAAAAGTTCTGCCAAAGCTGATAACTTTCTTTTCCTAATGGTTTTATTTATTATAATAGCCATATGAATTACCACCATTTTTGACTTTTAATATGTTTCTATTTTTCACAGAAAGTTCACTTTAAACCATAGATTTGAAGTTAATCACCCACCAAAATATTGATGTCACACAGTAACAACTTATATATATGGCTTGTAACATTTGAATTACATGTTCCAGAACTATATAGTCCCTTGTACTCTGGGGGAATTTATTGTGAAAATGATTAGTTTTGCATCAGTGGGTCTTAAAATGTGTCCTAGTGCTACTAATATTCCACAAAGATTTCCCAGGTAATCCACAGGCTGGTATCTTGGAGGATTGTTTTATTAAATAACAATGTCTAAATGTCTTTCTCTGTCCTGAATTAACAATTGTGGCCTTTAATAAAAAGCAGACATCATTTCACTGAAGTAAAAAAAAAAATAGCAACAATCTTATTAATGCTGGTATTTTCTTGAGTTTTTGTTTTTAGTTGGAGTGATGTTTTAATGTGGTATGTGATACATCTTCTCTCCCTGAAATGACTTATGACCTGAAAAATGTCCAATAATTATAGTTCAAATTACCCTGCATGTTTATGCATGTGTTTTCTCATGAATGACTTCTGTTTTATGTTTGCAACAAGTGGGCAGTAGCAACTCCTCTGACTTGAAACCTTAAAAATATTTATAAAACTTCTATAAAAAGAGTCAAAATTTCTTGGTTTGAGATTTGTTATTCTGGGGTGTACTCAAGTAAAATTAATAATAATCAAGCATTTCTTGATTTTCAGGCTCTCTAGTTTTGTTGTAGTCAATATAAATCCCCAAATGCAAGGTAAAGTGGAATTAATACATACTTAGAGCAAGATAGCTTGGGTGTATTATCTATGCCAATCTCAGTACATTGATGAACTTCTCACAGTCTATTTCCATTTTTAAAAATACCAACCACTCAAGGTACATATGAAGATTAATAAGATATCATGTATATAGCACAATACCAAGCACATGGTAAGTATATATTCTCATGCATTCTTTCTCCCTTTTCCACCTCACAGAGGGAATATTACATTGATACAGCAACCATGAAGGGCAATATAATAGTATGTTTTAAAACTGAAAATATGCAAACCTTATGACCCTATGATGCTATAAATAGTAATTTTATTTGAATTTGTGCATATGTATTACATTTTCTTTATTCATTCATACGCTGGTGAACACTTAGGTTGCTTGCAAACAGGGTGCCTACAGTTAATAAAAATGTACATTTTAAAATAACTCGAAGAGAGTAACTAAATGGTGACAACTCAATGGATAAATGCTTAAGGGGATGGCAACCCCATTCTTCATAATGTGCTTATTTCANAAAAAAAAAAAAAAAAAAAAAAAAAAAAAAAAAAAAAAAAAAAAAAAAAAAAAAAAAAAAAAAAAAAAAAAAAAAAAAAAGTCTCTCCTAAAAAAAGTCCTCACATGTACCAAGATCCATAACTGCAATATTGTTTGTGTGAGAAGGGTGATATCTCACAGTGACTAAACCCACAGAAACTCTGAAAGCAGTCTGCCGAAATCTGAATCTCAAATCTACCCCTTTCTAGTTTGGAAACCCTGCGCAAGGGATTTTACACAGATAGATCCTTACAGTAAAACGGAAATAGTAACAGTACCTCATGATATTGTTGGGATTAAATAAATTAATATAGGTAAAGCATGCAGAAAAATATCTGCCAATAAGTGCTAAATAAATGTGGGTAGCATTGTGCTATAAAACACTTTGACAAAACAAAACCCAGAAACAAATATAAGCATATATGGAAATTTATATGACAATTCAGTGGTAATCAGCTTATTTGTTTATTAAATGGTATAATTTGCTATCCATGCAGAAGAAAACAAAGTTCCAACTATTTCACACAATTTATTAATATATATTTTAAATGTATCAAATATTTAAAGATAAATAAAACTGTTGCAATGTGTTATAAGGAAATTAAGAAGAATATCTGTACTAACTTGCCTGGCATTCTTTTTTCACACAGCTTCATCTCTTTACCAACATGACTGCTTTGTCTCTAATACAGCTTACTTTTTAAATCTATATTATAAAGCTTTGGTATATTAGCAAGTTTAGTTTGTGTGTATATATATGTATATGCATATAACAATTTTTCTACCTTATATATTAGATTTTCAAGCTTTTTGCCATATTTTGCATGTGACTTTTAAATGGCAAAATGTAAAATTTTTCTTTTCATGTCTTGCTAAGAAAGACCATTTTAAATATTATTTTGAAACTCATCTATTGTTTTGCTTAACTTTGCATGTTTGAACCTTTAATTTATATAAAATTAATTTTTCTAACAAAGCAGGTTAGAAATTTAGTTTTTATTAAAAATCTTTAACCAGTTTTCCACATATGAATAAATAATGCAATTCCCATTCAGAGATTTGAATGGTTACTTCTATATTTTTATCTTATGTAAAACATTATATGTATTTTTCTAATATTTATTTTAATCTATTAATTTGGTGACAGTTCTTATTTCAGCATTTTAATTTTTATTATTTAAGACTTTATATTAATATCTTCTATTCCAAATTCTTCCTAATTAGAATTCTTTTAAAAATATATTTCATGGCTATAATTTTAAACGTTTGCTTAGAAACACTGATCCAATTCTACCACCACCCACTTCTACTCCTTCAACTTCTCTCCATCTCCAGATGACCCAAGGATTGGATTTAATTTATATAGAGATCCTTTAGGAGGATGAGGAATGTTGTTCCATTTACTTACCTTCTTTTATGTTTTTTGGTTCATTTTAAAATTTTCTTCAGATAGCTTCTAATTTTGCTATGTATGTTCTTACTGTGATATTTGCTATTGTTGTTGTACTTTGTAATTTTATATCATATTTTATAATCAATACTTGTATGCATATTAAAATTTTTTGACATATATTTGTTTTATATGCAGCCACCATACTAAACTCATAGTTTTTAGCAGATTATTTACTTATTCTGTGTATTTCATCACAAGCAAATAACCATGAGAGAATCCTCCTTTCCAATGTCTATAACTTTTAGTGATTGTATCTATTGGCAATAGTTAGCATTTCTAGAAAGAATAGTTAAATAAAAATAGTGGTACAGAGAACTTCGTGTTTTTAAAAATTTGTTATTGTTGCATCAATATTTTTCCCAGTGGAGTGTGCGTGTGTGTGTGTGTGTGTGTGTGTGTAATGTTACAATAGTGAATAGAAACACTTATATATCAATATATATTTTGGAAAACATAATTTTAATAACTTTTATCAGGAGTAAATTGTAATGTTATTACATGCACTTTTGACATCAATAAAATACTTAAATTATTTTTCAGTTTTATACTCTTTTTGTTATAGATGCATTATTATTAAATCATCCTACATTTCTGTATTGAACCACACACCGAAGTGTGGTACTAAGCTTTTAATGTACTTTTGGATTCTCTTTGCTAATTTTTATCTTTTTTTCTTATTTTCTAGTAGGGAGGCACCTTGGCATAGTGGTTGTAGTCCAGACATTAGCATCTGAGTTTCTAAGTTCAAATTAATGGTTCTACCATAAGTAGCTATGTAACTTCATATCCTCTGCTCTTCACTTTTCTATGTGTAAATGGAGAAAAATTATAGTCCTGAGCTCATGGTTTCAGAAAATTAAATGAACATATATATATATATATATATATATATATATATATATATATAAAGCATTAATAATCAATAACAGGTTCTAGCGAGAAGTACATACTCAAGAAATATGAGCAAATATTAGTGGGATTGACTTCTGATGCTCTGTCAGATACAGGAATTAGCATTATGCTGCTTATGTAAAAGATTCTCTAGTTTAAATTACTGTTTATAATATTTTTTATGATGGCCAATTTTGTGTGTTTATGAATTTTCTTTCTTCTTGTTCAGTTAATCTAGTGATTCATCTATTTATTGTTTTCCTCTAAAACAAGAAGCACTTACATATCAATTCAATGAGAGTTTTTATTGGTATGGTAGCTGTTTAATGTATTAATTCCTGATTTGTCTTTATTGAATAATTTCCTTTCACCCATTTTTATTGTCATTACTTATTTTTGTTCCTGATCTGTCTTGTTTTACCAGCTTGAATTACAAAATGAAGTTTCTTTACATTTAATATTGCAACCAAATTGCACAGAGTACTCACCCTACCCATCTCAAGAGGCACTTTGTAATTCCTTCTTAAGATTCTCAGTTCTGTGAAGATGATTTCTATCTAATAAAGTTCCAGCTTTGTTTATTATTATCTTCAGGAAAAAAATGTATCTGGAAAGCCTGTTCGGGCCACATAGAAGCTTTGTGCACATCACTGCTATTACTATGCTCCTTCACACAATCACAACTGGAAGATCCTGTGTTCTGTAGTGACTAAGACAGCACCACAATTACTGGCCTACCAATAGTTTATGTAAGGGGCTGTGGATAGGGGTAGGAGGGAGGGGAGAAGAAATCTGTCTTTTCTAATATTTTGTTCAGTTATGGTTGATCACATGCTATGACTTGATAGGAACACAATCCCTGCACATAAGCACACATAAGACACACACAGAGGCACACATAAGAAACTATTTCAAAAATTCACTCATGGTGTTCAGGGAGGCTGAATCATAAGTAGCTACAGGACCAACTTCCTGCTGGACAGGACCCAACCATCTTTCTTTGGGACTTAAGAAGAGAGGTTACTTTGCCTATGTCATAAGAAGTACAGTTCCTGAACAACTAAATAATGGGACAGCAACTCAGAGATAGTCAAATTACATTGCTTCTCTTGCTACTTCTGTCACCCCCGTGAGCATCATAGATGCGCATTCACATATTCCAAGTTCAGATTGCTTCTACTGGTAACAGATTGTACACGCATCCTCTCTTCCAAACCCCAGCAAAACCATACTCCTGATATCCCTGGCTCCCAATTCTGCAAAAAGCAATTCTCTCCTTAGTTTCAAGGCTCTTTTCATTTTCTTCCACAGACTGACAAATAGGACATTTACACTTTTGGTCCCATAAGCATCTATAAAATAAATAACTAGATACCAATTTATTATCCTTGATCTAGTTGGTCAGTTTTTCCATATTCCGTGTTGTTAAACATAAGTATATATATAAATTTATTTATATATATGATTTCTATTTTCAAGTTATTTTATTTTTAAATTGTATTAGAATATTCAAACAATTATTTCTAAAAGAAATATTTGTTGAGGACTTGTTATATATTATACAATAGCTTAGGCCTGCATACAACAGTAATATACCTTTTCTCACAGTATATTCTGATGAAGCATAGGCAATAAACAAAAATCTGGCTGAGTTTATAAATATTTAATGTTTTATCAATCATTTTAATATTATTTATAAAATTATATTTACATATAAATATAAATGATAGATATATAGATGTAGCATAGATACAAATATAGTTTATGAAAACAGAAAAGGGAAAATGTAACATTTAGTCTGGATCTAAAGATGTGAAGAGGGAACAAACCATGTGGTTAATCAGTAGTGCACTCAGGCAGAGCCAACGGAATAGAGAAAGATTAAGAAACAATATGAGGGACTGGGAGGCTATTGCATAAACAGTCAAGAAGTGATAGTGACTAAATGGTTGAATTCTGGTTGCTTTTTCAAGGTAGAACCAAAAAGATTGCTGATGACTCAGATATGAGCACTCTTTCTTAAGCTCTACAACTCTATGTCCAACTAGCCAATACATTCCCTTCCATTCCACCCTGGATTTGTTCATTGAACACTTTTGGTCTTTACCATGTGCCAAAAACTGTGGCTATGCTATGGAGAAAATGAATAATGCATCATTTCTCTTTCTGTGGAACGAATTGGCTACTGGTGCAGATAGACACATAAACAAAACACATATTCAAAACATAGTAATTATAACAGCACAAAGAAAGAAGTGACTGATTATACCTAGAAAGATGAGTGAGATCATCACAGAAAAATAATATGTAAACTGGCATTTGAAGAATGAGTAAAAGCTAAAAAATAATGGGAAAAAGTCAGTAGAGAGGACAAGTATAGGAGCTTATACAAAAGCAATGGCAGAAGATAAGCAAAAGAGCAGATGGATTCAAGAAAGATATAGTAAGTAAAATTAGTAGAATTTTGTATATAAATTAGGTATTGGAGAAGAGGATGACTGTAAAACTTTAAAGTCTCTAAACTTTTTAGTTTTGGTAAGTAGGTGTCATCCAAATAGAACACAAGGAAGTCAGAATATCTCCCCTCACTAATGATGTGATTATATACCAAGAAGACCCCAAAAATTCCAACAAAAGACCCCTAGACTTGATAAATGACTTCAAATAAGTCTCAGGATACAAAATCAATATACAATAATCAGTACCATTTCTACACACCAATGTTCAAGCTGAGAACCAAATCAAGAATGCTATCCCATTTTTAATAGCCACACACAAAAGTACAATATCCAAGAATACATCTAAAAAATGAGGTGAACAATCTGTATGAGGTGAACTACAAAACACTGAAAGAAATCATACAATACACAAAAAATAGAAAAGTATTTCATCCTCATGAGTTGGAAGAACCAATATCATTAAAGCATCCAACCACCACAAGGAATCTAGAGTCAACATTAGTCCTGTCAAATTCCCAAAATCATTTCTTAAAGAATTACAAAAAACTCCTAAAATTGATGTGGAACTAAAAAAAAGAGCCCAAACAACCCAGACAATCCTAAGCAAAAATAACAGACAGAGGTATCACAGACCCCATTGTATGATCTCCCCTCCCTGTGTCCATGTGTTCTCATTGTTCAACACCCACCTATGAGTGAGAAGATGAAGTGTTTGATTTTCTGTTCATGTGACAGTTTGCTGAGAATGATGGTTTCCAGATTCATCCGTGTCCCTACAAAGGACACGAACTAATCATTTTTCATGACTGCATAGTATTCCAAGGTGTATATGTGCCACGTTTTCCTTGTCCAGTCTATCATCTACGGGCATCTGGGTTAGTTCCAGATCTTTGCAATTGTAAACAGTGCTGCAGTGAACATACATGTGCATGTGTCTTTATAATAGAATTATTTATAATCCTTTGGGTATATACCCAGTAATGGGATTGCTGTATCAAATGGAATTTCTATTTCTTTGTCCTTGAGGAATTGCCACACTGTCTTCCACAATGGCTGAACTAATTTACACTCCCTAAAAGTGTTCTTATTTCTCCACATCCTCTCCAGCATCTGTCGTCTCTGGATTTTTTTAATGATAGCCATTCTAACTGGCATGAGATGGTATCTCAACATGGTTTTGATATGCATTTTTCTAATGACCAGTGATGATGAGCATTTTTTCATATGTTTGTTGGCCTCATATAAGTCTTCTTTTAAAAAGTGTCTGTTCATATCCTTTGTCCACTTTTAAATTTTTTTTTTTTTGTAAACCTTAGTTCTTTGTAGATTCTGAATATTAGCCCTTTGTCAGATGGGTAGATTGCAAAAATTTTTTCCCATTCTGTTGGTTGCAAGTTCACTCTAATGATTGTTTCTTTTGCTGTGCAGGAGCTCTGGAGTTTAATTAGTTGCCGTTTGTCTATTTTGGGTTTTGTTGCTGATGCTTTTGGTGTTTTTGTCATGATGTCCTTGCCTATGTCTATGTCCTGAATGGCTTTGCCTAGGTTTTCTTCTAAGGTTTTTACAGTGTTAGGTCTTATGTTTAAGTCTGTAAACCATCTGGAGTTTATTTTAGTGTAGGATGTCAGGAAGGGTCCAGTTTCTGCTTTCTGCACATGGCTAGCCAGTTTTCCCAACACCATTTATTAAACTGGGAATCTTTTCCCCATTTCTCATTTTTATCAGGTTTGTCAAAGATCAGATGATTGTAGATGTGTGATGTTGCCTCCAAGGCCTCTGTTCTGTACATCTAAGTCTTTACTAATTTACACTCCCTAAAAGTGTTAGATCTATCATTAGATAATTTTCACATATGGTAAGAGGTAGGGTCTTGTTTTATTTTTCTGCATATGGTTAGCCAGTTTTCCCAGCACCATTTATCAAATAGGGTTTCTTTCTACATTGTCTATTTTTGTCAACTTTGTCAAAGATGGTTGGTTGTTGGTGTAAGGATTTATTTCAGTGATCTTTATTCTGTTCCATTCATCTTGTGTTTATTTTTCTACTAGTGCTATGCTGTTTAGGTTACTATAGCCTTATGTTATAGTTGGGTAATGTGATACTAATATAAGGTCCTTGGTTACTGTAGCCTTGTAGTATCCTTCAAAGTCAGGTAAGATGATCTTTCCAGCTTTGACCTTTTTGCCTAGAAGTGCTGTGGCTATTTGGGCTCTTTTTTGTTCCATATGGATTTTTAAATAGGTTTTTAAAAAAATAATTCTGTGAAGAATATCATTGTTAATTTAAAACAAATAGCTGTTAATCTATATATTGTTAAAATGGCCAAATATCATTGATCTTTTGTATTTTGATCTCAATTTTATTTATTTCTGCTCTGATCTTTAATATTTTTTTCTTTTGCTGATTTTAGGTTTATTATGCTCTTACTTTTCTAGTTCTTTAAGATGAATCCTAATGTTTATTTGAAACTTTTCTACTTTTTGATGTAGGAAATTATTGCTGTAAACTTTTCTCTTGTTGCTGCTTTTACCATATCCAATAGGTTCTGGTTCATAGCATTTCTACTTTCATTTGTTTAAATAATTTTTTAAATTTCCTTCTGAATCTATTTATGAACTTACTGGTCATTCTGGAGCATACTGTTTCATTCCCATGTGTTTGCAGAGTTTCCAAAATTCTTCTTATTATTTCTAGTTTTATTTCATTGTGGTCAGACAAGATACTTGATATAATTTTATTTTTCTTAAATGTAAAACTTTTCTGTAGCCTAATATACAACCTATCCTTGAGAATGATCCACATGCTGAGAAGATTGTGTATTCTGCCGCCATTTGATGAAATATTCTGTAAACATCTATTAGATCCATTTGGTCTATAGTGCATATTAAGTTAGATGTTTCTTGATTTTCTGTCTGGATGACCTGCCCAATGCTGAAAGTAGGGTGTTAAGTCTCCAGCTTTTATTGTATTTGAGCCTGTCTTTCACTTTAGCTCTAATAATATTTGTAGTATATATCTGGGTGCTTGAATGTTAGGTGTATATATATTTACAATTGCTACATCCTTTTGCTGAATGAACACCTTTATCATTGTATAATAACCTTTTTTCTTTTTATACTTTTGAAATCTATTTCATCTGATATAAATATAGTTTCTTTGCTCTTTTTTGTTTCCATTTGCATAGAATATCTTTTTCCATTCCTTTATTTTCAGTCTGTGTGTCTTTATAGATGAAGTATGTTCCTTGTGGACAACAGATCATTGGGTCTTGTTTTTTGTTTTAATCCCTTCAGTCACTCCATATTTTTTGATTTAGAGAGTTTAGTCCATTTACAGTCAATGTTATTATTGACAAAAATTGATAGGAGTAAGAAATTATTTCTGCCATTTTAAAATTTCTTTTCTGTTTGTTTTGCCATCTTATTTTTCTTCTTTCCTTCCTCCTTGTCTCCCTTTGTGTGAAGATGATTTTCTCATATGATTGAAAATCTCATAATGATTTTCAAAAGCATTAATTTCTTGCTTTTTATTTTTGTGTATATGCTGGAGGCTTTTTAATGTAAAGTTACCATGAAGATTGCAAATAACATCTTACAATCCATTTTTTATATTGATGACAATTTAACATTGATTTCATAAAGAAGCAAACTACCAAACCAGCAAATAGAAAGCTAATAAAAACTCTACACTTTAACTTCAGCTCCTCAACTTTTAACTTGTTGTTTCTCTTTATAATTTATTATAATATCATCTATGTCTGGGAAAGTTGTCATACTTATTATTTTTGATAGGTTCATCTTTTAATCTTTCTGCAAGAGATGAGAACTTTACACACCACAGTTACTACAGTATTATAATATTCTGTGTTTGTCTATATATCTGCTATTACCAGTGAGTTATGTACCTTTAGATGATTTCTTATTGTTCAGTAATATATTTTTCTTTCAGACTAAAGAATTCCCCTTAGCATTTCATGTAGAACAGGTTTGGTATTAACTAAATACCTAAGAATTTATTTGTCTGCAAACATCTGATTTTTCCTTGTGTTTGAAGTATATTTTCACCAGATATGTTATTCTAGGATAAAAGTTTTGCTCCTCCAGCAATTTAAATACATCATGCCACTCTCTACCGACCTGCAAAGTTTCCAGTGAGAAGTCCGCTGCCAGACATATTGGAGTTCTTTGTATGTTACTTGTTTCGTTTTTCTATTACTGCGTTTAGAATACTTTCTTTACCCTTGATCTTTGGCAGTTTTATTATTAAATGTCCTGAGGCAGTCTTATTTGTGTTATATCTGCTTGGTGTTCTATACTCTTCTTGTACTTGAATATTGATATCTTTCTCTAGGTTTGGAAAGCTCTCTATTATCCCTTGAAACGAACTTTCTACCACAATGTTTCTTCCCC